>NC_090763.1:38264384-38276884 GCF_036898095.1 Palaemon carinicauda
TATATATCAGTATGTTTGGATTAGTCTGGAAATTCTAATTTGCTGTAAGTTTTGAATGCATGGAGTTTCTTGTAATGGACATATACATGGACACTTGACACCTATTATTCGAGAATAGATTGAGATATCCAAACTGTGTAGGGTTTGAAGGAATGACATAAGTAATTAAGTAAGTGCCATTGATATACATTTGTGACTTAAATATAAGTAGTTGTAAGTCAATTTGTGGCTTGAAATATAAGTATTTGTAAGTCCATTTCAATATGTAATAAGTATTTTTAAGGAAATTCCATCAAAGTATAAAATTAATTTTTTAAAGACAAATGAAATGAAGGGGCAATGATATTTGTAAGCAGAAAATAACGTAATAAGAATTTGTTTCAAAATCCAAAAAAAGAAATAAGTATTTTTAAGGAAAATCCAGTAAAATTTAGTTAGTATTTTTAAGTAATATCCAATAAAGTAGAAAATTAAAGTTTTTGTCATAAAAAAATCGAATGAAAGTCTATAATATTTGGAAGCAAAATTCAGGATAGGGTAATAAACATTTTCTTCAAAATCCAAAAAATGAATAAGTATTTCTAAGGAAAATCCATTGAAATTTAATAAATATTCCCAAAAAAATCTAGTAAAGAGTAATAAATACGTAGAACTGATATCCAGTAAACTGAAATAGGCACGGCGAAGAATTGCCTTGGAAGTGAAGCAGTAATCTCGAATATGATTTATTAGTTTTGTTTTTCACTCCAGGTAAATCTGGACTCGATTCCTGGAAGAAACCTGTTGTTTAACCTTGGCTTAAATGGAAGAAGTTATCAGCTATTTAATGAAGCATTGCTTTAGGTTTTTTATTTACTCAGAAGAATATTTCTTTGTTTCCTTTCCCCACTGGGCTATATTGATCCCTGTTGGAGCCCTTGGGCTTATAATAAGCATCATGCTTTTCCCTGCTTTTTCTAGTAAACAACATTGATTATGTGCAACATATGTTGTCCTCTTGTATGTAAATACCGAAAAAACATCCTTACAATTGGTAAAAAAAAGTGTTTTTATAAACGCAAAAATATAAGAAGCCGACATTCACATGATGGTACATACGCGTAATTTTTCTATTTCAGTAAGCCGTCGGCAGAAAATTGTTCACACGAAACGTTCTTTGCATACAGTTTTCATCTTCCAATTAAGATGACAACGAAGATTATATCCCAAGGAAAGAAAATGAAAGCCTATAATTATCTAATAGAAAATTCGAGCATCATTCATGTCCTAAAACCATCTATTTACACAATTATATAAAAGGAGACAAGATAAAAAGTGTCGGATGGAAAATAACCGCGTCGAACGCTTCCAACGACTCGCCGACTCGCAGTAATGTTTCTAATGTTTCTCTTGGGGATCTGACAGGGGCTAATTTAAGACGGTCGCATGATTATTACTTGGCCTTAAAGGACCTTCGCTTATGACTGAGAATGGTAGTCCCTCGACCACTCCTTGTCTTGTTAACAGGACCTTTTCGTGTTTCAAGCGTCCGAGTTTACTAAGAAAAAGGCCGCTCCCTTTTTGAAGATATAACCAAAGGATGCAGGCCACAGATCTTTTCCGTAGTGACGTATGAACATATGTTGATACATACACACAAGCATACGTACATGCATGTGTATACATATATATGTTTGTTTGTTTGTATTCATATTAGTTCGTGTTTATATGTGTACATGCGTTTATATATGCATATTATTTAGGTGCATAATGTATAAACACATTTATATACAGTATATATATATATATATTATATATATATATATATATATATATATATATATAATATATATATATATATAAGGACAGAGAGAGAGAGAGAGAGAGAGAGAGAGAGAGAGAGAGAGAGAGAGAGAGAGAGAGAATGTGTGTCTGTATACGTTCATACATATAAGCAGTGAACATACGTTATGTCCGTGGTATGCAACTGTGCGTGTACTTATAATTAGTGTTTCAGTTAAGGCTTTGAAAGTCGTTTTTAGAGTTCCATGAATATATTTGCAGACGGTCCGTTCTTTCCTGTGTCTCCTCTTCCCCTCAAATTCCACCCAACATCAATCTCAAATTGTTTTAGCTGTAAATTTAGCTGAGAGTGTTTCTAAGTTTTGAATCCAGTTATTCTATTCTTCCTAATTATAATTCAACTCTTATTGGTAACTTTTCTGTCTCGCAATCCGTGAATTACGAGTTCAAGCCTCTTGCATGATAGCCCCCCGCCCCTTTCTCAAGCCTCATAGTTTCTAGTAGTGTCTATAACCTTGCCGTCCTTGTGAGCTATGGATGGGGAATTTAAGTGGCCCTATAAGTCAACCTGCTAAGTCATGAGCAGTCATTACCTGGGCTTCCTTGGTCCTAGCTTGGGTGGAGATCGGGCTTGTTCGCTGATTATATTCATATGTGTTCTGTCTTCAGGACATTATCTTGTCCTTTGCTTATTCCATTCATGAGCGACCTATTAAAGGTTTAAAGACCTCTCATGAAGGGCTGAGGCAAGGGACAGTGACATTACCCTAACGAGCAGGAAAGTGCCTTAGAGACTGACCATTTATACATATGATCTGCGCCCAAGGCCCCTCTCCACCCAAGATAGGACCAAGGAGGGCCAGGCAAAGGTTGCTGATGACGCAACAGATAGACCTATAGGTTCCCCCAAACACCCCATCCTTAGCTCATAATGATGTTGAGGTTGCAGCGACCGAAGAAACTAACGAGTTTGAGCAGGACTCAAACCCCAGTCTGGCGTTCACCAGTCAGGGACGTTACCATATCGGCCACCACAACCCTATAGATAATGGGATCTCTCCAATATTGTCTTAGAGACTAAATATTTTAAATATTTTTTAGTTCTCTATATCGTTGTATAAAAAGATATTTTAATTTCCATGTTTTTAGCTTTACATTGTCCTGATCTTTCCTTGTCTAGCTTAGCAATTAATAATAATAATAATAATAATAATAATAATAATAATAATACCCACTACATTCCACTCTTCGTGGTTTTTCATACATTCCCCATGAGGTGGCCTTTTAAACTGTTATTACCTCAGTTCCTGTTCCACTCAGCTGGAGGAGTAAGCACGTAACACCCGCTAAACTGCCACTTCTCATAAATTTCAGTTCATTCATTACTTTCTATATATTGCAAAGCTTTGGGACTCGCTTGCTGGCTCTGTGTTTCATACTTTCCTCGAATGCAAAAGCTTTAAGGACGAATTTCTTTGTTTATTTTGGGAAATGTCCTGCTCTTTTATCGGCAGATTTTCTCTTGAAAATGGGATTTTCTTAGTCTGTCCAATAAACTTTTTAACAGATTATTATTATTATAATTATTATTATTATTATTATTATTACTACTACTACTACTACTACTACTACTACTACTACTACTACTAGCCAAGCTAACTTTAAAACCGAACATTTAGTCAGTTTATTATTATTATTATTATTATTATTACTACTACTACTACTACTAATACTACTACTACTACTACTACTACTACTAGCCAAGCTACAACCCTGATTGGAAAAGCAGGATGCTATAAGCCCAAGTGGTCCAACAGTGAGGAAAACAAATGAGGAAGTGAATAAACTACATGAGAATTAATGAATAATTAATGTGAAATATTTTTAGATCAGTAACAACGTTAGAATAGATCTGCCATATATGAAGTATGAAGAGAGACTTGCGTCAGCCTGTTCAACGTAAGTTATTCATTTATGATAATAAAGTACAAACCAATTGTGCATATTAAGTCAAGATATAATCGAATGTAGCTTAATATATTATACTGTAGGTGTGATACAGTGGAGAGAGAGAGAGAGAGAGGAGAGAGAGAGAGAGAGAGAGAGAGAGAGAGAGAGAGAGAGAGAGAAAGAGAGAGAGAGACAGGAGTCTTAGATGTAGAATGTTGTCTCTCTCTCTCTGAGAGAGAGAGAGAGAGAGAGAGAGAGAGAGAGAGAGAGAGAGAGAGAGAGAGGAGTCTTAGATGTAGAATGTTGTCTCTCTCTCTCAGAGAGAGAGAGAGAGAGAGAGAGAGAGAGAGAGAGAGAGAGAGAGAGAGAGACCTATTTGTTTTTTCCATTTTTGGATCCAGTACCAAAGTCTTTCTTGAGAGAGAGAGAGAGAGAGAGAGAGAGAGAGAGAGAGAGAGAGAGAGAGAGAGAGAGAGAGAGAGAGAGAAAAAAAAAACTTAGATGGAGAATGTTGTCTTCCAGATATGGGCATGGTACAGAATTGAGAGAGAGAGAGAGAGAGAGAGAGAGAGAGAGAGAGAGAGAGAGAGTTCTTAGATGTACAATGTTGTCTCTCCCAAATATAGGTATGATACAAAATTAAGAGAGAGAGAGAGAGAGAGAGAGAGAGAGAGAGAGAGAGAGAGAGAGAGAGAGAGAGAGAACTTAGATGTAGAATGTTGTCTTTTCCAGATAAAGGTATGATACAGAATTTAGAGAGAGAGAGAGAGAGAGAGAGAGAGAGAGAGAGAGAGAGAGAGGAGAGAGAGAGAGAGAGAGAGAGAGAGCTTTTAGATGTACAATGTTTTCTCTTCCAGATATAGGTATGATACACAGTATTGAGAGAGAGAGAGAGAGAGAGAGAGAGAGAGAGAGACACACACACACACATAACTCCTAGTTGTAGAGTGTTGTCGCTTCCAGATAAGGATAGCTAATTACCGCTACTGATAAAAGAAGACTTTTATTTCTCGTTAAGAAGCCAAGAAAAAAGTCGCAATAAAAGGAGAGATAAAAAAAGAAACACGTTTTTAACTCCTGCGTAAAATGTATATGTTCCGTGTTTCAGTTTTATAATAAAAAAAAAACGAAACGATTAAGGAATATATCAACCCTGAAATGATCGTGTGGAGTAAAATCGAAAAGAAAAAAGAAAGGGTTTTTAATATTCGGCTGAACAGCTCCCGCACTGTTAAAAATTTCCATTGAAAAACCGTAAATGTTTGGCAACATTTATTCCAGGATTTTTACCGTTTTAAAAACGGTTACATTCACGTAAAAGAGTGAAATTACGGTCACCAACCCATAAAATTTGAGAACGAAGAATGGTAGAATTACGGTCGCCTGTATTTTAATGAAATACGGCCGAGAACAGTATATTTTTGCGGAGAATTTCCGATTAGAATTACGGTGTTTTTAAACAGTGCGACACAGTTTATCCTGAAAATATGCGCGCGTGAATACGAAAATATTTGTATTTACTTAATTGAAAAATCTTAACATATTATAAATTGACTGATTTGAGTGTTTACATCCAAAATAAAGTTTTCGTATCTAAAATAAAAATATTCGTATTTACTTAATTAAAAAACCTTAACATATGAATTAATGATTGATTTGAGTTTTTACTTCCAAAATAAAGCTTTCGTATCTAAAATAAAGGTCACAGATTAATAATATCAAATGTGGTGTTCTATATAATGATTATTTACTATAAATTCTAGGTATATGAGAATTTATAAGTGACACATTATTGGCTTCTTATTTACTTAATTATTTACTATAATTCTAACTATAAGGGAATTTATGAGACAGAATATTGTCTTCTTATATTACCCTAAAATCTAACTGAAAGGGAATTATAAGATACAGATTAATGTCTTCTTATTTCCCTCCATTTCATCTTCCTTTCTTCCAACTTGCTCTCCAACTCCTTAAACTATTACGTCATAGCTTAAAAGCTCGGTGGTCGTTGAGATAATAACATTGAAATCACTATTTCCTATATAAACTATAAAAACTTTAACAAAACAAGAGGTAGAGAAATAAAATAGAATAGTGTGCCCGAGTGTACCCTCAGGCAAGAGAACAATTACAAACAATTACAAAGCAGTAGTAGGTAGTAGGTTGGCCAGGGCACTAGCCACCCGTTGAAATACTACTGTTAGAGAATTATTCAGTCCTTTTACTGGCCAGACAGTACTGCATTGTAGCCTTCTCTCTGGTTACAGCTCATTTTCTTTTTGCCTACACATACACCGAATAGTCTGGCATTTTCTTTACATATTCTCCTATGTCCTCTTACACCTGACAACACCAATATTACCAAACAATTTTTCTTCGCTCAAATGGTTAACTACTGCACTGTAATTTTTCAGTATCTACTTTCCTCTTGCTAAGGGTAGAAGAGATTCTTTAGCTATGGTAAGCAGCTCTTCTAGGAGAAGGACACTCCAAAATCAAACCATCGTTCTTTTGTCTTGGATAGTGCCATAGTCTCTATACCATGGTCTTCCACTGTCTTGTGTTAGAGTTCTCTTGCTTGAGGATACACTCAGGCACACTATTCTATGTTTCCTTATTTCCTTTCCTCACAGGGCTAATTTTCCCTGTTGGGGCCCCTGCGCTTATAGCATCCTAGTTTTTTCAGTTAGGGTTGTAGCTTAGCAAGTAATAATAATAATAATAATAATAATAATAATAATAATAATAATAATAATAATAATGACCCCAACACCTGGCCAAATGGCCTGTGTTCCTTAAACTCGTCAATTTTTGATAAAGAATATATTGCATCATTCCTGCAATTTGAAGAATAAACTGCTTTAGTATGCAGTTAATTCTAACAATCTTGCCCTCTCCATCATAAGGCTCAATACTACACAGTATTCTAGAAATTTTATTCCGGCTGTTACCAGATTGTGGAATGTTCTTCCTAATCTGGCAGTTGAATCGGTAAAACTTCAAAAAGTTAAATTCGCAGCAAATTTTGTTCATGTTGAACACACTGACATGAGTCTCTCTTCATAGTTTATATAAGATTGATCTATTTAAAAATTATTAGTGATCTTTAAATTTTTTATATTCTTTATTAATTACTTCTTATATAGTCTGTATAATCTTAAAAGACATTTATTTTCCATCATTTCAACATATTAAATGTGTTTTCGGCCCGTAGCTTCACCTACTTGTTAGCCTTCTACTCCACTTCCGTTCCAGCATCCTCTCTTCCATTCTCTCTTAGCCTATTGCAGACGTCCCTTCCTGTCGATCTGCCGGGTTGGGGTTCGATCTCAGTAGTTTCCTGTAGTGTCTGCAACCTCACCATCCTTGTGAGGTAAGGATGGCGGGGTGTTTTGGGGAGTCTGTAGGTCTACCTGCAGCCATTGCCTGGCCCTTCCTGATCCTAACTTGGGCGCTGATCATATATATATATATATATATATATATATATATATATATCATGATCCTCATCCTCATAATCTCTCCTACGCCTATTGATGCAAAGGGCATCAGTTAGATTTCGTCAGTCGTCTCTATTTTACTCTTTTAAATCAATGCTTCTCCACTCATCATCTCCTACGTCACGTTTCAAAACCCTCAGTCATGTAGGCCTGGGTCTTCTAGCTCTTCTAGTGCCTTGTGGAGCCCAGTTGAAAGTTTATATGGTCAGTCTCTTCGGCATTGTCACTGTCCCTGGCCTCTGCCAATTAATGAGTGACCTTTAAGCGGCCTTCCAGGCCTTAGCGCCAGGTCATATGACTTAAATTCAGAATCCATCTATAAATATACACTTAAAAAAACCCGTAATTTTAATCGGAAATTTACAGTAAAATATACTGTTCTCACCCGTATTTCAGTAAAATACAGGCGACCGTAAGTTTACCCTACTTTGTTATTATATTTTACGGTTTGGTGATTGTAATATTACTCCTTGACGTCAATATATCCTTTTTTTTAAACTGTAAAAATCCTGAAATAAATATTGCCAGACATTTACTGTTTTTTAATGCAACTTTTTAACAGTGTAGACTATAGATCTTACGCTGGTTTTTCTGGACTCCTCATGATTTACCGCAACTTCCAGCAGGATCTTAAAAAGTTCTCGTCTTGAGATTTCCCCCGATATTCTTACATAGTTCGTAAATGGATTGAACGTAGGCGAGCTCTCGAGAAGCGCATCTTGACCTGGTGAGAGTCTTTGGGCGGATGCTGCACCGCAAAGATGCTCAAGAAGATGATGAACTTCCCGACTTGGCAGACAACTCTTTGATTCGCGAGTGTTTGTAGATACAATTGTAATAAAAGAAGAAGTTAAACTGGGCTTTAAATACCATTTAGTTATGGGAAGAAAATGGATAGCGAGATTTTCATGTTATAATAATATTTTATCTGTAGGTTAAAATGGCTAGTTCTTTATGTTTTTTTTTTTTTTTTCATCTTGATTTTCTGTTGGTGAAGCATTTTGTATTAACTAAAATTTTTAAAGCCTAAATTGAAGAAATGTAAGAAGAGGTAAAAGAAGGATAGGGAGAGGAAACATAAGAAGAAGAAGAAACAAAACATGAGAAGAGAAAATATAAAGAAGTAAATGTTTGTCATGTCTATTTAGTACTAATGAATGTACAGCTCAGATTTGAAAGTTCCTGTAATGTTGATTATTTTTAAACCAAAATTACAATTGAAAGAAGAAGAAAACGAAGAAAAAAAAAGAAAACTTGAATGAATAGAAAGACTTGCATTTATTAGTTAAACAATTCGAAAGACCAGAATGGCATAGAAGGAATATAAATGTAAATAAAAGAAGGAAGATGAAGAAGAAATGGAGAAGTAAAAAGGAAGCGATAGATAATATAGCAAACCTTCAATAATATGTTTTTTATAAATACTTAAACCTGCAATTTTCTAGTAAGATAAATATCTTCATCCCTTCTCTATCATACCAAGAAAGACTATAAGGATTCCGAATCCTGTGAGGTACCAGCTAATATTTTTCTTTTCTTTTTCACTGCAGGGGGAGGGAGAGGGAAATATATATTAGGTAGGGGGATTAGGGAGGTTTTTTTTTTGTGGTTCGGAGATGAGAGCCCCCCTTTAAAGGCATCATCTTGCCAAATAGATCGTATTGTCTATTCAGCTTTTAATGCATTGTTATTTGTCAGATCTTTTCATTTTAGATACGCTGTTAAAGTCCATGCCATGCTGAGAGAGAGAGAGAGAGAGAGAGAGAGAGAGAGAGAGAGAGAGAGAGAGAGAGAGAGAGAGAGAGAGAGAGAGAGAGAGAGAGAGAGAGCTATTTGTTTTTTCCATTTTTGCATCCAATACAAAATCTTTCTTGAGAGAGAGAGAGAGAGAGAGAGAGAGAGAGAGAGAGAGAGAGAGAGAGAGAGACTCTAATTCTCCAATAAGACAAAACCCGGAAGAGTAGCCGATTTAAAATCCCTGTCACGAAGGGATAAATCCTTTTCCTTATTTTGGAGAAAACAAGAAATTGAAATCCAGTGGAACTGTGAAGATTACCAAAGGAGAAAATTGGCTGACAATAGTCAAACGAGATTCTTTGGTAAATCGTGTCAGAATAATTTCGATTTAATTTAAATTTTTCTGTGGTTATATCGGGTAAATCCCCCTTCCCATCTATTTCCCTCCTGCAAACAATCCCCCTTCCCATTTCCCTCCTCCTGCACACTATCCCCCTTCCTATCTATATCCTTCCTGCAAACAATCCCCCTTCCCATCTATCTCCCTCCTGTAAACAGTCCCCTTCCCATCTATATCCCTCCTGCAAACAATCCCCCTTCCTATCTATATCCTTCCTGCAAACAATCCCCCTTCCCATCTATCTCCCTCCTGTAAACAATCCCCCTTCCCATCCATATCCCTCCTGCAAACAATCCCCCTTCCTATCTATATCCTTCCTGCAAACAATCCCCTTTCCCATCTCCCTCTTGCTGCAAACAACCCCCCTTCCCATCTATCTCCCTCCTGCTAGCAATCCCCTTTCCCATCTCCCTCCTTCTGCAAACAACCCCCTTTCCCATCTCCCTCCTGCTGCAAACAATCCCCTTCCCATCTATCTCCCTCCTGCAAACAAATCCCCCTTCCCATTTCCCTCCTACTGCAAACAATCCCCTTCCCATCTATCTCCCTCCTGTAAACAATCCCTTTCCCATCTATCTCCCTCCTGTAAACAATCCCTTTCCCATTTATCTCCCTCCTGCAAACAATTCCTTTCCCATTTCCCTCCTCCTGCAAACAATCCCCCTTCCCATCTGTCTCCCTCCTGTAAACAATCCCTTTCCCATCTATCTCCCTCCTGTTGCAAACAATCCCTTTCCCATCTATCTCCCTCCTGCAAACAATCCCTTTCCCATTTATCTCCCACCTGCAAACAAATCCCCCTTCCCATTTCCCTCCTCTTGCAAACAATCCCCCTTCCCATCTGTCTCCCTCCTGTAAACAATCCCTTTCCCATCTATCTCCCTCCTGCAAACAATTCCCTTCCCATTTCCCTCCTCCTGCAAACAATCCCCTTCCCATCTGTCTCCCTCCTGCAAACAATCCCCTTCCCATCTGTCTCCCTCCTGCAAACAATCTCTTTCCCATTTATCTCCCTCCTGCAAACAAATCCCCCTTCCCATCTCCCTCCTCCTGCAAACAATTCCCCTCTCCATCTGTTTCCCTCCTGCAAACAATTCCCCTTTCCATCTGTTTCCCTCCTGCAAACTATTCCCCTTTCCATCTGTTTCCCTCCTGCAAACAATTCCCCTTCCCATCTGTCTCCCTCCTGCAAACAATCCCTTTCCCATTTATCTCCCTCCTGCAAACAAATCCCCCTTCCCATCTCCCTCCTCCTGCAAACAATTCCCCTTTCCATCTGTTTCCCTCCTGCAAACAATTCCCCTTCCCATCTGTCTCCCTCCTGCAAACAATCCCTTTCCCATCTCCCTCCTCCTGCAAACAATTCCCCTTTCCATCTGTTTACCTCCTGTAAACAATCCCTTTCCCATCTATCTCCCTCCTGCAAACAATTCCTTTCCCATTTCCCTCCTCCTGCAAACAAATCCCCCTTCCCATCTCCCTCCTCCTGCAAACAATTCCCCTCTCCATCTGTTTCCCTCCTGCAAACAATTCCCCTTTCCATCTGTTTACCTCCTGTAAACAATCCCTTTCCCATCTATCTCCCTCCTGCAAACAATTCCTTTCCCATTTCCCTCCTCCTGCAAACAATCCCCCTTCCCATCTGTCTCCCTCCTGCAAACAATCTCTTTCCCATTTATCTCCCTCCTGCAAACAAATCCCCCTTCCCATCTCCCTCCTCCTGCAAACAATTCCCCTCTCCATCTGTTTCCCTCCTGCAAAGAATTCCCCTTTCCATCTGTTTCCCTCCTGCAAACAATTCCCCTTTCCATCTGTTTCCCTCCTGCAAACAATTCCCCTTCCCATCTGTCTCCCTCCTGCAAACAATCCCTTTCCCATTTATCTCCCTCCTGCAAACAAATCCCCCTTCCCATCTCCCTCCTCCTGCAAACAAATCCCCCTTCCCATCTCCCTCCTCTTGCAAACAATTCCCCTTTCCATCTGTTTCCCTCCTGCAAACAATTCCCCTTCCCATCTGTTTCCCTCCTGCAAACAATCACCCTTTCCATCTGTTTCCCTTATGCAAACAATCCCCCTTCCCATCTATCTCCCTCTTGCAAACAATCACTTTCCCATCTATCTCCCCCCTGCAAACAATCCCCTTTCCATCTCCCTCCTGCAGACTATCCCCCTTCCCATCTATCTCTCTCCTGAAAACAATCCCCCTTCCCATCTCTCTCCCTCCTGCTAAAAATTTCCCTTCCCATCTACCTCCCTCCCCCTCAAAAACCCCCCTTCCCATCACTCTATAATCATCACTAGCATGTGATTGGAGCATGAAATTAGCGTGTTCTCCACCCACGATTCTAATCAATCATTAATGAATTAACGGCTTTGAAAGCAGTCATCATGAAGATTAAAAGCACCGCAGTTGCTTCCATCAAGAACCGTCCCGTTTAATTATATATTTTTTTATGGTTTCTTAAGTAGTAATTACATCGTCCGCGTTGAAGATATCTCCATTTGTAAACACAACGCAAGAGTGCGTGTACTTGGCACGCGTCAGTCTTTCCAGCAAGAACATATTTATTTGCGTAGAATATAAAAAAAGAATCTTCTTCTTCTGTCAATGGCAAGTCATCGTCAATTAAACCTTATAGAGTATCTTTCATCGCAAGGGTGGAGTGAACTGAACGGAGAAGCTGTTGCTAATGTGATCTAAGAAGATGATCAAAGAGCAACAAAAAGAAGAGGAAGAAAAGAATATAGAACGCTTCGACCCAATAATTAATGTGTAAATAAATGGAAACCTTGAAAACACAAGAAAGGACCTCTGTTTTATTTTGTTTATTTTAAAAAAAGAGGAAGAAGAGAATATCGGCTTAACGATGTAGTAGTAAATTTGTAATATAAATAAATGGAAACATTAAAAGAAAACATAATCCCTCTTTAAAAAACGCAAGAAGGAGCGTTCTGTTTTGTTTATTTTCAATACGTTACCTCTTCTTCTTCTTCTCCCCTTCCTTGACTTGGAAACGTAACCAACCACGCGCCTCTCCACAGGTAATCCCGAGGTATATGTGAGAGTTGACTGGCACCGTTTGGTTGAGTTGATACTAGCAGACTGAAGGCCACATCCAAACATACTA
>NC_090763.1:38284384-38311569 GCF_036898095.1 Palaemon carinicauda
TTTGTCATTTATCATATATAGTTTATTTATCATCTTATTTCCTTTCCTCACTGAGCTATTTTCCCTATTGGAGCCCTTGGGTTTATAGCATCCTGTTTTTCCTATTAGGGTTGTAGCTTAGCAAGTAATGATAACAACAACAATAATAACAATAATAACAATGTTGTTGTTGTTGTTGTTGTTGTTCTTCTTCTTCTTCTTCGATGTGGTAATGTCCCTGACTGGTAAACGCCAGACTGGGCTTCGAGTCCTGCTCAGACTCGTCAGTTTCTTTGGTCGCTGCAACCTTACCATGCTTGTGAGCTAAGGATTGGGGGTTTGGGGGAGCCTTTAGGTCTATCTGCTGAGTCATCAGCAGCCATTTTCTGGCCCTCCTTTGTCCTACCTTGGGTGGAGAGGGGGCTTGGGCGCTGATCGAATGTATATATGGTCAGTCTCTATAGGGCATTGTCCTACTCGATAGGGTAATGTCACTGTCCCTTGCCCCTGCCATTCATGGTCGGCATTTAAATCCTTTAAACCAAGCGTGCGAATTTAAATAGGTTGTCCCCATGTACAATACTCACACTTTAATCATGAAGACGGACGCTCAGTATAAGAATACTTATTCGCAGAAGGCGGTAAATAAAAAGATTATATTTCTGCCCTTCTGGTCGACATAAAGATTGCTTGGCCTAATCATGCACATCATGCAATAATGGTACGCTTTCATGCAACAACAGGATCAATGGAGGAATATTCTGTGTTTTCTTTTATTATTATATTATTCAATTGCTAGTGAGTGTGACCCGTCAAAAATTGCGGATAAATATTTAGATAGGTATGCACATAAGTACACGCATCCTGTCTCTCATCAGGGTGGGACTACTCACTCATACCTCCTACCCGAGGGATGGGGAGATATGAGCGTGACCGGATATATATATATATATATATATATATATATATATATATATATATATATATATATATATACAGTATATACTGTATATATATATATATATATATATATATATATATATATATATATATGTTATCCAGACAATTTCTCTTTATTATTTAGGAGAGATTTTTCATTTAACGAAAGATAAAACTGTATAATATAATTCATAAGGCCCTTTGCGTCAATAGGCGTAGGAGATGATGATGATGATGATGATGATGAATATAATTCTTACTTTTAATATGATTTTTTTATGGGATGATATGAATTTTCCTCTCATTATATCAATGTACTTCGTTAATAAGTCTGGAGGTATTCTTAGAATGTATATATTCTGATATATTCTTAAAATGTATTTATTCTTGACCCCTAGAATACATCTTCAGATATCTTCAGTGCGAGAAGGGAACAATGTTTTTATCAGTTGATTATTTTCATTATTCACATACATAAACAATCTTTTGTGGTGGTCGATGTGGTAACGGCCCTGACTGGTGAACGCCAGACTGGTGTTCGAGTCCCGCTCAAACTTGTTAGTTTCTTTGGTCGCCGCAACCTCACTATCCTCTGGGGGAGCCTATAGGTCTATCTGCTGAGTCATTAACAGCCATTACCTTGCCTTCCTCTGTCCTAGCTTGGGTGGAGAAGGGGTTTGGGCGCTGATCATGGTCAATCTCTAGGGCATGGTCCCGCTCGATAGGGCAATATCACAGTCCCTTGCCCTTCCATTCATGAGCGGCCTTTAAACCTTTTAAATTGCGTCCCTGACTGAGTTCTGACAGCCTGTGTTCCACTCTCAAAGGAAATACACTTCGGCCTTTAGAATAGATGTTCTAACTTTGGCTCTGAAAAACTTACAACAGTTTGATGTTTCTCAAACATTCCTAGCTGTTTTTTGTTGCAAATACTGCATTTTAGTTATGTGCTTTCGCTTATAATGCCAGTTTCAAGTTCAAATATTCTTACTTGTTATGTTGCAAATACTGCATTGGATCGTGTATGTTTGCTTAAATTGCCAGTTGCAAGTGAAGACGTGGTTAAATTGCAAATACTGCATTAGATTATATACGTTTGCTTAAAATGCTGTTGCAAATCAGGACGTGGTTCATCAATGCATATATTAGTGTGGGCAGGCGCGTATTTACAATGCTCTTCTGCCTAAGAAAACACAGTCAATATTCTCTCCGCTACCCTTACCCGCCAACTGTGGCTTATACCTTGACCTCCGAGAGGTGCAAATGCGTGGGCACCACCGACCTGCTAAAACAACATTCTTCTGCCCGATTTCGAAAACAGAAAGATCTGGTTTTCTTGCCTTGTGAATAGACTTCCGAGTTCGTGTAGATGTTTATCCTACACTGTTAGAGAAATCCGTAATTTTCATCGGAAATTCTCCGTAAAAATATATTGTTCTCAACCGTACTTCAGTAAAATACAGGCGACCGTAATTTTACCTTACTTTGTTATTATCTTTTACGGGTTGGTGACCGTAATGTCACTCTTTTCCGTCACTATACCTGTTTTTAAAACGGTAAAAATCATGGAGTAAAGGTTGCCAGACATTTACCGTTTTTTTTAATGCAAATATTTAAGAGTGTATATTTTATTTTTTGAGTCTTGGTGTTCGATGTTTACAACTTTGATGTAAAACTATAAATAAGCAGCTCTTCTAGGAGAAGGACACTCCAAAATCAAACCATTGTTCTCTAGTCTTGGTAGTGCCATAGCCTCTTTACCATGGTCTTCCACTGTCTTAGGTTAGAGATCTCTTGCTTGAGGGAACTTGCAGGCACACAATTCTATATTGTTTCTCTTCCTCTCGTTATTTTGAAGTTTTTATAGTTTATATATGAAAGATTTATTTTAATGTTATTATTGTTCTTAAATTTCTCTTCTAGTTTTTCCTTGTTTCCTTCCCTCACTGGGCTATTTTCCCTGTTAGAGCCCTTGGGCTTATAGCATCCTGCTCCAACTAAGGTTGTAGCTTAGAAAATAATAATAATAATAATAATAATAATATACTGGTTTTGTTCATCTATGTATTCCAGCGCACGTGTCTATTCATTTGTTTGTTTTCGTAAGTTCAAGGCAGTGGGGCAAGGTCTTGAATTCAGAACAGTATCAGTGCACTGTTTATAAACAATTGTCAATCTATATCGGTCTGTAATGGAGAAAGAATGTAATCCTATATTTTTAATGTGTGAATAATTGATAGAAGGGCCTTTGTCCAATGGGTGTAGGAGATGAT
Source organism: Palaemon carinicauda (assembly GCF_036898095.1). Lineage (NCBI taxonomy): Eukaryota > Metazoa > Arthropoda > Malacostraca > Decapoda > Palaemonidae > Palaemon > Palaemon carinicauda. The sequence goes on from NC_090763.1 coordinate 38,287,576, forward strand.
GATGAGTTGATAGAATCTCTAGACTGGCGTCACATTCAGGAGGTCACACGTCACATATTTTCGTGTAGTTGGCGAGTTATTCTTCAAATGGCAAAAAACAAGAAAATATCTTCTTTTACGTGGCTTCATTTTGCTATATATCTTTTGATATAAAGACATCTCTCTCTCTCTCTCTCTCTCTCTCTCTCTCTCTCTCTCTCTCTCTCTCTCTCTCTCTCTCTCTCTCTCCACTAATGGAAGAATCTTGTCTACCTCGCCTGGCATTATGTAATCATAAGTTCGTATCGATTTCCCAATGCATCGCAGACCAAATATCAAGTTTTATTATTATTATTATTATTATTATTATTATTATTATTATTATTATTATTATTATTATTATTATTATTATTTTTGTTGTTGTTGTTGTTATTATCGTTATTACTAGCTAAGCTACAACTCTAGTTGGAAAAGCAAGATGCTATAAGCCCAAGGGCTCCAACAGGGAAAAATAGCCATGTGAGGAAAGGAAATAAGGAAATGAATAAACCACAAGAGAAGTAATGAACAATCAAAATAAAATATAATGCTTTCAAATAAAATAGAATTGTATTTTATTTTCCAATTTATAACTTTTCATGATTTTAAGAATTCTTGATACATATTTTTACCAAAATGTTCAAAATCAACATATTGGAAAAATTGGGGGAAAAAAAGTTTTTCATAATTTAAATGCAATGGTAAATGTTTGCCTAATGTTACTGTACTGTAATTGTTCAGTGGCTACTTTCCTCTTTGTAAGGGTAGAAGAGACTCTTTAGCTATGGTAAGCAGCTCTTCTAGGAGAAAGACACTCCAAAATCAAACCATTGTTCTCTAGTCTTGGGTAGTGCCTTAGCCTCTGTACCATGGTCTTCCACGGTCATGGGTTAGAGTTCTCTTGCTTGAGGGTACACTCTGGCATACTATTCTATCTAATTTCTCTTCCTCTTGTTTTGTTAAAGTTTATATAGGAGATATTTAAAGGTTACTCTTAAAATATTTTATTTTTCACTTTCCTCTCCTCACTGAGCTATTTCCCCTGTTGGAGCCCCTGGGCTTATAGCATCCTGCTTTTCCAACTGGGGTTGTAGCTTAGCTAGTAATAATAATAATAATAAAGTAATTTATCATCGTAAAGAAAGACAAAGAGAAAACTTTAATCTCAAACTGATTTCCTCTTCCAAGGAAAATGTTATTTACATGAGAGATGTTGACGAGAAATTAATAGTTTTCGCGTGAATTAGAATACTGTACAACACTTAATCGTCATTTCGAGACTTATTATTATTATTATTATTATTATTATTATTATTATTATTATTATTATTATTAGCCTAGCTACAGCCCTAGTTGGAAAAGCAAGATGCTATAAGCCCAGGGATCCAATAGGGAAAAATAGCCCAGTGAGAAGAGGAAATAAGGAAATAAATAAATGATGAGAACAAATTAACAATAAATCATTCTAAAAACAGTAACAACGTCATAATAGATATGTCATATATAAACTATAAAAAGATTCATGTCAGCGTGGTCAACATAAAAACATTAGCTCCAACTTTGAACTTTGAACCAGTAAGGTCAGGAAATAGTAAAGTCCCTGACTGGGGTTCGAGTCCTGCTCAAACTCGTTAGTTTCTTTAGTTGCTGCAACCTCACCATCCTTGTGAGCTAAGGATGCGGCTTTTGGGGGAGCCTATTGATCAATCCGTTGAGTCGTCAGCAGCCATTGCATGGCCCTCCTTGGTCCTAGTTTGGGTGGAGAGAGGGCTTGGGCGCTGATCATATGTATATAGGTCAGTCTCTAGGGCACTGTCCAGCTTGAGAAGGCAATGTCACTGTCCTTTTCCTCTGCCATTCATGAGCGACCTTTAAACCAGGACAAAACTCCACATTACTTGGATACTTTAGCTTAGCTAATAATAATAATAATAATAATAATAATAATAATAATAATAATCATCATCATCATCATCAGCTCCTCCTGCGACTATTGACGCAAAGGGCCTCAGTTAGATTTCACCAGTCATCTCTATCTTGAGCTTTTAGATAAATACTTCTCCATTCATCATCTCCCACTTCACGCTTCATAGTCCTCAGCCATATAGGTCTGGGTCTTCCAATTCTTCTAGTGCGTTAAGCCCAGTTGAAAGTTTGCATAAGCAATTAGAACAGAATTAATTATTAAAGAGAAAGTTCATTTAACGTAGGTTATTTAAAGGTTTAAAGGTAGCTCGTGAATGGCAGAGGCAAGGGACAGTAACATTGCCCTATCAAACAGCACAATGGCCTAGAGACTGACCATATATACATCTGATCAGCGCTCAAGCCCCTCTCCATTTAAGCTAGGACCAAGGAAGGCCAGGCAATGGCTGCTGATGACTTAGCAGATAGACCTATAGGCTCCCACAAACGCCCCTTTCCTTACCTCACAAGGATGATGAGGTTGCAGCGACCAAAGAAACTATCGAGTTTGAGCGGGACTCGAACCAGTATGGCGTTCACCGGCTAGGGACGTTACCACATCGGCCACCACAACTTACCGTTAAACAAGTATCATTTGGATTTTTTTTTTTTAAATTTACTATGTAGAATCTGTTCTTTATTTTGGCTGTAAGTTCATTCTCTAAAAATAATCTGTTTTCTTCAGTATATCAAAACATCCCTTTCAAACGTCATTTCTTACTCAATGAAACAAATTTTTTTAGATTAATTTATCATAATTTTAGAAAAAATCATTCTCTCATTTCTTTAGCATTGAAGACACATTACTTGAGACTTAAGGATTTTGTTTACTAAAGTATATATTATTTTTTTCTATTTATTTTTCTATTTTTTTATTATTAAATTTTTGTATGTAATTTGAAAGTGGTCGTGGTCACTCAAAGTTTGGTCTTTGAATATTTTGAAATATTGGACTTACTTCTTTTTTCAATGTGCGTCTGTCTCTCAGGTTTAAAGGCCACTTGTGAATGGCGTAGGCGAAGGGCAGTGACATTGCCCTAACAAGCAGGACAATGCCTTAGAGATTGACCATATATACATATGATCAGCGCTCAAGCCCCCGCCCCACCCAAGCTGGGACCAGGGAAGACCAGGCAATGGCTGCTAATGGCACAAGCATGGTTAGGTTGCTGACACTAGAAATTTGGATTATTTCTTATTCTTGGTCTAGATATTAATCTCTGGCACCGTCGTTTAGTTCGTTATACATTTTACATAAGATTTCTCATAATAGTGACCATCCTCTGCATTCAGATCCTCCTGGATATTGCCCAAACTGCCGTGTTGTAGTTAGGAAAGGGGGAGAGGGTGGGAAGGGTTGAATGTGTGTGTGTATAGCTATCTAAATATTTTGCCGTCATTTCTGACGGGTTGCATACACTAGCTTAAAAAGTCCGGATATGAAAAATTCAATTCCCACTTAAAAACCATCTCTCTCTCTCTCTCTCTCTCTCTCTCTCTCTCTCTCTCTCTCTCTCTCTCTCTCTCTCTCTCTCTCTCTCTCTCTCTCAAGTTATTTGCACATTATGATGTCTTGTATGTCAATTTTAATTTTGTTATTCGATGAAATACATTAATCTCTCAAAGGTACATATATGTGTGATGAAATGGAAATTTTAAGACAGTAGGCCTATGTCTATAGTTTCTATAGGGACAGCTTTTGCCAGCTTCCTCTACAAAGGGGATGATTAACATTCTCTCTCTCTCTCTCTCTCTCTCTCTCTCTCTCTCTCTCTCTCTCTCTCTCTCTCTCTCTCTCTCTCTCAGACTGTAGGGTACTGATCAATCCCAGTGATAGGGCGTATGCTAGTCATACTGCTAAATTTTATAATATTTAAGTGTTATATCTTTATCTATCTTGTAATTATATCTTCAAGTATGCTTTTACAGTGGAATGATTAGTTTTTAAGAAGGTTATAATGAACTTCCTTGCTCAAGTTTCAGCCCAATGCATCTGATTGATAGGGCGAATGTTAGTCATACGGCTAAATTTTATAATATTTAAGTGTTATATCTTTATCTTTCTAGTAATTATATCTTCAAGTATGCTTTTATAGTGGAATAATTAGTTTTAAGAAGTTTATAATGAGATTTCTTGCTCAAGTTTCGGCCCAATGAATCTGATTTGGGGGGGGGGCCGTTGCAAAGGATGTGCATATTCAAATGCATCATTCGACGCTTACTCGACGGTCTGAGCGATCAGCTGAGCTTTGTACTGAAATCTTTCTACCCGGAGATAGCTACCCGAGGATAGCGTTATGTTCGGCTAGCAGTAAATAACTCTCTCGATTAGTAAGGCCAGGTATAATAACAGACGATGCTATAGTAGAGGACCCTGGTGAGGAAATGAGGAAATAATAAAAAAAAAAACACATGAAGTAATGAACATTTAAAATAAAATACTTTAAAACATTAACATTAAAACAGAAAAGAGGAAAATTTCCTTGTTTTACGAAAATAGATTCTGATTATACTATGTATGGGGCTCAAATTCTATACCAACTCAATGTGGCGCAAAAATTGTTTCTATGTCTGGCAACCAGATATATATTGAAGTCGAGAAAAGTAAAAAAAGTTAAAATTACCCATTTTTACCCCTCTATCGCAAAATTCTGGAATGGGTTAGATACAATATTATTCATGATTCTGATTATACTATGTATGGGGCTCAAATTCTATACCAACTCAATGTGGCGCAAAAATTGTTTCTATGTCTGGCAACCAGATATGTATATCAGTCGAGAAATGTCAAAAAAGTGAAATTTACCAATTTTTACTCCTCTAATGCAAAATTCTGAAATGGGTTAAATACAATATTATTCATGATTCTGATTATACTATGTATGGGGCTCAAATTCTATACCAACTCAATGTGGCGCAAAAATTGTTTCTATGTCTGGCAACCAGATATGTATTGAAGTCGAGAAAAGTCAAAAAAGTGAAAATTACCCATTTTTACCCCTCTATCGCAAAATTCTGAAATGGGTTAGATACAATATTATACAATATTTTACTTCAATATTCTCTATTCTTGGGTAGTGCCATAGCCTCTGTACCATGGTCCTCCACTACCTTGGAGTAGAGTTCTCTTGATTGAAGGTACACTCGGGCACACTATCTTAATCTCTTACTCCTGTTTTGTTTATATAGGCGATATTTATCTTAATGTTTCTGTTCTCAAAATATTCTATTTTTCCTTGCTCCCTATCCTCACTGGGGTATTTTCAATATTGGAGCACCTAGGCTCTTAGCATCCTGCATTTCCAAGTAGGGGTGTAGCTTTGCAAATAATAATAATAATAATAATAATAATAATAATAATAATAATAATAATAATAATAATATGTAGGAATGAGAATTTGTTTTTTCAATGTCTGTGCAGTCATTCAAACCCACGGGTCCAGTCACGGACTGATACAGTGATAGGTCTATTATGATTATCAGTAATAAGGGCCTATCGATACAGGTCGGGACCATTATATATGAGTGGTCAGCTCCCCCAAACGTGCATAAAAAAGGGATACTAACTAATTTCACTCCTTCTTACCAAACCTACAAGCCATGCCCCTTAAACAGCCCTATTCTTCGTCAACCGTCACTATACATACAGGTGGCCTCTATCATACATCCACCCACACGTCTACTACTGTAATAGTGATATATTCAATAGATAAGTGAACATTGAAACACTATACAAACCTTCTTTATGTATTTTCGTGTACAAATACCTCCAGATAAACAAATCCGAAAGCATCGTCTGCAACTACCTGGCCTTACTAGTCGATAAACATTTCTTATGTTCAGGTACTATCTTCGGATAGAAAGATTGTACCGAGCTTTGTTTTGGAGAAGCAGTGAAGTTTAAAAGAAAAAAAAACTTTGTTTGAAATATCATTTCTAAGAATTGAATAAGAATGAACATTGCCTAGGAAAACAACACAGGGATACAGCTTCTTTAGAGTAAAATAAGTAAGGCTACCTTGTCTCTAGGTCAGGTCAGGTCGTACAATTTTGTTTTTTTTTGCCTTTTTTAACATGTTTTTTAAGTTGCAACATCTTGTGATTCAATCATCTTTATACGGTAACTTGAAAAGTATGAGTTAACTACAAATGTCACTTCTTTTGTTCATACATGAATACAAATTATTGTTCTTTTAATTGGAGTATCAATTCAGTAAAGCTGGAAATGCCATTATAAATTTAAATTTTGATAGGGGTAATTATAATTACAAATCAGCTTGACGCTCACTTTTCACTTCGGCCACAATTAGTGCTTTGGTTGTATGTATGATAGCTGCCACATGTATGTATGTTGTTGGCTGTCTAAGAATACGGCAGTGTTGCGGGGTCGCACGGGTGTTAGCCCCCCCATTAGATAAGGAGGTAAAGGAACCTTTGTATATCGGCGGCCAGTTCCTCCCTCGTGGATTAAAAATAGACATCAACTAACCCAAACTCTACCCCCTAACCTAACCTACAGGCCGTGTCCTTACTTACCTAACGGGTGGGTAATGCCCCACTGCGACCCCCCTTACACTGCCGTATTCTAGGTTAGACATGATAATACATACAGGTAGCCGCTATCATACATACACCCCGAGGTAAAGACTCGTAGTTTAGGTTAATTGGTGTCCATATTTTATGCCCGCTGGAGGAACTGGCCGCTGAAATACAAAGGCTCCCAGTGCTATATGCGTACTGTTGCGGCCTCAAATTTTGCCTGGTTTAATTATTTGCTTTCAAGAATAAATGCTCAAGTCGGTAGACAGGCTGTTATGTTCTGGTAAATCTGGATAAATTAAAAGTACAAAAATAGGCACTTGTTCTGGGTAAATACGCAAATGTGTGACAGGTTTAATGTGCAAATCTGTCTATAATGTAATCCTTCTTGTGCCTTTAGACCCTCGTGGATCTTGACTGTTCACTGTCATCCCCTTGCTATGTGTGGTTATACGATGACAACCTGAACCTAAAGAAGTGTGATTTTTGGGCATTGCTGGGGTTTTTTTTTTATCCCTGCTAGGCCTTCTGAAGCTGCCCCTTTGGTTTCTCTCTGACTCCTGCAGGCCTCAACCACAAAAAAGGCTGGCAAAAAGAAATGTGTTCACTATTACTCCTCTTGTAGGTCTTTCTCCTTCTCTGTCTTGTCTTCATTAGATTGTTTAGACACTGCTATTTCTAAAAAGAAAATATTATTGAAGAAGCGCAGGAAAAGAGATTGACAGAGGGCTCGCAGGAGACTCCAACTGCACACATGTGAAAGGGATGGTGCGTTACCAAGAACCAACCCAGACTGGGAAGGTGTCTTGGTATATGGTGCAGGATTTTACGCCCCTGCTTTACTAGTGCTCGGTCTCCTTTCAGACTGAGCTTGCACACTGTAGGTAGGATGAAGGGATCTGTCTTTCTACCCCACTTTATCTGTGACATAACTGATCTCTCTTTCCCTATATAAGAGAGAGAAAAAGTTGGTGTGATCGTCATCTCCTCTCACGCCTATTGACGCAAAGGGCCTCGGTTAGATTTTGCCAGTGGTCTCTATCTTGAGCTTTTAATTCAATACTTCTCCATTCATCATCTCCTACTTCGTGCTTCATAGTCCTCAGCCGAGTGGGCAGGACTGTAAGCCCCTGACCTGCGTACCAAGAAGTAATCCAAATTGATAAGGTGTCATGGTGAGCAAGTCAGGGGCTTGCGGTCCTGCTATCAATGCTTGGTCTCGTACCAGTCTGAACATCCTCACACTGTTTGTCAGGATGAGGGGAACTGCACTTCTAGACATTTTCCTTGACACTTGAGGAACGCCGCTGTCTATCTCCCTAAAGATACTTTGGTATTGGTATTGAAGGGCAGGAAGATGACTCGTAGTAAGGTTTTATTGCTTCTGTTTGATAGAGGATTCGGGGTGAGAGGAACCAGCGATCATTCTCCTTGATTGTATTTTCTCTTATGTAATCACTATCAGGAATACGATTCTTTGTCTTCTTGCGATAAATCTCTTGTGGCTCATGGGACCTTGGAAGATGTTCCCGTGTGTACACTCGATTAGGAACTATGGGTTGCCTCCTCGCTCGTAAGAGTGGCAATACCTTACTTATCTTGAGTAGAAGTGATCAGAATTAGATACTTTATCAGTTTTACACTTGACTGAATAACAAGATTTTCTCTCGCATAGTCATATTCAGGAATACGATCATCGATTGGGATCGGTCTCCTCTTGATTCTAGGATCAGGGGAAATGTTCCCACATACTTGCATGATAAGGAACATGATCACAATTCAGCTGTTCATTCTTCTCATCCATGAACACCTGACCTCCACTGACTACTCTTAGCGCTTGTACAATCATCGAAATGTTCCGTTGCATATTCATAATTGCGAAAACGGTTCATCATCACCTGGTGCCTGATTTTACGCAACTCGCCTGCACGCTGCCCGATATTGCTCTCACCAGTACTATGCTCCTATAGTTTTGAAGGGCATGAGTGACTGACAAGGGATGTTTAATGTTTCTAAGGGACATTTTTTGCCTATTCGGCTGTCAGATTTCTTTTGTTCCTCCCATTCTGCCTGAATCTCTCCAGTAAGGTTAAGTTTTGCCATTCAAATGGTTTTCTGACTGCTTCTGACATACAGTAATTCCCATGTTTCTTAATTAGGTTTCTCATTATTGGTCCTTTCACATCCTTCTAATCTTTCACCTGTCCCTTTGCTAACTTGAATTATCCTTCTTTTCGTGTGCTATGCTGAAGGTTTTCCTGTTGTCTTATTTTTACATGTTGATTCAACACTATGTCCTTCTTCGTATATGTTCCTGCCCAGATGCCTTTTATTGGCTACTTTCAGCAATTCCCAGAAAAACTTTTGATGTCATGACTTCATACAGTATTGCTATTCAATCTTATATTTTTCTGTCTGAAAACATTACCAATCTTCTTTTTGTTGAAACCTGAAATTAGAGAAACAAAACTTAAGTCTGTTGCAGCTCCAGAAGTAATTTTCCTGTTGAGCCAGAACTCATGATTGAAACAAACTTAGCTGCTTACTGACAATTTCCTTAGAGTTTGGTCAGTTGATTTCGTAGGCCATGTAATGAAGGTATTGCTCCTTCCTTCATTATTATTATCGAGAAATAAGAAGCTGCTTTCCCTCCGCTGGAGGGATCATCAGTTCTTATCCTTTGGCTTGTTCCTCCCAAGTCGGTCAAATGATTGTGATCCTGACATTTCAGTTTTCTCCCTTGGCTGGGATCGAACACTTGTCTCCATAAGCCAGTTTAAGGTGAGTATGAGGGAATAAGAGGATTGTCTTTTCCCATAGAGAGCTGTCTGCTCTCCTTTGTTAGGAGGGAGTAACAGAGGTCACCCTCTGAGTGATTCCTTCGTATTTCATCAGGCAGAACGTGAGCCTGGTGTGACAACTACCTCTGTGGTACCAGTTACAGGTACTGTACACCAGCCACCAGTCTATCACTCTAGGCCAGTAAAAGGTCTGTCTGCCTCCTCTCCCATCGACGAGTCTCGTAGGCCTTAACTCTTCGGGGTTTGCCACTTCGTGCCTTTGGGCACAACAAAGCTCTTAGAGCTTTGTTAGGCCAAGCTTTTCGGGACCTGCTCCTAACTAGGAAGAAACAGCTGGTCGTCAAGTCTTGCAAAGCGTTTTTCGTTCCCTTCCGAGGGGATGACATAAAGCTATTCACCAACCCCCTTGTGGGGGGTAGGAGTACTAAGAGGAGAGGTAGGGTTTGTGAGACCCTCGCCTCGCTTTAATACCCTTGGCAGATTTTTAAGACCCTTGCCTCACCTTATTACAGTGAGTATAACCGTAAAGGGGATTCAATATTAGCAGTTTCTAATTCTCTTTCACTGATTCTCGCGGGCGCTTGCAGCGCTTTGCGGACGTTCGCCAGCATTTGCTAGTACAGTGAGCCCTCGTTTATCGCGGTAGATAGGTTCCAGTCCCGACCGCGATAGGTGAAAATCCGCGAAGTAGTGACACCATACTTACGTATTTATTTAACATGTATATTCAGACTTTTAAAACCTTCCCTTGTACGTAGTACTGTTAACAAACTACCCTTTAATGTACAGAACACTTAATGCATGTACTACAGTACCCTAAACTAAAACAGGCACAAATATTAAAAGCGATTTTATATCATGCGTTTCCTAAACACGCCAAAAAGCACGATAAAAAAGGGCAACCAATGTTTTGTTTACGTTTATCTCTGATCATAATGAAGAAACAAACGCAATTACACATCTGTGTATATGTTAGTTTTTGCATCAATTATATTGATTATTCAGTACAGTATGTTGATTTTGTTATTACCAATATTTTACTTCATTTTTCTTAGGACTTCCAAATGAAATGTTTTTCTTTATGACGCCGCCTGAAACGACGGCGTCATAAAGTACGCTCAGTAAACATACGAAGGCATTTAACGCGCATGATGAAAGTGATAAATAATGATTTTTCAATATTAATCTTACCCGATGATCATGTAGCTGTCAACTCTGTTGCCCGACAGAAATCTACGGTCGGGATACGCCAGCGATCGCTATACAGGTGGGGGTGTACACAACAGCGCCATCTGTGAGCAGGTACTCAAGTACTTCTTGTCAACAAGAACTCAATTTTTCCTCTGTCGTGCCTCCGGCTAGACCTACTTGGATACGCTGTTGATTCTGGAGTTATTGTTCACGATTTGGTGATGTATTTGCTCTAGAGTTTAGCCTTCGCTATTCAGGAAGCTTTATCTTTAGCTTAGCAAGCTTTTGGAATTAATTTGAATTAATTATGGTGACGAAGAGAGTATGGACTCTCTTTCACTTTTAAATGGCCGACCCTTCCCTTAGACGGAAGTGTTGGTGTCGAAGAGAGTATAGACTCTCTTTCACTTTTTATTTTTATCTCTCCGCCATTTATAGGCCTCTTCGATTAACTTTCCTTAAAAAAAAAAAAAAAAAAAAATATGCGACCTTTCCTAATAGTAGGCGGTCCTTACTTGGAACCGAAGTTAATTAACATTGAGCTCGTCATATCGTTTTTCCTGTTAAGAATTTATGCTATTTTAATTTTATGTTTTTGAAAGAATTTCTTTGATAAGTCTCGTACTATTTTCAAAGTTGAACTAACGTTTTGTTTAGTCTCCGCAGTTGTTGACGTTCAGAACGTTCAACTTGCGCTCTATCGTTACGATAGAGAGAGAGTATTCACGGTTTCACGTTGCAGTAAGAGTAAACCGATTCTAGCGTTTCGTTCATTCTTTCTTAGCTTAAATGGTTTTAATTCTAATAAAGGAACTTTTTATTTGGGAAACCATTCAGTTTTTTTCCTTTAACAAATAATATGTTTTAACGATATATATTTCTGGGCTCGAACCTGTGCCGCCCAGTGAATAAGCTCCATTTAGCACTTATTCTTAGGTAATTTACTGCTAAATATACCAGAGAAAAAATGTAAAGGAGTGCTAGGTTAACTAGCTCGCTCACCTATTGGTGTCGGTATAAAATTGGGCGTATATTCCAGAGGTCCCGCACTATTTAGATTAATCCACGACAGAGAACCCCAATAGAGGAGAGCCGTTCAACCTCACTCGGTACTACTACAATGCATCCGCTCAGAACCCAACTCCTTTTAGCACAACGTTCAAAGTAACCCGCTTTTTTTTTCTGGTGCTCTCGCTTTTGGATATTTTCTAGTGAATTATGGCTTCTTCGTCGGTTTCCCAGGAGACACCGTCTAAGTTAAGTACCAAGCTGGATTTTACTGTGTTTTGAGCAACCTAGATCGTTTAATATTTATATTATAGGAGTTTATTCTCTTCGTTCATACCGATCTTGCTTGATTTCACTACAGTTGGTACTCCTGTTTTTGAGAGCTTTTAATTTTCACTTGCGGTGTTACTATGTGTATTATTTTTTTATCAAATATTATTTGTTATTGTGAATATTCATTATTTAGCGTTTAGAATCCTCGTGGTTCAAATTTTGGGCCGATATCATTTACGTATCGCTATGGCTGCCGACCGTGCTAAGGCGGCAATGTTTTTTAGCCATCAGGTGTGTCTTTTGTGATTTAATTATTTATGTTGCATGCCTTGCCCAAAAATTTTCAATGTGTTTATTCATATATTTAACGCTATTATTATTATTATAATGAATATTTGTGCCATTACTCCGTTTGATCTGTCTGATTGGGGATCGTCAGTTGGTAGCCCTGCTGCCTCGTATCACGTGATCCTCCCCCACGCTCCCCCTCTAGCTAGGTGGGAGGCTAGGCTTCCCCCCCCCTCCACTAAGGGACCGTTGCCTTCCCTCCTTTTAGAGGGGGTAGTTAAGTGTTTATGGACTTTGTCCTCCGGGTGGCCCGGCGGTTTAGTCTCTGTCTAGTCTGGTTGGCCACCGGTCTACAGAGTTGGATCCCGGTGTACCCTATTTTATATTCACTTTTCATTCTGGCTTATGTTATACGAAACCCTCCGGGTTCGATTGGCAGTTCTTAGTTACAGTTCCGCCCCCCTATTATTTTATAACATTTCCTATGATGATTATATATGACAGATCACTACCCCGGAGTCCCTAAAGGAATTGGTATTGAATATACCTTTATTTCCCGGCTCGGGGTCTACCCCACCCCGGGAAATCAGACACTATGTGTCTTAATTCCTTGTTTTTGCATCCTTTTTTATGCTCCCGGCTTGACCGGAATGGATGGCTATACTTTAGTTTCAAGTTAGACTTATGTTTAGGCCCGGGACCCCCGGTCCCGCCCCTATGTAAGAATATTATAGTTAAGCTCTAACCTTGCGTTAGACCTATGTTAGGCCCGGGTCCTCCGGACCCGCCCCTAAAAAAAAAAAAAAAAAAAAAAAAAAAAAAAAAAAAAATTTTATTTTATTTTTTACAGTCTAATCTTGTGTTAGACCTATTTTAGGCCCTACTTAAAAGAATAGTATAGTTAAACTCTATTCTTGTGTTAGACCTATGTTAGGCCACTTATAGAATAGTAGTTAGGCTCTAATCTTGTGTTAGACCTATGTTAGGCCCGGGTCCTCCAGACCCGCCCCTAATTAAGAGAATTACAGTTTCTCATATACTATTCTTTTTACAGATGGTGCATTGTCTGACGCCGGCCTGTGCAGCTGTTCTGCACCAGCCTTGTGGCCACTCCGTCTGCCGATCTCACGCCCCTTGTGGGGTTCAACTGGAAGACGTTGTGGTATGGCACCCGGATAACTGTGTGATTTGCTTCGACCTCATCACTACCCTTGGTTCTGACTCGGTGAGTCCCGTTGGCTATATTGCCTTCTTATTTTATTTACTATTAGTAAGATATCTATGGTCTTGAAGGATCATTGGGAGTTTCCCTTTTATAATTCCCACTATTATTTCAGGCATCCCCGGAGCAAAAGTCTGCGGCTCGGGCCACACTGAAGGTGTGGGTTGGTGGTTTTGCCCGGAATGTAAAGTCTAAGCGGCCGTACGTCCTATCTGAGGACTACTGCACCATGGTTTACCCCAACGCCAAGTCTTCAGCTGCTGTGGCTAGGCATGTGGCAGCTCCCATCATTGCCCACATTGATGCCACTATAACGGGTCTCATCGACCCAGAGCAAGATCCATCGGACGCCCCCGGAGGTCTGGAGGACAATGTTGCCTCCATGAACCTGGACGTCGAACCAATGTTGCTAGACGAGCCGGATACAGGTAGGGTGGTAAGTGAGGCAGGTGTGTCCGGCGCTGAGATTCCTATCCTCAGCCCCGCTCTTTCTTCTTCTTCTGATCGCTCTTCCTTTCTTGGATTTTCTGGGGACCGTGATTCGTCTCAACGTTCATACCCGGTTCCCCCTAAGGATAAGTCTACTTCAAGGACCTTACCCAAAGCTCGCAAGCCTCACAAGACTTCTCATGGCTCTAAACCTGGTACAAACCCGTCTTCAAAGACCTCTGGTTCCTCCTCTAAGTCTCACGACCCGGGAGTTCCTTCCGCCCCTCCTGCTGCTAGCCCGGGCCTTTCCGAATCAGCTATGCTTCGCATCGTGTCGGAGATGCAGGAAAAGTTGGTTTCGGAGATGCAGTCGAGGATGGACACGATGTTCTCTAACTTCGGTCAGAGAATTGGGGCTTTAGAGCAAGGAGCTCCGGAGAGAGTCCAAAGCTCTCTCATACCGGATGCCTCTAAGCTCCCGCCGTTTGCCAAGAACAACCCCTGGCGGATGGCTCTTCATTCCCCGTTCTCAGACGGAATGTTGACTCTGGAGGGCCTTGGCACTCGCCCTCTAGAGGACTTTGAATTCTTTCCTCCGGGTCTGGCATTTCCATTTCATGGTTATGCCAGACTTACCGAGGAAGCTTTAGTCCGATTAGACAAGGTCCCCAAAGAGACGGTCATCTTCCCGAAGGAGCAAGCCCAATCTGTTTGGGCCAGATTTTTGAATGACATCGGCTGCACTAACACCATGCTGACGCCTCATAAAAGCTCCTTTACGATGTTCTTAATGGACAAGAACACCTTGACTCCATGCGTCAATAAGGTGGCAGAGCTTGCCTTTCAATATGCTCTGGAGGAGAAGCCCTTGCCTCCCATCCGAGAGGTGGATCCAATCTCCCTCCTTCTTCCCTCAGGTATTGAGTGTTGGGACAACGTCCATACCACCTTTACCTCCGGCAAGCTTGCAGCAGACTGTGCCTCAGTCTTGTTTAGTGAGAAGCTTCCCCGTCTCCCGGAATCTCTCATTAAACAGGAATATGATTCCCGCCTACGTGTTGGCCGTACTCTAAACCTGGCCACATCCACGGAGTCGATAGCCTTGACTTACGATACGGAGAGTATTTTTAAGTCTCTCAACAAGGCTACGCTACAGTCGTTATATTATGACTTATATGACTTTGCTACTGCTAAACGCAGATGTCGCAAGCATGTTCTAGCTGAGGCGACGATTAGGCATGAACCTAATAAACTCATCCGGTCCTCCTGTTGGGGTTCAAATCTCTTCCCCGAGGATCTCGTAGAGGAAGTCTTGGCGGAGGCCACTAGGGTTAATCAGAGCCTTAAAGCCCGTTGGGGTTTGACCCCTAAACGCAAGTATGACCCCGCAAATTATCAAGCCCGGGGTAGGAAGAAGCTTAGACCATATACCTCCACCCAGTTCAGGCAACAACAGAGTGCTTCATCCAACTTCCGGCTGCCTCTTCCTCCATCTTCTGTTGCCCCTGCACAGCCTTCCACCTCTCGGGTTCCTTCGGATGACTATGTCACCGTTCTGCTACCTAAGAGCCAGCTTTCTGGTGCCTCCCCCACTTCCCCTGCCTTTAACCAGTCCTACGAGGCTCATAGCTCTTCCCAGAGTTATGGTAGAGGTAGAGGCTACCACCGTGGCTCTAACCAGAACAAAGGCAGGGGAAGAGCCTTTCGCAGAGGAAAGAACTTCCGAGGCGGACGTGGAGGCAACTCCTCAAACCAATACTGAGGTGCAGCAGGTAGGGGGGAGGCTCTATGCCTTCCGCAACAAATGGAGGTTCAGTCCCTGGGCGTTCAGTATCATCTCCAAGGGACTAGGGTGGAGTTGGATTCAAGGACCTCCTCCTCCGAACAAATTTCGTCAACATTCCACTCCGGACCTGGTCGAATTTGTCCAGGAACTTTTACAAAAGAATGCCATACAAGAAACGAAACATCTGAAGTTTCAAGGTCGGCTGTTCAGTGTTCCGAAGAAGGATTCAGACAAGAGAAGAGTGATTCTAGATCTATCCCTTCTCAACTTGTCCATTCAATGCGACAAGTTTCGAATGCTTACCGTCTCGCAGGTGCGGACCTTACTTCCCCGTGGGGCCGTCACCACCTCTATCGATCTTACAGACGCCTACTATCACGTCCCGATAGCGAGACACTTCCGTCCGTACCTAGGCTTTCGCTTAGGGGACAAAAGTTACTCCTTCAAGGTGATGCCTTTCGGGCTCAACATTGCCCCAAGGATCTTCACAAAGCTAGCAGAAGTCGCTGTTCAGGAACTCAGGAATCAAGGGATTCAAGTAGTAGCCTATCTGGACGACTGGCTCATTTGGTCAGACACCTCCCAAAATTGCCTAAAAGCCACTCACAAAGTCATCCATTATCTTCAATCTCTAGGCTTCCAGATCAACTTCAAGAAGTCCCGTCTTCTTCCAAAATCGAAGTTCCAATGGCTCGGCCTGCAATGGGATCTTATATCTCATACTCTGTGTCTTCCCAGACCCAAGAGGTTAGAGATTGCAAGAAACACCAAACGCTTTCTCAAAGACAAAGTAAGTTCCAGACGGCTTCAAGAGAAGATTCTGGGTTCCCTTCAGTTTGCCTCAGTGACGGATCTTCTTCTGAAGGCAAAATTGAAAGATATCAATCGTGTCTGGCGTTCGAGGGCGAACCGGAAGCTCCGGGACAGGAAAGTCCGCCTTCCTCCCATTCTACGGGAAAGACTTCTTCCTTGGACAAGAGCAAACAGTCTGTCAAAGTCAGTTCCCCTTCGATTTCCGCCCCCGGAATTAATCATTCACACAGACGCATCCCTATCAGGTTGGGGCGGCTATTCTCAGCTCAAGAAAGTTCAAGGTCTTTGGACTCCCTTGTTCCGCCATTTTCACATCAATGTGCTAGAGGCCATGGCAGTTCTTCTAACCCTGAAACGTCTCGCTCTTCCCAAGAAACAACACCTTCGTCTGGTCCTCGACAGCGAAGTGGTGGTCCGCTGCCTCAACAGAGGCGGGTCAAAGTCAGGGCCTCTGAACCATGTTCTAATAGCCATATTCTCCCTAGCAGCCTCGAACCGTTGGCATCTTTCAGCTGTCCACCTGGCGGGAGTCCGGAATGTAGTGGCAGACGCCCTGTCCCGGACCTCCCCTCTAGAATCGGAATGGTCACTCGATCTAAAGTCATTTCGGTGGATTCTCTCTCAGGTTCCCGGTCTCCAAGTGGACCTCTTCGCCACGGAATCCAACCACAAATTGAGAGTATATGTGGCTCCCAATCTAGACCCTCAGGCTTACGCCACAGACGCCATGTCACAGAATTGGGACAACTGGGAAAAGATTTATCTCTTTCCCCCGGTGAATCTTTTGCTGAAAGTTCTAGACAAACTGAGATCCTTCAAGGGACAAGTAGCCTTGGTCGCACCCAACTGGCCCAAGAGCAACTGGTATCCTCTCCTGCGGGAGTTGAGACTATACCCTCACCCGATACCCAATCCGGTTCTGTCTCAGATAGTACAAACACGCGTTGTGTACGCTTTCTCAAACATTCAGAGCGCCCTAACTTTATGGACTTTATGAAGTTTGCGGCTATGCATGGTGCCAATATTGATCCTCAAAACACCTTGTTCCTAGAATCAGATAAACGGGATTCCACCATCCGTCAGTATGACTCTGCAGTTAAAAAGTTGGCAAAATTTTTAATAGACTCAGACGTGAACTGTATGAACTTGAACCTTACAGTCACTTTCTTTAGATCTTTATTAGAATCAGGTCTGGCAGCCAATACTATCACCACTATTAAATCGGCTCTGAAAAAGATCTTCCTAGTGGGTTTTAACATAGACTTAACCGACTCTTTGTTAGCTTCAATTCCGAAAGCTTGTGCCAGACTGAAACCGGTTACTCGTCCTACCCCGGTGACCTGGTTCCTTAATGACGTACTCAAATTGGCTTCTGATACCATTAACAGTTCTTGTGATTACATGCCCCTTCTCAGGAAAACACTTTTCCTAGTGAGCTTGGCTTCCGGGGCAAGAATTTCTGAATTGGCAGCCTTGTCGAGAGACCCGGGTCATATTGACTTTCTGCCTTCAGGAGAGGTCCTTCTTTCTCCTAACAAATTCTTTTTGGCTAAGAATGAAGACCCTCAAAACAGATGGACCTCCTGGAAAATTGTTCCCCTCACGCAAGATCCGTCGCTGTGCCCTGTCACTACTCTTAGGTCTTATCTATCCCGGACCTCCTCTAACTCCTCGGGGCCTCTATTCGTTAGAGAACAAGGCGGTACCATTACTATTAAAGGGATCAGGCAACAAATTTTGTATTTTATTAAACAAGCTAACCCTGACTCTTTTCCTCTTGCACATGATATCAGGGCGGTTGCCACCTCGGTGAACTTCTTTCACCACATGAATTTTACAGACCTTTCCAGGTATACAGGGTGGAAATCACCGTCAGTGTTCAAGAAACACTACCTTAAACATTTGGAAGCCCTAAAATTTTCTACAGTAGCCGCAGGGAGCGTAGTTACTCCCGAGTAACTCACAGGTTAATGCCTTGACTCTTTATCTCTCCCTCTTACCTGCCTCATTTATACCCTATTGTATTCGTTGGTCTCGCACCTGAATACTGTTATTATATTTGTAAATTTTTATGCTCCTGAGTATCTGTATATATTATCACTCACGGCATTATTATACCTACCTTATTGGATTTATGTTCATATTTAAGATACCCTTATAATTGTTTTTTGGTACTCATCTCTGATTAAAGCATCCTGTATTTCTCTTACGCTTATGTTTTTTCCTTTATTTTGCAAGTTTGGTGACATTTTTCTCTTGTATAGATTCACTGGGCGGCACAGGTTCGAGCCCAGAAAAGGGATTTTGACGTAGGAAAAATCTATTTCTGGGCGAGGGACCTGTGCCGCCCAGTGAACCCTCCCAGCTCCTCTCCCTTGGAGTCCCCAAACTTTGGGTGCTAAGGAGTTGGGTTCTGAGCGGATGCATTGTAGTAGTACCGAGTGAGGTTGAACGGCTCTCCTCTATTGGGGTTCTCTGTCGTGGATTAATCTAAATAGTGCGGGACCTCTGGAATATACGCCCAATTTTATACCGACACCAATAGGTGAGCGAGCTAGTTAACCTAGCACTCCTTTACATTTTTTCTCTGGTATATTTAGCAGTAAATTACCTAAGAATAAGTGCTAAATGGAGCTTATTCACTGGGCGGCACAGGTCCCTCGCCCAGAAATAGATTTTTCCTACGTCAAAATCCCTTAATTGGGCTCATCTCTCAGGTTCTAAGTCAAGAGAGAGAGAGAGAGAGATAGAGACGGAGGGAGAGAGAGGAGGATAAACGTTTCGTTCAAGCGGGGTAACGTTGTTCTCGTTTTTTTTTTTGCTCTTCTCCCTAGTCGATAGAGGGGAAGAAGGTAAAACGTTTCTAGAGTTTTATTCTTGTTCCCAGGCTTTATGCGGTGAGAGATTTTAAACGTAGTTTATTTGATCTAGTGTTTAGTCTCTTTTCCAGCCACTGAATTCTTTATCTTTCATTATGTTTTTCTGTTACATTGTAATACTGTTTTCGCAATTACTACCTTTTAATGAAGGATAGGATTGCGTGTTTCAGGTACAAACCACTTAAAGTTTCGAGTTCAGTGAAATAAGTGCAAACAGAAAATCAAAAGTGATAAAGTGATATGCGCAAAGTGTTACAGTGTTGCGTTCGAGGGTTCGTCTGTTCGTGCCAGTTGTTCACCTAGTCCGATACCTCTTACAAGCTCCCAAGCCCAGGGGAGAAGTAATGTCGAAGGACTTATGGGTTCCTCAGGCCTTGATCGACGAACAGACGTTTCCCTCTGTGGTTTCGGGTGTATCTACACACGTTGCCGACGTGATCACCCCACCCACACAAAGACGAGAGAGCCCATTTATTCCTCGTCTGCGGAAGAGGTTTCTCGCAGAAACCATGGACCAAATCTTGCAGCTTTTAAGTGCAAGTCGGTCCCTTCCGCGCAAGTCCAACGGCCTAGGTGTAGCCACTGGGTCAGTTCGGACTCGCTGCAGTACGACAACTGCACACCTCATAAGAGAGGCTAGGTGGTACCGCAACAGGCAGTAACTCCGTCTGTTGCCGCACCAGCTGTTTTAGACCCTCAGTCACAACGGACAGTAGCTCCGTTTGTTGTTGTCTTTCATAGACCCTAGTGGTCCATGCTGCAGACTATACAGTCTCAGCTTGCTCCTTCATGCAGGAGTTTCATGCTGGAAGGTTGACAATGCAGCCTGTTTACCTACAACCCGCCGAGGTTGTGCGCTCAGCAGATACTGCGGCTGCCTGCTCCCACACCACACCTGTGAGAGCTCCTCCACCGATGCGCAGTCCTCACTGCCAGACGCATGTTCTTGCTGCACCATCTGCTAACATGCGTGAGCTGCCGCATCAGGAGTTGCCGGGTTCCAGCACTATGCGGCATTCTCCTCAGCCCATGCAGCATGCTCTGCAGACCTTACAACATGCTCCGCATACCATGCAGCATGAGCCGCATACCATGCAGCATGAGCCGCATACCATGCAGCATGAGCCGCATGCCTTACCTCATGCTCTGCATACCATACCGCATGCTCTGCATACCTTACAGCATGCTCTGCATACCTTACAGCATGCTCTGCATTCCTTACAGCATGCTCTGCATACCTTACAGCATGCTCTGCATACCTTACAGCATGCTCTGCATACCATACCGCATGCTCCTCAACCCACCGCAGCCCCTCCCACGCACCAGCACTCTGCTTTTGTTGTTGCCAGCTCCCACACTCCGACTGCGGAGAAGGTTGACGATGCACCCGTGGGCCTACACCTCCCACGGTTGTGCGCCCGGCATGGCTTCATGCTCTCACACTCTTGTTGTGAGAGCTCCTCCACCCATGCACAGTCAACCCTGCCAGATATATGATGACTCCCACACACAGAGCACTCCGTTGCCGTGCGGGAGCTACCACAAGCTGCCGTGTTTTGACACGGTGTGTCAGCCTCCGCAACACACTGTGGTTACCGCCACTCGCCAGCAGCAAACTAGTCAGGCAGGAGTTGAGGCTTCCCCACACATCTTTGGTTGTTGCCAACTCACAAACTGTCATGCAGTTACATGACGTTGCCTTCTGGTCTGCTACTTATACACCAGTGCTGTATGTCCTCACGCTCCTGTTGTGGTTGACAGTTCAGTTTTTGACAGTTCACAGACTGTCAAGCAGTTTCATAACGTTGCCTTCTGGTCTGCTGCTTTTGCACCAGTGAAACCCTCACTGAGAGAACTTAGCTTTTCTCGGATATGGTTCCTGTAGATGAGAAAGTGCTGTTCTCCCTCCTTCTGATATTCCCTTGAGGACTCTGTCATTTGGAGAGGAGCCTTAAGCTGCTTAGCCTCCTATGGACTTTTATTTAAGCATAACATGCTTCCAGGGAGGGTAAATGGTTCCGCTTCAGTCGCTAACCCCGTCTGTTGCCACACCTGCTCCCATAGACCTTGAGCTTTGTTGCAAGACATGCAGTCCAAGCTTAGTCCTTGATAGAGGATTTTTTTTTACGGAGTCAGTGTGTCACTGGGAAGACGTTTAACAACCAGCAGAGGTGACTTGTTGTGACGCAGTGCGGCAACCTCAGCAACCCGATAAGGAGTTGTCTGTACTACCCAGACAGTCTAGACAGTTTCGGGTTGTCGCTGTACTTCCTCACTTCCCCATGGTTGACAGTTCACAGACTGTGCAGCAGTACCATGATCTTGTGTCCGGCTCCGTCAGACGACTGGCTTTTAAGAGCTCCCACAAGTCGTCGCTGTCTGGAGAATCTCAGATGGACTATGGATCTGACCAAGGAACTGGGCCTCCTGGTCAATTTAGAGAAGTCCCAGCTCTTCCCATCCCAGACCATTGTCTACCTGGGTATGGAGATTCAGAGTCGAGTTTTTCGGGCTTTTCCGTCGGCCCCAAGGATCAACCAAGCCCTAGAATGCATCCAGAGCATGCTGAGAAGGAACCGATGCTCAGTCAGGCAGTGGATGAGTCTAACAGGGACACTTTCATCGCTGGCCCTGTTCATCGAGTTAGGGAGACTCCACCTCCGCCCCCTTCAGTATCATCTAGCTGCTCACTGGATAAAGGACATGACGCTAGAGACGGTCTCAGTTCCTGTTTCCGAAGAGATGAGGTCTACTCTAACGTGGTGGAAGAACAGCTTTCTTCTCAAGGAAGGTCTACCTTTGGCTGTTCAGAACCCCGACCGCCGTCTCTTCTCGGACGCATCAGACACGGGCTGGGGTGCGACATTGGACGGACAGGAATGCTCGGGAACATGGAATCAGGAGCAAAGGACACTTCACATCATTGCAAGGAGTTGTTGGCGGTTCATCTGGCCTTGATAAACTTCAAGTCCCTCCAGCTAAACAAGGTGGTGGAGGTGGACTCCGACAACACCACAGCCTTGGCTTACATCTCCAAGCAGGGAGGGACTCATTCGAGGAAGTTGTTCTAGATCGCAAGGGACCTCCTCATCTGGTCAAAAGATCGAAAGCTCACGCTGGTAACGAGGTTCATTCAGGGCGATATGAATGTCATGGCAGATCGCCTCAGCCGGAAGGGTCAGGTCATCCCCACAGAGTGGACCCTTCACAAGAATGTTTGCAGCAGACTATGGGCCCTGTGGGGTCAGCCAACCATAGATCTGTTCGCTACCTCGATGACCTAGAGGCTCCCGTTGTATTGTTCTCCGATTCCAGACCCAGCAGCAGTTCACGTGGATGCTTTTCTGCTGGATTGGTCCCATCTCGACCTGTATGCATTCCCGCCGTTCAAGATTGTCAACAGGGTACTTCAGTAGTTCGCCTCTCACAAAGGGACACGGCTGACGTTGGTTGCTCCCCTCTGGCCCGCGAGAGAATGGTTCACAGAGGTACTGCAATGGCTGGTCGACATTCCCAGGACTCTACCTCTAAGAGTGGACCTTCTACGTCAACCTCACGTAAAGAAGGTACACCCAAACCTCCACGCTCTTCGTCTGACTGCCTTCAGACTATCGAAAGACTCTCAAGAGCTAGAGGCTTTCCGAAGGAGGCAGCCAGAGCAATTGCCAGAGCAAGGAGGACATCCACTCTCAGAGTCTATCAGTCTAAATGGAAGTCTTCCGAAGCTGGTGCAAGGCCAATGCAGTTTCCTCAACCAGTACCACTGTAACCCAGATTGCTGACTTCCTGTTACATCTAAGGAACGTAAGATCCCTTTCAGCTCCTACGATCAAGGGTTACAGAAGTATGTTGGCAGCGGTTTTCCGCCACAGAGGCTTGGATCTTTCCACCAACAAAGATCTACAGGACCTCCTTAGGTCTTTTGAGACCTCAAAGGAACGTCGGTTGTCCACTCCAGGCTGGAATCTAGACGTGGTCCTAAGGTTCCTTATGTCATCCAGATTTGAACCTCTCCAATCAGCCTCTTTTAAGGACCTCACATTAAAAAACTCTTTTCCTCGTGTGCTTGGCAACAGCTAAAAGAGTAAGTGAGATCCACGCCTTCAGCAGGAACATAGTTTTCCACATCTGAAACGGCTACATGTTCCTTGCAGCTCGGTTTTTTGCTAAAAACGGGCTTCCTTCACGTCCTTGGCCTAAGTCGTTCGAGATCCCAAGCCTGTCCAACTTGGTGGGGAACGAACTGGAGAGAGTACTTTGCCCAGTTAGAGCTCTTAGGTACTATCTAAAGAGGTCAAAACCTTTACGAGGACAATCAGAAGCCTTATGGTGTGCTATCAAGAAGCCTTCTCTTCCAATGTCTAAGAACTCAGTTTCTTACTACATCAGGCTTCTGATTAGGGAAGCACATTCTCATCTGAAGGAAGAAGACCTTGCTTTGCTGAAGGTAAGGACACATGAAGTGAGAGCTGTGGCTACTTCAGTGGCCTTCAAACAGAACCGTTCTCTGCAGAGTGTTATGGATGCTACCTATTGGAGAAGCAAGTCAGTGTTCGCATCATTCTATCTCAAAGATGTCCAGTCTCTTTACGAGAACTGCTACACCCTGGGACCATTCGTAGCAGCGAGTGCAGTAGTAGGTGAGGGCTCAGCCACTACATTCCCATAATCCCATAACCTTTTTAACCTTTCTCTTGAATACTTTTTATGGGTTGTACGGTCGGCTAAGAAGCCTTCCGCATCCTTGTTGATTTGGCGGGTGGTCAATTCTTTCTTGAGAAG
>NC_090763.1:38319569-38324569 GCF_036898095.1 Palaemon carinicauda
CTTTTCTTTAAAGAAATCAATTGCAGACTGTCTCAATTAAAACACCTTATTTATCCTTTCTTCAAGGATTCATCTACTACACAGGCATAAAAATCAATTCGTGTGTTTCCACACACACTCCTTTTTTTTTTTTTTAACTTCAAAATGAAAGGTTTAATTATTGTAATTCATCATATGTACTTAATTGTTCACTATTACCTGCATAATTATTATGGGTCTAAAATATCCCTTTGAGACATTCAACTTCAAAGTTCATTATTGGTGCACATCTTATCTTTTAATCACTTAAATCTTTCTTTCTTCATAATTATTTAAGTTAACTTAAACATCATCAAAACATAATAAAATTCATTGTATACATGCATGTTTATCATTGTTACACGTGTTACACTACAAAAAATATCAATCAATGCATCGCCTATAAAATGCAGTAATAATTCTTTTGCTCTAATGGCATCATTATTTATTCAAACTTGCAAACAAAACCAATACATTTGTAAATATGCAATCACCTATGGGTTCATATTTCACCTGTCTTCATTACCCATAACTTTATCAAAAACTTTTCATCTTAGTTTGCGACTCAATATTCTCTGTGGTCCCTTAATTAATGGTTTGGAGACATTTATAATTTGGACCTTCTTTGTTGATTACGGAATACATATTCAAATTCTAGGATAACACACTTTACATAATTAAAAGATTTCACTCATTTGTTACCCTCAATATTTGTATGAGTGCCCAGATATTTTTATTTCATTTCCCAAGGAGTTTAGTAGTCTCTCTTAAATCTACCTAACAAAAAAAAAATCTGTTTCCCATATACCGAGTTATTTCAGAGTAAATTCGTTCTCTTTAAGTAATTGTTATTAGTCTTCTATGTTGGTCTATATATAGTTCGCAGGACATCCTCAACCCCTTGCTATTATTTTATTTGCCCCCCTTTCTCTATTTGAACTTGACTTATCAACCATTTCTTTGTTAAATCAAATTCTATGTAGACCAGTATGTTTTTATCATTTGTCAAGTTCTGGGAACAGAGTCCCTGGTAGTCCATTGGTACCACCACTATGGGATTGAGAAAATGCAATCGTAATATCTAAAGGATTCTTACCCTTATATGACCTTTATACTTCTTATATGTAGGCTTTAATTTTACAGTCTCAAACATCTATCTTAGGTCAAAATTAATTCATCATCAATGCAGTCTTTGATTACTGGATGTCCTACTAACTTGAGCATGAGTTTTTTGTTAGTATTTTGTTAGTATGTCAGGAATTTCTATTCATGAACAAGTATTTCTCCCTATTCTTTGTATGTATTCCTTTAAGCAATATGCCATCCTGTTATATGATTCCTATTTTTGGGAGTAATTCTTCTACAACATTTCTATTAACCTTTGGTTTCTCTTGTTCTATTTTAATTCTTCCTATTTCTAGGTCTCCTGCCTGACAACTGAAACAAAATATTGGTAGTTATATTTCCTTTTAACATCTTCCTGTCCTTTTAAATAATCTTTATTTTATCATCATAAACCTACCAATAAAGTGATTTATCCTGGACAAACATCCAGTACTTTAAGGCTCCTAAGATTCCTTTTATTCTTTCATCCACAATAGTCCTTCTTGGACTGTAAAATCACAATCATTCTCATGAGCAATAAGCACATATACTCTATGCCCTAAACAAATTTTTAAACTTCTCTAGACCATTATTTGGATAATCTATCCTACTCGGTTATTTTCATTTAATTTAAGACTACTCTCATGATTCATTACCCTTCTTCGGGTTTTACCTTTTTAATGAGACATTTCTTTTTATATTTATGAGGCTTCACACATTATTTTTATAACTCCTGGTTAAGAGATCGGGTTAAGGTAATGTAGGATCAAAATTCATTTCTCTTCATCATTTATAGCCTTCTAATTCATTTGCACACTACATATTTTTAGGTTAACTTTATTTTAAGGCTTGGGTAATTTAGCAAATACTGCTTATTATCCCTAAGATCCTATCATTCCAAAAAAAAAATCTTTTACATCTGTCAATCTTAGTGGAGCAGGATTTCCACTTTAACCCTTATTTCTCTACATATCTTAAATCTATCTACTCTGTTTACTTACCCTATTCAAATCTAGGGATGGGTCACTCTTTAATCTGGCTCTTTATCCTGCTATTCTCCCTATTCTAGACTAGTTCTATTGTTCTTATGGCTCTATATTCTTACTAAACTTAGTAACATCATTCTATAGGCTTATTCTTTCTGTCTCCAAATTTAGATCATCATTCTGTCAATAGTTAGAGGAGCTGAGTGAGCCCGTCGACTTCACTCTAATTTCTAACATTCTTTGAAATGTTAATAGCCGTGAATGGCTTGTATTCTTTGACCATGGTACTTACAATATTTTACTCCTCAATAATCGAGCCAAACATTATTTATTTATCGGGATAGACATGTCATTTATATTCTACTTATGATGATCTAACTAGTCTAACTTCTGTCCTCTTAGGGTAATATATCTCGGGAGATTTATAAGGAGTCTTATTGATTCATTTTAACACTCACCGTGTTCGTTATGGGGCGTTGGCTGATAGGTAATATTTCATGATTCATACCGGTATTTAAAAAGTTTTAATAAGTTTTTGACAGTTTCTCTGGGCAGGTTCTGGCGCCGATGTTTCTATTCTTTTCTGCCTAACCTATCGCCTGCAATGGCTAATCTCTGCCTATTTCTCATGTATCCCTATTTCTATGCTCCTTATGGTAAATTTTGCCCCTTTCTGATTACCTAACTGTAATCTCTACTCCTTTATTTTAGAAGTCATTTCCCGCCATTCAGATGAGTTATTTTATCCGGAGTAGTATTAATTAATTAGTGTGCTTGTATTTTCCTTCATCTGAACTTCATTATTGTCTCTTTTGACAGACTCTGGCATCCTATTTTTAGCTAACCTATCTTCTTTATCTCTGCGGGTTATTTTTATTTAGGCATCATTATGACTTCTTTAGCTAAATTCTAGCTTTTTATATTTTCAGTACTGATCAGACTTTATTTATTTAATAGCATCATAGCTCATTTATTATTCATATGCCTCTATCTTCATCTTAAATCTTTGTGCCTAACAACAACATATTACATATTTCTTTTAATTCTATAAGCCTATAGCTTCAATTGCCTATGACATTTATTTCTTGGAATTCCCTCTTATTTAGGCTATTCTATTTTATTCACTGTATTTCTGTCGACATTCTATTTTATTTATATGGCGCCTGTCATATATTGACAAGGAGTATATCTATTCTTGGCTACTCTTCCTATTTCTCCTTGTCTTTTTAATCTATTTCCATTTCCCTTTCTTAGTCTGGAGTCTGTTTCTCCTGTCAAATTCGTCTTATACAAAGTGGCCAGTTTTGTAAAAGACTTGTCTTTGACAAGTAGAATCATACCCTGACTATCTCATTTTTTTTCTTTTCTTTATTTTTAAGCCTGCACTTCTCACAAATAAAATTCATACTTCATCTTTGTATCGTTTTTGAATGATATCTTAAGGCTCTATTGGGAAATGTTACAAAAAATGACATCTTTATTCATCATTTGGCACATTTTGGCATTTAATTCTCTACCTAACCTGACGGTTCATACCCCTTGATTTTTACTTATTTGCATTTCATTTCTGCATATCATTTTATTTTCACCCTTAAAATTTGGAAGCAGGTATTTCTCAATATTCTATCACTGTATTGCATCCTAGTATATCAACTATATTTGCCAGAGTCTCCATAAGATAAAATAGTCACTTGCAACGTGGATGTACCTCCGCTACATATGCCTATCTTTCCTATATAAAATGTTTCGTCTTCCTGACTTCCTTTCTATCCGGCTAATTATTTTTAATTCTTTTCTTTTCACTATTTGGAGGATTTGTATTTCACTTTCTTTGTGCCGGAGGGCTTTCTGAGAAGTGTCTTTGTTTAATTTCATGGTGGGGTTCTTTATCTCTGTGCCTGCCTTTCTCCCTATATGTTTTCCCTTTTTCATTATTTTACCTAATTTCTATTCCCTTTTTATGTAATCTTTCCCTAGACCTAAATGTGTCATCTTTATTTCTTTAAACTGTCTTTGACCTAAATTTCTGCCCATTATTCTATTTAACTCTAGGGTAATTTTTGCGCCTCGTTCCAGTCTGCTGTTCGAACTTCCCTGCATCTATTTAAATTACTCAAAATTTCTCTGGTAGGTTTTTGTGGTTATTAGTCCCTTAGGATTTTTCTTCCTGATTTCCTATCATTTTGCTATTTTCCCCTTTCTTTTTGTAAAACTCATATCTAGGATGCTATTTTTCACATATTTTAATGCCTCATTTATTTACATATATAGGGAATTATCATTAGCAATAAACTTACCTTTAGCAAAGGAAACCTGTTCTTTTTACTGTTGCTACGTGATCCTCCATTTGAGTGGCAAATTCATTTACCGAGCCACCCTCATATTTTACCTATAGGAACTTTCGTAGATTTGTTAACCTGTCTGTCTCTTTGACTGATTGCCATAATTGCCTACATTATTTTTGAAACTCACTCAGATTTGCTGCATTTTTAAATTACTTACCATTCAAGGTTATGTGAGCATCACTTACATTTGTATACACGGTTAACATAGCCTGTTTAATTCTGCTGTCTCATTGTTTATTCTCAGACTAACTATTCTACTTTCAATATCAGCTAACCACTTACATACGGTATATTTCTCTAACCTTCTTTTATCTTGGTTATTCCTACCTATATTTCCACAAAACTGTGTTAATTTCCCTACTGAATTCATGTTAGCGGGGTTAGTAATTTTTGTTAATTCTTCAAACTCACTTTTTTATGGGACGTTGCTCGTTTGTATTTTTCACCTACTTGCGTAATTCTAAATCATACTTGACTTTTATATATTCTTTGGGCTAACATCATTACCATCACTTAAAAAAAATCATAATACATCTTATTTTACACA
>NC_090763.1:38329569-38456129 GCF_036898095.1 Palaemon carinicauda
GGAACTAGTCAGCAAAGAAAAACCCAAAAGCTGGAAAGAATCCAGAACAAAAATGTTATAAAAGAAAAACAAACCAACATCGAATGAATTGAGACCAACAGCACTCACAAATGTATCATATAAAATATACATGGCTTTTATCAAGGATGGAATAGAAGGACATCTAAAAAAAAGTAACAATGCTAGGCTATAGAGAATAGTCAAGCTGGATTTACAGAAGGAGGAAGGATTGGTGATAATATATTCATCTTACAGTACATGGTCGAAGAAAATTTCAAAAATAAGAAAAGAAAATCATAGTTGCCTCTTTAGATTTCAAAAAAAGCTTTCGATTCCATAAAAAGGGAAGCACTGATAGAAACATTAAAGCAATATAAAGTACATACTAGTATAATTAACTTTATAGCAGAAGTATATGTGGGAGACTCTACTACGTTAGACATAGGGGAAAGAGTAGAACAAAAATTGAGCGTAAGTAGTGGAATAAAGCAAGGCTGTTCTTGGTCTACAGCATTGTTCAAATTAATTACTTATCAGATTATAAAACAAGTAGAAAAGGAAGGTAATGGTTTTAAAAATGATATAAAGCTAGTAGTATTATTTTTTGCTGATGATGTCCAAGTGCTTGCTGAGAATATAGAGGATGCTGATTTAAACATAATTAAAGTGATAGATATAGGAAAGCAGTGTGGTTTAGACATAAATAGAGACAAAAGTAGCGTACTTATATATAATATGAAGGAGAAACCAGATAACATAGAGGGAATAAGAGTAGTAAGCAATATTAAATACCTAGGTATTAAGGTAGATGATGGTAGGAATATTTTCAAAACACAGAAAAGTGAAATGATAGTTAAGGCGCAAAAGCTAGCTAATCTTACATATTCGATCATAGAAAAAAGTTGTAATAAGATACTGATAGGGAAAACATACTGGAAAAGTGTAGCACTACCTTCTATATTATATGGAACAAATGTGATTAACTTAACGGAAACGGAAATAGAAAAGTTGCAGAGAATAGAGAATGGAGTGTATAGAAGGATGTTAGGGGATGTAAAGAATACAGCAATTGTAGCCCTGAGAGGGGATGTAGGAGCTCCTGCTATGAAAGCAAGGGTAATGGATGGAAAGCTGAGGTACCTTAATAGCATTTATAAGGGAGAAAATGACTTACTAACAGCAATAGTCAATGATATGGAAGAAAAAGAGGACGTAGTGAGTGGATGTGAATAAGTATGCTGAAGAATTTGGGATGGCGATGAGAGAAGTCAAGAGATGTACGAAAAAGGACATAAAGAAGAGAACAAGAGAATGGGACACAAGCAAATGGAAGAGTGAAATGGAGTGCAAGGAGAGTCTAATTCTGTATAAAAAACTGGAAAAGTGAAATCAAGGAGGAGGATGTGTATGACAACACATTTTCTTCAATTTTATTATTCAGAGCAAGGACAAACACATTGGGCTTGAACATAAAAAACAGACACCAAGATGGAAATATAAACTGTGTATTCTGTGATGTTGAAGAAAATGCTTACCGCTTCATGTTATATTGTCCATAGTTTAGTGATATAAGAATAAAAGCAATTGATCTTCAACAACCATACGAAGATAGTGCACAGGCAGTTGGAAAAAATCCTTTTTTTTTTTTTTGTGAAGAAAATATTGAAAATAAGAAAAGTGTACTACATCAAAGGTGGATGAAAAGAGAAAAACGAGTGAAATCAAGGAACGCAGAAAACTAAAAGAGACAGAGGCGCCGTTGCAAAGGCGAAGCTTCAACCTGAATCTGATCTAATCTGATCATGTCATCATGACTCCATGATTCATGTGTGAGTGAGCGATCAGCTGAGATTTGTTTGGGAGAAGCAGTGAAGTTTATAAAAAAGAAAAATAAAAAACTTTGTTTGAAATATTACATATAAGAATTGAGCAAGAATGGACATTGCCTGGGAAAACAACATAGGGATACAGCCTACTTTAGAGTAAAATAAGGCCACATTGTCTCTGGGGAGACTGTATTGGTCGTAGTTTCCTTATAGGTAAGGTTGGGCAACTTAGGTCAGGTCAGGTCGTACAATTTTGTTTGTATACCTTTGTTTAATATGTTTTTTTTTAAGTTGCAACATCGGTAAATTTTTAGTTTCAGCCAAATTTGGAAAAATGCAATAAAAATATATTTGTTGCATCAGAAATAGTGTGGTTTCAATGAATTTAACGTTTATTTTGACTGCAAACCAACCGATTTAGAGATTTACTATGTATACCCTAGTTCATCCCACCAATTATGGGGGACACCCTTTGGGAACCGGGGTTTTGGGTGGGGGAAGGGGGGGAGGGTGTTGGGGCATTGAATGATATTTGCAATAAATGAATAATTAATGTTCCAGCACCCCTCCCCCATACCCCTAACTAGGCCTACCGGGGGGAGGGGGGTAGGGCCCCCCAGCGACCCCCCCTTAAAGCCACAGTAATTTTCAGGGCACCACAGAACCTAACAAACCCACCTAACCTAACCTAGGGGCCCTGTACCCCTACCGGGGGGGGGGCTTCGCCCCCCTTGCGACCCCCCCTTATGGCCAAAGTAATTTTCAAGGCACCACAGAACCTAACAAACCCACCTAACCTAACCTAGGGGCCCTGTACCCCTACCGGGGGGGGGCTTCGCCCCCCCTGCGACCCCCCCTTAAGGCCACAGTAATTTTCAGGGCACCACAGAACCTAACAAACCCACCTAACCTAACCTAGGGGCCCTGTACCCCTACCGGGGGGGGCTTCGCCCCCCCTGCGACCCCCCCTTATGGCCAAAGTAATTTTCAAGGCACCACAGAACCTAACAAACCCACCTAACCTAACCTAGGGGCCCTGTACCCCTACCGGGGGGGGGGCTTCGCCCCCCCCTGCGACCCCCCCTTATGGCCAAAGTAATTTTCAAGGCACCACAGAACCTAACAAACCC
Source organism: Palaemon carinicauda (assembly GCF_036898095.1). NCBI lineage: Eukaryota > Metazoa > Arthropoda > Malacostraca > Decapoda > Palaemonidae > Palaemon > Palaemon carinicauda. The sequence continues at coordinate 38,332,526 of NC_090763.1, forward strand.
ACCTAACCTAACCTAGGGGCCCTGTACCCCTACCGGGGGGGGGCTTCGCCCCCCCTGCGACCCCCCTGCGACCCCCCCTTATGGCCACAGTAATTTTCAAGGCACCACAGAACCTAACAAACCCACCTAACCTAACCTAGGGGCCCTGTACCCCTACCGGGGGGGGGGGCTTCGCCCCCCCTGCGACCCCCCCTTAAGGCCACAGTAATTTTCAGGGCACCACAGAACCTAACAAACCCACCTAACCTAACCTAGGGGCCCTGTACCCCTACCGGGGGAGCCTGCGACCCCCCCTTTAACCAGGGGTAAATTTGAATATATATATTTTGTTAAATCACTTCTTACCTTAAACGGAAGATGACGATGAAGATGTGGAAGGTTGTGGTTGACCCTCTTCTGAATCATCAAGTACTGGAATACGTTCAGATTTGGTACAATACCACACATGTCTATCCTCACGAAAATGTAAAGGCGAATCACATTTACCACACTGGACACTTAAAGGTAATACGGAATGCTCCCTTAGAAAACGATTCACTACTTCAGGAGTTCCATTATAATTCCCATGAAATCGGCCGATCACATCAAAATAGGAATAACGACATATTTCACACAACCGTAGCGGAGGATCCATGACAGTAAAGTGACGTGTGAAGAAAATATAGAAACCGGAACTTTTGAAAACCGAAAACAAACGACAATCACGTGTTTCTCCCATAATGAAATAGGGAAAAAAACAAAATAGTATCGTTTACAATGTTATATTGCACGAAAAACAGATCCTTGAAACAAGACTGAGAGACCAATGAATCGTCCAATAATAACCCTTGAAAAGAACCCAGTAGTATTTTGATTGGAGGAGCGACATTAGTGGGAGGAGCAAATGCGCATTCAAGTAAATATTGTCACATTACGCAATGGGGCGGAGCCAAGTAAGATGAAAACAGACATACAAACGAACAAGAGCTACCTTGCGTGCCCATGGAAAGATATACACTAAACTTAGAAAAAGTCAAGACCTTCAATTCCTGAAATATTTTTTTTCTCTGTAAGTATGCATTAGCGACGATAATGTATTGAGAAGAAGTGTTTTGTTATCACGTGCTTTACTAGGAAAATATATTAATATAATACATTTCCCAATTTGGTTGAATCCAAAACTTTACCGCGACATCTTGTGATTCAACCATCTTTATACAGTATCTTGAAAAGTATGAGTACACTTCTTTTATTCTTCAACTGGAGTGTCGGGGCCTTTGTATATTAGCGGCCAGGTCCTCACACATTCATCATAAATGGACGTCAACTAACCTAAACTCCCCCCCCCACCCCCTAACCCAACCCACCCCCTAACCCAACCTACAAGCCGTGTCCTTACCTACTTACCTAACCGGGGAGCCAACGCCCCCCCTGCGACCCTACATACACCCCAAGGTAAAGACACGGCTCATAGTTTAGGTTAGTTGGTGTCCATATTTTATGCTCGCTGGAGGAACTGGCCGCTGATATACAAAGGTTCCCAGTGCTATACTCGTACTGTTGCTGCCTCAAATTTTACCTGGTTTAATTATTTGCTTTTTCAAGAATAAATGCTTAAGTCGGTAGACAGGCTGTTATGTTCAGGTAAATCTGGATAAATTAAAAGTGCAAAAATATGCACTTGTTCTGGGTAAATACTCAAATGTGTGACAGGGTTAATGTGCAAATCTGTCATTAATATAATCCTTCTTGTGCCTTTAGTCTCGTGAATCTTGACCGTTCACTGTCATCCCCTCGCCACGTGTGGTTGTACGATATGAAACTGAACCTAGAGAAGTTGGTTTTCTTTGGGCATCGCTGCTTTTTCACCTCTGGGGTTTTTTACTGCTGCTAGGCCTTCTGAAGATGCCTCTTTGGTGTCTCTCAGACTCCTGCAGGCCTCAACCTCAAACAAGGCTGGCAAAACGAAGTGTGTTCACTATTACTCCTCTTCTAGGTCTTTCTCCTTCTCTGTCTTGTCTTCATTAGATTGTTTAGACACTGCTACTTTTAAAAAGAAGATGATATTATTGAAGAAGCCCAGGTAAAGAGATTGACAGGGGGCTCGCAGGAGACTTCGACTGCACACATGTGAGAGGGATAGTGCGTTACCAAAAACCAACCCAGACTGGGAAGGTGTCTCGATATACGGTACAGGATTTTACGCCCTTGCTTTACCAGTGCTCAGTCTCCTTTTGGACTGAGTGTGCACACTGTAGGTAGGGATGAAGGAATCAGTCTTTCTAACCTCCTTTATCTGTGACACAACTGATCTCTCTTTCCTTGTGTAAGAGAGAGAAAGAGGTGGTGTGATTATCTCCTCCTACGCCTATTGACGCAAAGGTCCTCGGTTAGATTTAACCAGTCGTCTCCCCCTGCCCCTGGGGGCCTCCCCCTGCCCCTGGGGGCCTCCCCCTGCCCCTGGGGCCCTCCCCCTACCCCTTGGGGCCTCCCCCTGCCCCTGGGGGCCTCCCCCTGCCCCTGGGGCCCTCCCCCTGCCCCTGGGGGCCTCCCCCTGCCTCTGGGGCCCTCTCCCTGCCCCTGGGCCCCCCCCTTCCCCTGGGACCCTCCCCCTCCCCTGGGGCCCTCCCCCTCCCCTGGGGCCCTCCCCTGGCCCCTGGGGCCCTCTCTATATTGAGCTTTTAATTCAATACTTCTCCATTCATCATTTCCTACTTCTCGCTTCATAGTTCTCAGCCATGTAGGCAGGACCGTAAGCCCCTGACTTGCGTACCATGACACCTTATCAGTTTAGATTACTTCTTGGTATCACACCACCTGAGGTAACGAGGTGGTGTGATACCAAGAAGTAATCCAAACTGATAAGGTGTCATGGTAAGCAAGTCTTGCTTACAGTCCTGCTATCAATGTTTGGTCTCGTACCAGCCTGAACATCCGCACACTGTTTGTCAGGATGAGGGGAACTGCACTTCTAGACCTTTTCCGGGACACTTGAGGAACACCGCTGTATATCTCCTTAAGGATACTTCGGTATTGAAGAGCAGGAAGATGACTTGTAGTAAGGTTTCATTGCTTCTGTTTGATAGAGGATTTGGGGTGAGAGGAACCAGCGATCATTCTCCTTGATCGTACTTTCTCTTATGTAATCAATATCAGGAATACGATCCTTTGTCTCCTTGCGATAGATCTCTTGTGGCTCTTGGGTCCGGGGAAAGTTTCCGTGCATCCACGCTACCAGGAACACAGTCGTGGGTTTCCTTGTGGCTCATGGGGCCTTGGAAGATGTTGCCATGTGTACACTCGATCAGGAACTATGGGTTGCCTCCTTGCTCGTAAGAATGGCAATACAGTACTTTACTTTTCTTGAGTACAAGTGATCAGAACTAGATACTGTATCAATTTTACACTTGACTGAATGACAAGATTTTCTCTCGCATGGTCATGTTCAGGAATACAATCATCGATTTGGATCGGTCTCCTCTTGATTCTAGGATCAGGGGAAATGTTCCAACATACTTAATTGATAAGGAACGGGATCACAAATCAGCTGTTCTTTCTTCTCATCCATAAACACCTGACCTCCACTGACTGCTCTTATTATTATTATTATTATTATTGCTAGCCAAGCTACAACCCTAGTTGGAAAAGCAAGATGCTATAAGCCCAAGGGCTCCAATAGGGAAAAATAGCCCAGTGAGGAAAGGAAATAAGGAAATAAATAAATGATGAGAATAAATTAACAATAAATCATTCTAAAAACAGTAACAACGTTAAAACAGATATGTCCTATATAAACTATGAACAACGTCAAAAACAGATATGTCATATATAAACTATAAAAAGACTCATGTCAGCCTGGTCAACATAAAAACATTTGCTCCAACTTTGAATTTTTGTTTGTTCCAACACGAATACTTACCTCGAACTACTTTCTTAGGAGTTACCTGTAATCTCCTCTCTACTGACCAGAGTTTTGTGTAAGATACCCTAAAACCCGTTTTCTATGGAGAGCTACCTCGGGCATTAGAGAACGTGCCCCGAGGGTAGCTTTGTGCTAGGTCGAGGTCCGCTTGGGTCGTCAGCGTCAGTAAGTTCTCTGGTCGCGAGGTGTCACCACGTCGCTCTCGTTCTCTCTCGACCCTTTGTGTGCGCCGCGTGTGTCACACGTGTTTACCGCGTGGTAACTTGTACTTATCCCTTGTGTTCCTGTGTGTTCACTTCCCTCCCGTGTGCTTCCCCAGTGTATTCCTTGATTCCCTGCGTTCCTGTGTCTTGTGTTTGTGCGTTATGGAGCAGATTCGCCGTTGTCCTGGGCCTAGAGCCGGTAAATCGTGTGGAGCGTTCCTCTCCAAACCTGAAGTGGATCCTCACTCCCTTTGCTCTTCCTGTAGGGGCAAAGTTTGTTCGTCTTCGGATACGTGCCCCGAGTGTGTTGGTTGGAGTGATATTCAGTGGGTGCGTTACGGCACGAAGAAGAGAAAATCGTCGAAGCGTTCACCCAGGAATGCTAGTGTTTCTTCGCCGCTACCGTCGCCCAGTGAACGGTCTGACGGGGCTTCTGTCTCGCCTTCCCCTACCGAGAGTAGGGGCCGAGGTAAGTCCATCGTGGGGAAAGAACCGAGCGTTCTTCCCCTGGAGTCTGGTGAATGTGAAGTGGGGGTTGCGGGGCCTTCTCTGGGCCTTCTCGGGCTAGTGAGGAGCCCGGTAGTGCTGTGTCAGGGAGCTTTGGAGACTCGGCCCTTGTGCTTGGGGGGCACGTTTTCTCCGATGACCCCTTGTGGTGTAGTAACGTTGTTTCTGTGTCTTCGCCCCCTTCGTGGGCCTGTGTTTCAGGTTCTTCGGCAGGCGGCGACAACCAGGGTAAGTTAGGTTCCGCAGGGAGTGATGCCTTCGGATGGAAGCTTCCTAAGATACCAGGTAGGTCCCCTATGCGGATGGAAGAGGGCCTGGATTCCTGGTTCCCTAGTGTTGGGCGCCAACCCTCGTTTCCAACCCCTCTCACGGAAGTTCCTGAAGAATTCCTGCAACCCTCTACCTCGGGTACGCAACGAGTCGCGAAGACCCCCGCGGTCCCCGCTCCCGCCCTCCGTATGGTAAGTACAGTGACGTTGGGCTCTTCAGAGGAGTCTTTCTTGTCGGGTGAAGAAGCCAGGAGGAAACATCGGCGTCGAGGGAGCGGTCCAGGAGCAGGCGTTCCCGCTCAAGATCGCGTTCCAGGTACAGCAGGAGGCGCTCCCGTTCTCTACGAAGAAAACACAGGAGGAGTAGGTCACCCGATGGCGATTGGGTTTTCGTACCCCGTAAGGCGGAGATACAGTGTTCTCCGGACCGGCGGTCCAAGGATTTCTCGCCAAGGAGACCATCCTCCAAGCACGGTTATGACCCTCGCAGGGAGATACGCGAGAAGGCCTCTGTAGGCAGGCGTAAGACCGCGAAGCCTCCGGTTCACCCCGCCCAGCGGGGGGAACCGCGCTTCCTTACGGGCAGCCTGGCCGAACCAGCCCAGCTGGTACGGCCCTCGGACCGAAAGGAACGGTTCCCGCTGTCGGGTCAGCCCATGGGATCCGCGTCCTCGTCCCCTAGGGAACATGAGCGGACACTAGTCCTCGCCGGGTCGGCGATGCCTGTCCTAACCCCCGCCCCTGGTGTGGAGACCTCCGCTAGGGAGGACCAGTACCTCTGCAGGGGAGTGCCTGTTGTGTCAAGAACAAGGCGCCCGGTGACCCGGCTCCCCGGGCTCAAGCCGAGGCTTCGGCCGACGGTAGAGAGGATTCCCCGACGGAGGACTCGGCCTATAGAAGAGTGATTGGCCTAATCAGGAGGCATCACAAGATAGAAGAACCGGCAGCTACCGACGAGGACTATTGGAGGTCCAGCCTTATCCGGTTGATGCAGGCCCCTGCCCAGCCAAAGACCTCCCTGGCTCTTCCTCTAGCCCGGGATCTCGTCCTGGGACAGGAGCACATGGATAGAGTGGTGGCAAGTAATGCCGAAGCCCCCAAGACTCAGAGCTCTTCTAAGTTGCTCCAGGGGCTCAAAACGCAGAGCAAGGTCTATGTACCAGAAGGACGCCAGCCGGGAGCCTGCAAAGTAGAACCTTCTCTTGACATCCTGGGCCAGGGCGTCTCGGAGGACAGAGCCTCTTCAGCCCAAGTTGGTTTTTCTCCATCGGAGGCTGCGATGATGGAGGAAATGTCGAGGGACCTGGTACACGTCTCCTCTTGGCTAGACTGGTGGGCTTCCACCTTAGTAGGGGTGCAAGCTACGTTTGATCCTACAGACCCGGAACAGCAAAGCCTCCTGAGGGAACTTATCACCTCCGGGGGCAAGACTCTTAAGTTCCTGACGTACCAATCCCTTGCCCTGACAGCGAATTGGGTACTCCGCAAGAGAGACACCATCCTGGCAAAGGTGTCCCGAAAGGTCCCAGAGAGGGAGGCGCGGGCCATGAGGAGCCTTCCCTTGTGGGGGTGACTCCTTGTTCCCCTTAAAGGACTTGGAAACCCTTATGGAGAAAGTGTCTAAAAGAAGAGAATTAAACACGCCCAGGCCTACGCCGGCAAGGAGACCGCCCTACAAGAGGTCAGTCTCAGACAGTGCCGCGACGTCTCAGGCCTCTCCTAGCATGACGAAGCGAGAAGCCCCTTCTTCCTCCTGGGCCTCAGCGCCTCAGCCCCCCCCCCCGTAGAGGAGCCCCAGCAGCTTCAGCCTCTTTTAGGACAGGTTATTCTGCCTCCAGGAGAGGCCGTTCAGGCCGCTCCTCCAGGAGGAGATAGAGTGGGAGGCCCCCTATCCCTCCCCAAGCCTCAGGTTGGGGGATGCCTCAGACTATATTGGCAAGCATGGAAAGCTCACGGAGCGGAGCCCTGGACAGTGTCAGTACTGAAGGAGGGCTATAGGTTATCGTTCTTAGCAGAACCACCCCCTCTAATTCCGGCCATCCGGTCGGAGTGGCTGGTCCCCAAGAATCCGTTGAAGAGGGCCGCCCTTCAAGAAGAGGTGTCCTCCATGTTGGAGAAGGGCGCCATGGAGGAGATCCTACACCCAGGTCCGGGTTTCTACAGTTGTCTGTTCCTGGTGGAAAAAGCGACAGGGGGGTGGAGGCCGGTTATAGATCTGTCGGCTCTCAACAAATTCATAAAGAAGACAGACTTCAAAATGGACACTCCGAAGTCAGTCCTGCTGTCCTTGAGAGAGAAAGATTACATGATGACCATAGACTTCAAGGACGCCTACTTCCAAATTCCGGTCCACCCCTCGAGTCGAAAGTTTCTCCGGGTGAAATGGGGCACCCAGATCCTGCAATTCAAGACCCTTTGCTTCGGATTGTCAACAGCTCCCCAGGTATTCACGAGAGTCTTCACGACAGTCTCAGTGTGGGCTCACGAACGAGGCATCTGCCTCATCCGGTACCTGGACGACTGGTTGCTTCTTTCCTCCTCGAAGGACCTCTTGAAGGAGCAAGGGATGAAACTTCTCCAGTTTTGCAAGGATCGGGGTATCGTGATCAACCCGGAAAAATCAAACCTATCCCCCTCCACCAGAATGACCTACTTGGGGATGACACTAGATACCCTTCTGGGGTAAGCTTTTCCTTCGGAAGACAGAATAAGCCATCTGATGGAGATCCTTCGCCCGTTCCTATCGGGGCGACCCAAGAGAGGGAAGGACTGGCAAAGACTAATAGGGCATCTGGTGTCGTTGGAAAAACTGGTTCCCCAGGGGAGAATCAGGCTCAGAGCCGTCCAATGGAACCTGAAGAACCTCTGGTGCCAACTGGACTCGCAACAAGTACTAATCCCAGTCCTACCAAACACGATGCCCTCCCTGGAATGGTGGCATTGCCGATGGAACTCGCTCAAGGGGATGCCCTTCGCAAACGACCCTCCCGAGTTACTTCTGTTCACAGACGCCTCCAACCAGGGATGGGGAGCCCATCTCCTCGACGAGACAGCGAGAGGAACCTGGATGGATGGGGAAAAGGACCTACACATCAATGTCCTAGAGTTGAAGGCAGTCCAAAAAGATTGCCTACACTTCTTAGATCTACTAAGGGGAAACACTGTGGCGCTGATGTGCGACAACGCCACAGTGGTAGCGTACATAAAGAAACAAGGAGGTTTGAAGTCAAGGGAATTGTGCGATCTCGCCAGATTGGGCAGAAACGAACCAGGTTGTGTTATTAGCAAGGTTCATCCCCGGGAAAAAGAACGTGCTGGCCGACGGTCTCAGCAGAATGGGCCAAATAGTAGGGACAGAATGGTCCCTCCTTCCAGAAGTAGCCAAGCTAATCATCCAACGTTGGGGTTCCCCGGTGATGGACCTCTTTGCAACCAAACTGAACGCTCAACTTCCCGTGTATTGTTCTCCTGTCCCAGACCCGAAGGCAGCCTTGGAGGATGCCTTTCAGCACAGGTGGGACAACCTAGACGTGTACGCTTTTCCTCCCTTCACGTTGATAAGGCAAGTACTCAACAGAGTAAGGACTGCCCGGAACTTAGGGATGACTTTGGTAGCGCCCTGGTGGCCGGAGAGAGAGTGGTTCGCAGACCTAAAAGACCTGGCGAGTCAACCTCCGTGGCCACTCCCCGACAGGTTAGATCTTCTACAACAACCACATTTTCTCAGATTTCATGACAACCCACAGTCTCTGCGTCTTCACGCCTGGAGACTATCGAGCGACTCCTGAAGAATGAAGGGTATTCATCAGCTACTGCTAAGAGGATGTCGCTATACCTGAGAACGTCTTCGGCTGCGGTCTACCAAGCTAAGTGGGCCTCCTTCACGAAGTGGTGCGCTTCGAGGCACATTAAACCCCTCAAAGCCTCGGTCCCAGACATAGCGGATTTTCTGGTATATCTCAGGGACAAAATGGGGATGTCAATCCCAGCCATAAAAGGGGGCCCGCCTTGGGCCAAGTCTTCCTCCTGAAGGGCATCGATCTGGGTTCCTCTAGGCACATCTCGATGCTTGTCAGGAGCTTCGAGCAGTCCTGCCCCCCACAAGCAGTTAGGGTACCTCAGTGGGACTTAGCTAGGGTCCTGAAGATGTTAAGTGGCCCCCCCTTCGAACCATTGAAAGATATCGTAGACAGGGATCTCACTCTCAAGACAGTCTTTTTGCTAGCCTTGGCTTCCGCTAAGAGAGTAGGGGAGATCCATGGGCTGTCTTATGACGTCTCTCATTCGAGGGGGTGGAAGGAATTATCTTTCAAGTTCGTTCCTTCTTTTGTGGCGAAGACCCAGAACCCAGCTGTCTGGGATCCTAAATTCGAAGGTTTCTCTCTACCAGCCATCCCTAGGATGGGTAATGCTGAGGATTTGAAATCATGCCCGGTCCGTGACATTAGAAAATACCTTGAAAGGACGGCTCATCTCCGGCCAGGCATCAAGAGCCTCTTCGTCTCCACGGGTGTTACTAAGAAACAGGTATCCAAGAACACCATTTCCTTCTGGTTGAGACTAAGTTATTGCCAGGGCCTACAGGGAAGACGCTCTGGCCTTGCCAGGCGTCCCCAAACCCCATGACATCAGAGGTCTGAGCACGTCCTTAGCCTTTGAGAAAAACATGGCAGTGGGTCAGATCCTTCGGGAAGGTACCTGCTCTAACCAGTCGACTTTTACTGCCCATTACCTCAAGGACTACTCGAGGAAGTCCTTAGATGGGTTCTCCATTGGGACAGTCATCTCCGCTCTCCAAGTGATTTAACGGTAAAAGCCCCAGTCTCAATCGTGGATAGCAAACCGGGAGACACAGGTTCGTTCCCTTTCATCCTATTCCCCGTTTTTCCCTATCCTTATCGGAGATAACCCTCTTGTAACCATTGGATAACACGTTCTCCGCAACTACGTTACTGGATGCAACATCAGAAGAAGTTTTTCAAAGGGTGAGTACTTAGACACTAACGTGAGCTCTTTGTGTAGTTACCCTATCGTCCGTTTTCCTAGTATGTTCCGTTTATACCTAGGCCTCTTGGCTTCCACTTACTGGGTCTGAAGGTCAGAAAGGCACTCCTGCCTCCTAAAGTGTAAGTCTCCTAAGAAAGTAGTTCGAGGTAAGTATTCGTGTTGGAACAAATCAAAAATTTTAAGTAATTTTTATTTTTCAATATTAAACTTACCCGATGATCATATAGCTGTCAGCTCTGCTGCCCGACAGAAAAACCTACGGGCGAAATACGCCAGCGATCGCTATACAGGTGGGGGTGTACATCAACAGCGCCATCTGTCGAGTAGGTACTCAAGTACTCTGTCAACACAGAACCAATTTTCTCTCTTTCGTGTCACCGGCAAGACCTACTGAATACGCTCTTGTTTTCTGGATTGATTTTCACGTTATTTGGTGAAGTATTCATTTCTGGTTATTAGCTATCGCTGTGCAGAAGTTATCTTCAATACTTCCTTGCATTCTTTTTTGGATTTGGATTATTTGTTGACGACTTGGATAGATTTTGAATTCCCCCCTTTGACTAATTCAAGATGTCTGACCCTTCTCAAGTCCCCAAGTACAGGAAATGTAGCGCTAGGGACTGTTCAAGGCGTCTTCCGAAGGCCTCTATCGATCCGCACACCGTTTGTTCCAATTGTAGGGGTAAAGCCTGTCAATTGGAAGATCGATGTGAGGAATGCGCTGTGCTTTCGGAATTCGGGTTTCAAGAATTCCTGAAATATGCACGTAGGCTAGAGAAGGATAGGATCAGGAGGAGTTCGTCTCGCTCAATTGATTTTTCCTCTCCCCATGCCCCTCAACCTATTCCTTCCCCTGTAGTGGTTGCACCCGATCCCCCTGCTAGCTCTCATCAACCTTCAATGGCAGATATGATGCGTGCCATTCAGGCTCTAGGTGAGAGAGTCGAGTCATTGGCGAATGACCGCAATCAACTCATGGCTGATGTCAGAGAGTTGAAAGGTAAAAGTGCAGTGGGAAGTGAAGTGAGTGTCAGTGTTGTGAAAAGTGTCAGTGTTACGCATGAGGGTGCGTCTGTTCGTGCCTGTCGTCCTCCCAGTCCGGGACCTCTTGCAAGCTCCCAAGCCCAGGGGAGAAGCAATGTCGTACGACCAAAGGGTTCGACAGGCTTTAATCAGCGTACAGACGTACCCTCCGTGGTTTCGGACGTATCTTACCTAGATCGTCCCACCCACAAGAAGACGAGTGAGCCCATTCATTCCTCGTCTGCGGAAGAGGTTTCTTGACAGAAACGATGGACCAAGGTCTCACGGCCTCTTAAACGTAAGGTCCCTTCCAAGCTAGTCCAACGGCCCAGGTGTAGCCACTGGGTCAGTTCGGACTCGCTGCAGTCCTCCGACGACTGCACACCTCCTAAGAGAGGCAAAGTGGTACCGCAACAGGCAGTACAGTCACAACGGACAGTAGCTCCGTCTGTTGCCGCTTTTGTAGACCCTAAGTGGTCTTTACTGCAGTCTATGCAGACTCAGTTAGCTGCGGTTATGCAGGAGTTTCGTGCGGAGAAGGTTGACGCTGCACCAGTTAGCCTACAACCTGCCACGGTTGTGCGCCCAGCAGACGCTGAGGCTGCCTGCTCCCACACTCCGGCTGCGGAGAAGGTTGACGCTGCACCCGTTAGCCTACAACCTGCCACGGTTGTGCGCCCAGCAGACGCTGAGGCTGCCTGCTCCCACACTCCAGCTGTGAGAGCTCCTCCACCCATGCGCAGTCGACCCTGCCAGACGCATGCTGACGTTCACAGACGCACGGAACCCTCCGTTGCCGTGCGTGAACTACCACAATAACAGGAGGGTGGAGTTAGGCTGCCGTGTTTTGACGCGGTGCGTCAGCCTCCGCAACCCACGGTGGTCTCCGCTATCCTTCCACAGTCGGGAGTAGACGCTTTGCGCACCCACTCAGCTTTGGTTGTTACCAGTTCTCAGACTGACCAACAGTGGCATGATGTTGGGTCCAGTGCAGCCACGCATGCACCCGTGCTGCCGGACTCAGCCGTCCAGCCCACTCCGTTGCCTCTTCCTCCTCAACATTCAGACGATGGTATCTCTGATGATGACGAAGCTGCACATCTTGACGACCAACACTCGGACATCGAAGAACCCAAGACTACGCCTCCCTCCTTAGACTTTAGGAAAGTGCTTGCGCTGTTTAAGGATTTATATCCGGATCAGTTTGTGTCTGCAGCACCACGCTCACCTCCCTCTGAGTTCGCTTTAGGCATGCAGTCAGCAGCTCCTGCCTTTACGAAGCTCGTACTCGCTCGCTCGTCCAAGAGAGCTTTAAGGGTACTGGGAGAGTGGTTGCAGTCCAAGAAGCAACTTGGGAAGACATCCTTCATGTTTCCCCCGGTCAAGCTTGCTTCCAGATCTAGCGTCTGGTATGCCACGGGAGAAGTTCTCGGCTTGGGAGTTCCTGCCTCTGCCCAGGGCGACTTCTCAAGTCTGGTAGACTCTCCCCGCAGGCTGGCTATGAGACGTTCCAAGATTTGCTGGACTCCTTCGGATATGGACCATCTTATGAAGGGAGTTTTCCACGCATTCGAAGTCTTTAACTTCTTGGACTGGTGTTTGGGAGCGTTGAGTAGGAAGACCTCCCCTTCTGATAAGGAAACTTCCATGCTCATCATGTCCTGCTTGGACAAAGCCATTCGGGATGGTTCTAGTGAGCTTGCGGCTTCTTTCGTGTCTGGGGTCCTCAAGAAGCGAGATCACCTTTGCTCCTTCTTGTCAGCTGGAGTCACCCCATGTCAAAAGTCGGAGCTTATGTTTGCTCCACTCTCGAAGTGTCTCTTCCCTGAAGAGTTGATCAAGGAGATTGCTGCCTCCTTGATCCAGAAAGACACCCATGACCTGGTGGCGTCATCCGCACGCAAAGTCACCCCTTTGCCCTCCGTACCTAGACCCAGGATGGACACTCCAGCGTCAAGGTTCATTCCGCCCTTTCGTGGCAGAGCCTCCAGCAGAGGAGGTGCTCGTGCCGGAAGTCAACGTGGGAGCAAGAAGAAGGGTTCCAAGTCCTCTAGAGGCAGAGTCTAACTGCCACCTTCTTCAGACAGCAGTGGGAGCCAGGCTCAAGAACTACTGGCAGACCTGGGAGAACAGGGGCGCAGACGTACAGTCTGTGAAGTTACTCAGGGAGGGGTACAAGATTCCATTCTTGCGCAAGCCCCCTCTAGCAACGACTCCCATCAACCTCTCTCCCAGGTACAGAGAGGAGGACAAGAGGCTAGCTTTACAGCAAGAGGTGTCTCTCTTACTACAAAAGGGAGTGGTAGTCATAGTCCGGGACCATCAATCCCCGGGCTTCTACAACCGCCTCTTCTTAGTGCCGAAGAAGACAGGAGGGTGGAGACCGGTGCTAGACGTCAGTTCTCTGAATGTCTTTGTCACAAAGCAGACGTTCACCATGGAGACGACAAAGTCGGTTCTAGCATCGGTCAGGAAGGAAGACTGGATGGTCTCGTTAGACCTAAAGGACGCTTACTTTCATGTCCCCATCCACCCAGATTCCCAACCTTTTCTAAGGTTCGTTTTCGGGAAGGTTGTATACCAGTTCCAAGCCCTGTGCTTTGGCCTAAGCACGGCACCTCTAGTTTTTACCAAACTGATGAGGAATATTGCCAAATTCCTGCATTTAGCAAACATCAGAGCCTCCCTCTATTTGGACGACTGGCTTTTAAGAGCTGCGTCAAGTCGTCGCTGTCTGGAGAATCTACAGTGGACTCTAGATCTGACCAAGGAATTGGGTCTCCTGGTCAATATAGAAAAGTCCCAACTCGTCCCATCCCAAACTATAGTTTACCTAGGAATGGAGATTCAGAGTCAAGCTTTTCGGGCTTTTCCGTCGGCCCCCAGAATCAGTCAAGCCCAAGAATGCATCCAGTCCATGCTGAAGAAGGACCGATGTTCAGTCAGACAGTGGATGAGTCTAATAGGGACGCTTTCATCACTGGACCAGTTCATCGCGTTAGGGAGACTCCACCTTCGCCCCCTTCAATTTCACTTAACTGCTCACTGGAGAAAGGACAAGACGCTAGAAGCGGTCTCGGTTCCTATTTCCGAGAAGATGAAGTCGTCACTGACTTGGTGGAAGAACAACATTCTCCTCAGGGAGGGTCTGCCACTGGCTGTTCAGACCCCCGACCACCTTCTCTTCTCGGACACATCGGACACGGGCTGGGGTGCGACGTTGGACGGTCGGGAATGCTCGGGCACGTGGAATGCGGTTCAAAGCGAGTTGCACATCAACTGCAAGGAGCTACTGGCAGTTCATCTGGCCTTGAGAAGCTTCAAGTCCCTCCTTCTAGGCAAGGTGGTGGAGGTGAACTCCGACAACACCACAGCCCTGGCGTACATCTCCAAGCAAGGAGGGACTCATTCGATGAAGTTGTACGAGATCGCAAGGGACCTCCTCACCTGGTCAAGAGATCGAAACATATCCCTAGTAACGAGGTTCATTCAAGGCGACATGAATGTCATGGCAGACCGCCTCAGCCGGAAGGGTCAAATCATCCCAACAGAGTGGACCCTTCACAAGAATGTATGCAACAAACTATGGGCATTGTGGGGCCAACCCACCATAGATCTGTTCGCAACCTCGATGACCAAGAGGCTCCCAAATTATTGTTCACCGATTCCGGACCCAGCAGCAGTTCACATAGATGCCTTTCTTCTGGATTGGTCCCATGTAGACCTTTATGCGTTCCCCCCGTTCAAGATTGTCAACAGAGTACTGCAGAAGTTCGCCTCTCACGAAGGGACAAGGTTGACGTTGGTTGCTCCCCTCTGGCCCGCGAGAGAATGGTTCACCGAGGTACTGCAATGGCTAGTAGACGTTCCCAGAACACTTCCTCTAAGAGTGGACCTTCTGCGTCAGCCGCATGTAAAGAAGGTACACCCAAGCCTCCACGCTCTTCGTCTGACTGCCTTCAGACTTTTCGAAGGAGGCAGCCAGAGCGATTGCTAGAGCTAGGAGGACATCCACTCTCAAAGTCTACCAGTCGAAGTGGGAAGTCTTCCGAAGTTGGTGCAAGTCCAAATCAGTATCCTCAACCAGTACCTCTGTAACTCAGATAGCTGACTTCCTTTTATACCTAAGGAAGGAAAGATCCCTTTCAGCTCCCACGATCAAGGGTTACAGAAGCATGTTGGCAGCAGTCTTCCGTCACAGAGGCTTAGATCTTTCCAACAACAAAGATCTACAGGACCTCCTTAAGTCTTTTGAGACCTCGAAGGAGCGTCGGTTGGCCACACCAGGTTGGAACTTAGACGTGGTACTAAGATTCCTTATGTCAGCAAGGTTCGAGCCACTTCAATCAGCCTCTTTTAAAGATCTCACTTTGAAAACTCTTTTCCTCGTCTGCTTAGCAACAGCTGAAAGAGTCAGTGAGATACACGCCTTCAGCAGGAACATTGGATTTACATCTGAAACGGCTACATGTTCCTTACAGCTTGGTTTTTTAGCCAAAAACGAACTTCCTTCTCGTCCTTGGCCCAAATCGTTCGATATTCCAAGCCTTGCTAATTTGGTTGGAAATGAACAAGAAAGAGTACTATGCCCGGTAAGAGCTCTTAAGTACTATTTGAAAAGGACTAAGCCATTACGTGGACAATCAGAAGCTTTATGGTGCGCCATTAAGAAACCTTCGTTACCAATGTCGAAGAATGCAGTTTCTTATTATATCAGACTTTTAATTCGAGAAGCTCATTCCCATCTGAATGAGGAGGACCATGCTTTGCTGAAGGTAAGGACACATGAAGTTAGAGCTGTCGCAACTTCAGTGGCCTTCAAACAAAACAGATCTCTGCAGAGTGTAATGGATGCAACCTATTGGAGAAGCAAGTCAGTGTTCGCATCATTTTACCTTAAAGATGTCCAGTCTCTTTACGAGAACTGCTACACCCTGGGACCATTCGTAGCAGCGAGTGCAGTAGTGGGTGAGGGCTCAGCCACTACATTCCCATAATCCCATAACCTTTTTTTTAATCTTTCTCTTGAAATGCTTTTTATTGTTGTTTTTTGGGTTGTCCGGAAGGCTAAGAAGCCTTTCGCATCCTGGTTGATTTGGCGGGTGGTCAAATTCTTTTCTTGAGAAGCGCCTAGATTAGAGGTTGTGATGAGGTCCTTTAGTATGGGTTGCAGCCCTTCATACTTCAGCTCCTAGGAGTCGCTCAGCATCCTGTGAGGATCGCGAGGCTCAGTAAGGAAGACGTACTTAAAAAGGCAGAGTAATTGTTCAAGTCGACTTCCTTACCAGGTACTTATTAATTTTATGTTTGTTATTTTGAATAACTGCTAAAATGAAATACGGAATACTTAGCTCTTAATGTTAACATATATGCTGGTCTCTACCCACCCCCCTGGGTGTGAATCAGCTATATGATCATCGGGTAAGTTTAATATTGAAAAATGTTATTTTCATTAGTAAAATAAATTTTTGAATATACTTACCCGATGATCATAAATTAAAGGACCCACCCTTCCTCCCCAATAGAGACCCAGTGGACCGAGGAGAAAATTGGTTCTGTGTTGACATAGAGTACTTGAGTACCTACTCGACAGATGGCGCTGTTGATGTACACCCCCACCTGTATAGCGATCGCTGGCGTATTCCGCCCGTAGGTTTTTCTGTCGGGCAGCAGAGCTGACAGCTATATGATCATCGGGTAAGTATATTCAAAAATTTATTTTACTAATGAAAATAACATTTTTCCTAACATACTTACCGAGAACCACTTTCGGGTAATGGCCCTCCATTCCTTCCCCGAGTGCCTCTCTGCCCTTGCGAGTATTGTGCAACATCCAAAGAACTTACTGACGCTGACGACCCAAGCGGACCTCGACCTAGCGCAAAGCTACCCTCGGGGCACGTTCTCTAATGCCCGAGGTAGCCCTCCATAGTAAACGGGTTTTAGGGTATCCTACACAAAACTCTGGTCGGTAGAGAGGAGATTACAGGTAACTCCTAAGAAAGTAGTTCTCAGTAAGTATGTTAGGAAAAATAAAAATTACTTAAAATTTTCGATATTTCTACTGATTCAACTACTCAATTAGGAGGATCATTCCACAACTTGGTAACAGCTGGAATAAAACTTTTAGAATACTGTGTAGTATTGAGCCTCATGATGGAGAAGGCCTGGTTATTAGAATTAACTGCCTGCCTAGTATTACAAACAGAATAGAACTGTCCAGGGAGATCTGAATGTAAAGGATGGTCAGAGTTATGAAAAATCTTATGCAACATTCAGCATAATGAACTAATTGAACGACAGTGCCAAAGATTAATATCTAGATCAGGAATAAGAAATTTATTGACCGTAAGTTTCTGTCCAACAAATTAAGATGAGAATCAGCAGCTGAAGACCAGACAGGAGAACAATACTCAAAACAAGGTAGAATGAAAGAATTAAAACACTTCAGAATAGATTGATCACCGAAGGAGGAATCATCAGTTCTTATCTCCTTTTGCTGGTTCCTCCTGAGTCGGTCAAAGGATTGTAAGCCTGACATTTCAGTCTTCTCCTTTGGCTGGGATCCAACACTTGTCTCCATAAGTCAGTTTAAGGTGAATAGGAGGGAATAAGAGGACTGCCCATAGAGAGCTGATTGCTCTCCTTTATTAGGAGGGAGTAACAGAGGTCACCCGCTGAGTGATTCCTTCGTATTTCATCAGGAAGAACGTGAGTCTGGTGTGACAGCTACCGCTGTGGCACTAGTTACAGGTACTGTATTTCAACCACCAGTCACTATCACTCTAGGCCAATAGAAGGTCTGTCTGCCTCCTCTTCCATCGACGAGTCTCGTAGGCCTTAACTCTTCAGGGTTATTGCCATTTCACGTCTTTTGATCACTAAGAGCTTTGTGAGGCCAAGCTCTTCGGGATCTACGCTTAACAAGGAAGAAACAGGTGGTCTTCAAGTCTAGCACAGCATTTTTCATTCCCTTTCAAGGGGATGACATAAGGCTATTCACCAACCCCATTTTTGGGGGGTAGGAGTACTAAGAGGAGAGGCAAGAGTTTGCAAAACTCTTGCCTTGCCTTAATACCCTTGGCAGGTTTGTGAGACCCTTGCCTCGCCTTAGTACATATGGCAGGTTTGTGAAACCCTCGTCGCTAGCGCTATAGTAGTGTACGCTACTGGGTTTAACCGTAAAGGAGATTCAATGCTGGCGGCTTGTAATTCTCCTTCACTGATTCTCGCCGGCGCTTGCAGCGCTTTGCGGACGCTCACCAGCGTTGCTAGTATCAGATGGCGTTCACGAGTGCTTGCAAGTGTTTGTGGACGATCGCCAGCGTTTGCGAACGCTCGCCAGCACTCTCTGGCAAGCTTATACGAACCTGCCTAGTGTTTGTGTTCTTGGCATTCTGGGACAACAAACCCCTCATGCAAGACTTCACTTCTGCACGGGTAACTCTCATCGCTGAGATGTTTTACACAACTACAGGCGTTCGTTAAAACTCTATAAAAGCCTGAAATGAACTCCCGTGTTGCTTACGCTCTCGCCATGGCAAAACCTCAGGGTTATTACCACCAATACCGTTTGCTACCAATGGCTTGAGTCAGCCACATGCGTCAGTGGGCCCCTGGACACAATGAGTTCTCGTTAGACGGCAAGTTTCGGGAAATATAATCCTTCTGGGTTATTTTCTTGGGCATTGTTGCCCGACGAAATCGAGAGCTCTTCAGAGCACTGCACAACGAGCTTGTGATATGCAGTACTGTATACCCTTACGAGGTTATTATTTCAAGCCTTTATTCCCAAGGGAGAGGTATTAGCTTCTGCTTATATTTACGAATGATAGCAAGCCCTGCCCGCAAGCCAAACAAACAAACGTTGTCAGCTTCTCATTAAGTTTATGAACGATAGCAAGACCCATCCACAAGGTGGCCAGATGAATGTTGTAAGCTTCTCATTACGTTTACGAATGTTAGCAAGCCCCGCTCATAACGCGGGCAGGCAAACCAACGGAGCTATGATTGCTACACTAGCTGTACGTTTTGTTTTCCTGTCCGCATGTGCTCACATCTTAAAAATACTAAAAATTCCTTGGGAATAATGTTGCGATTCATCGCACATACATTATTCCTGCAAGCAGGCTCAGACTTGTCAAATGTTTACCCGGAGGCAAAGAGATTACACGTGGGGCCGCAGACGGACATGTGCATTGAGGGCCAGCGATTTTTTTTGCCATCGAGTACTACAGACCATCTTACAATTAGAAAACTGTTCTAATAAATCTTTAGTGTTAATGGGTGTATTCCATACTGGAAACCGCTTATGTACTGTATAGCCTGATTGGTAACGTCTCTGCCTGGTGTTTGCCAGTCAGGGGTTCGAGTCCCGCTCAGACTCGTTAATGCCATTAGTGTCTGCAACCTTACCTCACAAGGATGTGAGCTAAGGTTGGGGGGTTTGGGGGAGCCTATAGGTCTATCTGCTGAGTCACCAGCAGCCACTGCCTGGTTCTCCCTGGTCCTAGCTTGGGTGGAGAGGAGGCTTGGGCGCTGATCATATAATATATGGTCAGTCTCTAGGGCATTGTTCTGATTGCTAGTGCAATGTCACTGTCCCTTGCCTCTGCCATTCATGAGCGACCTTTAAAACCTTTAAACAAGACATACTGGATATGCTGTCTCCCTTCATCCCAGGTAGTTCTTTCTTGGAGGTCTTAGTTTTAAGAAATTCTGAAAGTTCACTTGTTTCGTAACCGAAATACAAACCACGCTACAGTATTTACAAAGGGTATTACTTTTAGCGCAGCTGAAATGACGAGCCAAAAGTTTTTAACGAGGGTTAATTACCCCCGCGCTAGTTAGCGGGGGGGGGTGGGGGGGGTTGGGGAAGGGTAGCTTGTTACCCCTCCCCCCTTCACACACCGCCGGTGACTTGCTTCACTTCACTTTTGGCTCGGCGGTGATCAGACGTGTCTGGTCATCGCCTTCGTGACAGCCTTTAATTTTCTGCTTTTTCTTTTCAGCATGTGTGTTGGTTGGAAGTTGACCTTCAGTTATTTTCTTTACTATGCGTACATGCCTTGGAGTTGCCGGCCGTCCTTGTGGGACTTTCATGTCGGACGTTAATACGGATCCACACACCCTCTGCCCTCAATATCGGGGCCGACGGTGCGACCAGGATAACATGTGCCGTGAGTGCAGGGAGTGGTCTGCCTCCCAGTGGGAGAGGTTTGGCCGTCGGCGTAAGAAGAAGTCCAAGAGAGACTGTTCTCCTCCGGTGTTAGCCTTGAAGGAGGAAGGTTCTCGGGACTCTTCTTCCGCCGCCCAAACCTCCTCCGAAGCTCCCCCTCGGCCGCCTCCTAAGGAGAGTCGTCCGAGTGGGAGCGCAGGCCCTTGTTCTGTTTCCCTACCTTCGGTGGGGGGAGAGGACGTCGCCTCCCATAGCGAGGCGGTTCCCCCTCCTCCTCCGGGGGAGGTTATTGATAATAATGCCTTATCCAGTGATGATCTTTTACAGATTTGGTCGTCCCTGGGGCTTAAGGGCTTGCCCTCCAGGGTCGCTCTTATTGACCTTGTCTCGTTGGGAGCCGCTGTTAAGCAGTCGCCGGTGGTAGCAGAGGTAGACCCTCTGTCTATTGTCGACGTCGTGGTGACAGAGGCCTCCGACGTGGCTGGGCCTTCCGCCGCAGGTGCTGTTGCTGGTGATGGTGCTCAAAGCTCTCCTCCTCCTTCCGTACATCCTTCGAAGGGGGAAGTGAGTCCTTCGGTCTCGACTGCTGCTCAGCTTCCTTCTGAGGGAAGTGTTTTGACGGAGACTCCCCTTCGGAGGACCGATGGTCCCGACGATCTCCCCCGAGGCCGCCTCCGCCGTAAGGCTCACCGCCCTCTACGTCACAAAGGCCTCCCTTCCCCTTACAGGGGGACTAAGAGACGCCTTTTTGGGTCTTCGTCCTCCGGGGGGGACTCTCCTCGTCAGCCTCAACCTACTGCTCCGCCCTCCTTGAACCTCTCTGCAGACCGCTCACCATCTCCTGCCGGATCTTCGCCTTCTGGAGAACTCGTCACCCGACGGGCAACGGTCCCTTCGGGGCTAAGGGATTCTTCCATTTCGCGAGCAGTGCTAGCGCACAAGCGCTCTCCTGCTCGCCAGCGCTCTCCTGTTCGCCAGCGATCTCCTGCTCGCCAGCACTCTCCTGCTCGTCGACGATCTCCTGCTCGCCAGCGCTCTCCTGCTCGTCGACAATCTCCTGCTCGCCAAGACTCTCCTGCTCGCCGACGCTCACCTGCTCGTCGGCTCTCTCCTGATGTTCGCCCCCCTCGCCAGCGCTCTCCTGCTCGTCAGCTCTCTTCCGAGCGTCAGCGCTCATTTGAGGACCATCGCCCTGCGGTCTCTGACCACCCTTTAGTTCCTGCTGAACTCCCTGCTCACCATCTGCCTGGTCCTGTGGCTACGCAACATTGTGCTGCGCGTGTGTCAGAAACACATGTTCGCCAACGTGCCAGCGATCTTCCCGTTCCTGCTCGTGAACGCGTCGACCTTCTGCTCGCCAGCGATCACCAGCTCGCCAGCGATCACCTACGCGCCAGCGATTACCTCCTCGCCAGCGTTCACCTGCTTGCCAGCGCGCACAGGCAATCTTAGTATCGCCTATTCAACAGCGACAACTAGCGCGCCGACGTTCGCCAACGCTCCTGAAGGAACATGGTTCGCCAGCTTCTAGCTCGCCATCGCGCGATCGCCCGCCTGCACATGCCGCTCGCCATCGCTCGCCATTGCACGATCGCCCTCCTGCGCATGCTGCTCGCCATCGCACGACCCTGCACGATCGCCCGCTTACGCATGCTGCTCCTCATCGCACAACCCTGAACGATCGCCCTCCTGCGGATGCTGATCACCATCGCACCCCATCACGCGATCATTCACCTGCGCATGCTGCTCGCCATCGCACGACCCTGAACGATCGCCCGCTTACGCATGCTGCTCCTCATCGCACAACCCTGAACGATTGCCCTCCTGCGGATGCTGATCACCATCGCACCCTATCACGCGATCATTCACCATTACGCGGTCATTCACATGCACATGCTGCTCACCATCGCACACCAGTGCGTCGACATACCACATCGCGCCATCGCCAACTTGAGCGACTGCACTCACCAGCTCGTCATCGATCGCCTGTGGATCTACATCGCCAGCGATCTTCCTCACCTACGCGGCAGCACGATCCCTCGCCGTCGCGCCAACGCTTGCGTTCGTCGCCTCGGACACGTGTTCATTTACCTGCCCACCCTCGCGCCCACTCGCCTGCGCGCTCGCGCGATCGCTCGCCTGCGCGCCCGCGCGATCGCTCGCCTGCGCGCCCGCGCGATCGCTCGCCCGCGCGACCGCTCGCCTGCGCGCCCGCGCGATCGCTCGCCCGCGCTCCCGCGCGACCATTCGCCTTCACGCGACCATTCGCCCTCGCGCGACCATCGTTCGCGGCGAATTCCACAGCCGGTGGTAGCAGCAGGGACGCGTGCTCCTAGACGGCACTCGGGATCACCTCCATCCAAGCACAGGTTGGTAGTGCAGGACGAAGACAGGTCAGTACAGCATTCTTCCCCACCTTCTTTTCAGGCAGGTACCGTCGTGTCCACTCCAAAAGATCGCCCGATCCCTTTCTCTTTAGCGAGGATTTCGGACTCTGTGTCCTTGGAGCAGCAGACTTGGTTTGGTCCGCTGGCACGGGCGTTAGTGAGGGTTATGAAACCAGCACTCGCCGGCCAGGGTAACAAACCAGCGGCTGTCTCTCCTACGCTGAAGAGAAAGAGAGGAGTGGACTTCGTGGTGACTTCCCCTAGGGCGAAGTTGGTTCCCAAGAGGTCGGTCTCGAAGGTCCCTTCTCCTGCACGAGTACTCTCTCCTTCTCCCGTGGACGAGGCCTTTCCGTCCTCAGGTGAGTTCAGTGGGGCGGTAGTCTTCCCCTCGGCACCAGGGGGGGAGACTTCGCTTCAGGCAGGAGAATCGTCTCGTGAGGAAGGGGCCCCTCGAACCTCGTTGTTGGGATCCTGTATCCCTCCCAGGAGGGAACCCAAGGATTCCAAGACCGTCCCTAAATCCTCTGCAAGGATTCGTCAGGAACCCACGACTACCCAGGGGAATGTCCTCGTATCACCCCAGGAAGAGATTCCTGGGGCAGGAGACTTAGCTGCCAGCCTGCAGGGAGGAGAACAGCAAGAGTCCGAACATGCCTTCTGGCAGGTCCTAAGCCTGATAAGGACACTTAACAGACTTACGGATCCAGTCATCGCCCCCCGTGAAGGCAAAGACACGATTCTGGATGAAGTGTTTGACGTTCGGAAGGCCCTTAAGACCAGTGCAGCTCTGCCCTGGTCTCGGGGGCTGAAGAGTGCCAGAGCTAGGGCCAACGCTCAGCTCGCACTTCTTGCCTCCTCCAGTCGTTCCACTGCCGGGAACAAGCTTATCCCTCCTCCTCGCCTTCAGCAGAGGAGGTATTTCGAGATCCTGGGTGAGCACAACCTCGCTCTTCCTCTCCATCACTCTGTGGAGGAGCTGGCGAAGGGAGTTCCCCTGGAGAAACTCTCTGCCCGGCAGGTGTCGTTCTCGGCGGCAGAGATCCTTAACCACGAGAAGGTCGCTAAGTGTGCCATGCAGGCCACTTCGTGGCTGGACTTCTGGTTAGGATCTCTGGGTATCCTATTGCGATCGGAGGACTTGTCCAAGGAGACCAATAGGAAGGCCCTAGAGACCTTCTTGCTCTCGGGCACCCGCTCCATCGAGTTTTTGGCGCACCAGGTTACCACCCTGTGGGCCAACTCGGTGTTGAAGCGTCGCGAGGCTGTGTCCGAGAGATTCCATCCGAAGGTCCCCGCCGTAGATGTGTGTAGGCTCCGACATGCTTCCCTTCTGGGGGAGAGCCGGTTTGAGCCTCAAGACTTGGAGCGAACGGCTGAGAGGTGGAGGAAATCCAGCACGGACTCCCTCCTCCACAGGGCCCTTACAACTCGGCCCTATAAGCCTCCAGCCCCGCCACAACAGCAGCAACAGCCTCGTAAGGCTCCCAAACAGGCACCGGCAGCTAAGAAAGTGGTGTCTAAGCCCCAGCCCTTTCCAGCCAAGGTCAAGAGGGGCGGTAAGTCCTCCAGGGAAGGCAAGACTCCTAGGGGTGGCGGCCGCGGCCGCAAGTCCTAGGGGTGGTAGTCCCCCTGCGTGTCCACCTGTGGGGGGATGCCTTCAGCGTTGCGTCCGCAGGTGGCAGCAACACGGGGCCGATGCTTGGACGGTCTCAGTGATCGGCTAAGGTTATCGCGTCCCGTTCACGTCATCTCAACCTCCCCTGACAGCGAATCCGGTGTCGTTGAGCTCCTATGCCATGGGATCGGCAAAGGGGCTGGCCCTTCAGGCCGAAGTCGAGACCATGTTCGAAAAGGGTGCTCTCCAGGAGGTCGTAGACGGCTCCCCAGGCTTCTTCAGTCGACTCTTTCTTGTAAAGAAGGCTGCTGGAGGCTGGAGACCCGTCATCGATCTCTCAGCTCTGAACAGGTTTGTCAAACAAACCCGGTTCAGCATGGAGACAGCAGACACGGTCAGACTTGCGGTGAGACCACAAGACTTCATGTGTACACTGGATCTAAAGGACGCGTACTTCCAGATCCCAATCCATCCGTCTACCAGGAAGTACCTGAGATTCTGCCTAGACAACAAGATCTACCAGTTCAAGGTGCTGTGTTTCGGTCTCTCCACAGCTCCTCAGGTGTTCACCAGAGTGTTCACCCTGATTTCATCTTGGGCGCACAGGAACGGCATTCGTCTCCTTCGTTACCTAGACGATTGGCTGATCCTAGCAAACTCGGAGTCGACCCTTCTTCGGCACCGAGACAGGCTTCTGGATCTTTGCCAGGATCTGGGGATCGTGGTAAACCTCGAGAAGTCCTCTCTGCAGCCGTCCCGACGACTGATTTATCTAGGCATGGTAATAGACACCAATCTCCACAAAGCCTTTCCATCAGACGACCGGATAGCAAGGCTGAGGAGGGTGGCGAAGCCTTTCCTCAGGCGAAAAGAACTCCCCGCCCAATCGTGGTTGCGTCTCTTAGGCCACCTATCCTCCCTGGCCCGTCTGGTTCCAAACAGCCGCCTCAGGATGAGATCCCTTCAATGGCGGCTCAAGTCCCGGTGGAATCAAGGACACGATTCCCCGGACATTCGGATCCCAATGGGGTCTCTGGAACAGACGGACTTGCGGTGGTGGCTGGCCGACGAGAACCCGCGGAAGGGAGTGAGTCTTCTCGTCCTCCCCCCGGAATTGACTCTATTTTCGGACTCGTCAAAAGAAGGGTGGGGGGCGCACGTTCTGAACCAGAGGGCCTCAGGCCTTTGGTCAGAATCAGAAAAGTGCCTACACATCAACCTGCTAGAATTGAAGGCCGTCTTTCTGGCTCTTCAGCAGTTCCAACGGTCCCTGGCGGGTCACTCCATGGTGGTGATGAGCGAAAACACCACGGTAGTGGCTTATATCAACAAGCAGGGATGCACTTTTTCGCAACAGCTATCCCATCTTGCAGTAGACTCTGAGGTGGACTGAAACCCACTCGATAACACTATCAGCTCGCTTCATTCCTGGCAAGAGGAATGTGCTCGCCGACAGTCTGAGCAGGGCTTCGCAGATAGTGAGTACCGAGTGGTCTTTGGATCCTCAGATAGCCAACAAAGTCCTGACTTTGTGGGGTTCCCCGACGGTGGACTTGTTCGCGACAGCCTTGAACTTCAAGCTGCCCCTGTACTGCTCACCAGTCCCGGACCCCAAGGCACTCTGGCAAGATGCTTTCCAGCAACGGTGGGACAACATCGACGTGTACGCCTTCCCACCATTCTGTCTGATGAGAAAGGTGCTCAACAGGACCAGACTATCGGTCAACTGTTCCATGACTCTAGTAGCTCCGCTATGGCATCACGCGGAATGGTTTCCGGACCTTCTGCAACTCCTGACGGAACTCCCAAGGGAGCTTCCTCCACGACACGAGCTTCTCAGACAACCCCACTCCGGTGTCCCTCACAGGGCCGTAGCCTCGCTTCGGCTTCACGCCTGGAGACTATCCAGCGTCTCCTCGCGGAGAGAGGCTTTTCGCAACAGGTTGCGGAGAGAATGTCTCGGCACCTGCGATGGTCCTCTGAGGGAGTCTACCAAGCGAAGTGGAGAGTCTTTTGTGGTTGGTGTCATGGAAGGGGTATCTCTCCACTCGATGCCACTATTCCAGCAATAGCGGACTTCCTCGTGTATCTGCGAGAAGAAATGCGCCTTTCTGTCTCGGCGGTGAAAGGCTATCGCTCAGCCTTAAGCTTGGCCTTCAGATTGAAGGGCGTGGATATTTCTTCGTCGCTAGAACTCTCTTTACTCATACGTAGCTATGAGCTTACCTGCCCCCAGTAGGAAGTGAGACCCCTCCTTGGAACGTGGTTCGAGTCCTCAGGTCTCTCAAGAGACCTCCCTTCGAGCCATTACGCTAGGCCTCCGATAGCCACCTGTCTTGGAAGACGGCTTTCGTACTCGCCTTGGCCTCGGCCAAGCGAGTTAGTAAACTTCATGGTCTCTCGTACGACATCGCCCATTCAAGGGGATGGGGGGAGGTAACGTTCAGGTTCGTCCCTGAGTTTGTGGCCAAGACTCAGAATCTTGGAGTGCCGGATCCTCGGTTCGACTCTTTCAGGATCGCGAGTCTCCGTTTTGTAACAAACGACCCAGACCAGCTGCTACTATGCCCAGTGAGGTGTCTGAGGTACTACTTGAAGAGAACGGCTACAGTCCGTCCTCATGTGCGAGCTTTGTTTGTGAGCACAGGCAAGACAAAGAGGAGGGTCACCAGGAACACCATCTCAGCTTGGATTCGAAGGGTTATCCAATATGCCCTGAATCCTGACCCTCTTCTGTCACGTCGCCCTCGGGCCCACGGTGTCAGGGGAATTGCTACATCCCTGGCCTTCAAGAGAAACTTCTCTGTGACGCAGGTACTTCAAGCTGGGGTCTGGAAGCGTCAAACGACCTTCACAGCCCACTACCTGCAAGACGTGACCCACAGGAGTCTCGATACGTTCTCTATCGGCCCTGTGGTGGCTGCACAACAGCTGGTCTAACCTCAGGCTCCTTTTTGGACAAGTAGTAGTAGGTTGAGGGCGTTGTTACCCGGTCTTAGTCTGCGTGAATGAAAGAGTATGTCTGACCCTTACTTCTTTCTTCATTCTCCCCTCTCTTGGGGAAGCAGCATCCTGGTCCTCGCATAGCTGACCTCGACCTCTGCAGGTAACCCATGCTTCTTTGTGCTCCTAGTATTAAGCTGAATACTGTTGCGTCTCCCATACCCTGACGAGGTGGTATGGGGAACGTCCTATCCTAGAATTCCTATCTGAAGGTCTCAAGGTCAACTTCATAGGACAAGTCACACTCTCCTCCTCACACTGCTTATGTAGGCCACTCGTTCCTAGCGATGCTAGGAACCTGTGAGGTACAGGGGCTCCCTCTCTCTAGTGCTGCTCACTGAGAGATCGAGCCCCCGGGCAAGCCGAAGTCAGTAAGGCTGGGGGACTTTCCACCCTTCCTAAGGGGTAAGTCACCCTTTGTAAATAGCGTGGTTTGTATTTCGGTTACGGAACAAATGACAAATTCGAAGATAATTTGTATTTTTCAATATTAAACTTAGCCGGTGATCATATAAGCTGTCAGCTCTGCTGCCCGACAGAAAAACCTAAGGACAAAATACGCCAGCGATCGCTATACAGGTGGGGGTGTACATCAACAGCGCCATCTGTCGAGCAGGTACTCAAGTACTCCATGTAAACACAGAACCAATTTTCTCTCTGTCGTGCCACCGGCAAGACCTACTAAATACGCTGTTGCTTACTGGATTGATTTTCACAGATTTTGGTGAAGTACTCATTTCTAGTTATTAGCTTTCGCTTTGCAGAGGTTATCTTCAATACTTCCTTGCATTCTTTGATTGAATTTTGGATTATTTGTTGACGACTTGGATAGATTTTGAATTCCCCTTTTGACTAATTCAAGATGGCTGACCCTTCTCAAGTCCCTAAATACAGAAAGTGTAGTGCTAGGGACTGCTCAAGGCGTCTTCCGAAGGCCTCTATCGATCCGCACACTGTTTGTTCCAATTGTCGGGGTAAAACCTGTCAATTGGAAGATCGATGTGAGGAATGCGTTGGGCTTTCGGAATTCGATTTTAACGAATTCCTGAAATATTCACGTAGGCTAGAGAGAGATAGAGTCAGGAGGAGTTCATCTCGCTCAGTTGATTTTTCCTCTCCCCATGCCCCACAACCTATTCCTTCCCCTGTAGTGGTTGCTCCTGATCCCCCTTCTAGCACTCAACAACCTTCGATGGCAGATATGATGCGTGCCATCCAGGCTCTGGGTGAGAGAGTCGAGTCATTGGCGAGTGTCCATAACCAACTCATGGCAGACGTCAGGGAGTTGAAGGGTAAGAGTGCAGTGGGTAGTGACCAAGTGAGTGGAAGTGTTGTGAAAAGTGTTAGTGTTGCGCTTGAGGGTGCGTCTGTTCGTGCCTGTCGTCCTCCCAGTCCGGGACCTCTTGCAAGCTCCCAAGCCCAGGGGAGAAGCAATGTCGTACGACCAAAGGGTTCGACAGGCTTTAATCAGCAGACAGACGTTCCCTCCGTGGTTTCGGACGTATCTTGCGAAGATCGCCCCACCCACAAGAAGACGAGAGAGCCCATTTATTCCTCGTCTGCGGAAGATGTTTCTCGGAAGAAACAATGGACCAAGGTCTCACGACCTCTCAAATGCAAGGTCCCTTCCGCGCAAGTCCAACGGCCCAGTTGTAGCCACTGGGTCAGTTCGGACTCGCTGCAGTCTTCCGATGACTGCACACCTCCTAAGAGAGGCAAAGCGGTACCGCATCAGGCAGTAACACCGTCTGTTGCCGCACCTGCTACTGTAGACCCTAAGTGGGCTTTGCTGCAGACCATGCAGACACAGTTGTCATCTTTAATGCAGGACTTTCGTGCGGAGAAGGTTGACGCTGCACCCGTTAGCCTACAACCAACCACGGTTGTGCGTCCAGTTGACGCTGAGGCTACCTTCTCCCGCACTCCAGCTGTGAGAGTCCCGCCACCCATGCGCACTGTACCCTGCCAGCCGCATGTTGACGTTCGCCGACGCACGGAACCCTCCGTTGATGTTCGCGAGTTACAACAACAACAACCTAAGTTGTTTTGTTTTGACGCGGTGCGTCAACCTCCGCAACACACTGTGGTTACCCCTACTCGCCCACAGCAGACTAGACAGTCGGGAGTAGACGCTTTGCGCCCCCGCGCAGCTATGGTTGTTGCCTGCTCTCAGACTGACCAACAGTTCCATGACGTTGCGTCCAGTGCAGTCACGCATGCACCCGTGCTGCCGGACTCAGCTGACCAGCCAATGCCTACTCCTTTGCCGCTTCCTCTTCAGCATTCAGACGATGGACTCTCTGATGATGACGACGCTGCACACCTTGACGACCCGCACACGGACATCGACGAACCCAAGACCACGCCTCCCTCCTTGGACTTTAGAAAAGTACTTGCACTGTTCAAGGATATGTATCCCGACCAGTTTGTTTCTGCGGCCCCACGCTCACCTCCATCTGAGTTCGCTTTAGGCACGCAGTCATCCGCGCCTGCCTTTACGAAGCTCGTCCTCGCCCGCTCGTCCAAGAGAGCTTTAAGGGTGTTGGGTGATTGGATGCAGTCCAAAAAGCACTTGGGGAAGACAGCATTCTTGTTTCCCCCTGCGAAACTCGCTTCCAGATCGAGCGTCTGGTATGCCACGGGAGAAGTTCTCGGCTTGGGAGTTCCTGCCTCTGCCCAGGGCGACTTCTCAAGTCTAGTAGACTCTCCCCGCAGGCTGGCCATGAGACGCTCCAAGATTTGTTGGACTCCTTCAGATTTAGATCATCTGATGAAAGGAGTGTTCAGAGCATTCGAAGTGTTTAACTTTTTGGATTGGTGTTTGGGAGCGTTGAGCAGGAAGACCTCCCCTTTTGACAAGGAAACTTCCATGCTCATTATGTCCTGCATGGACAAGGCCATACGGGATGGTTCCAGTGAGCTTGCGGCTGCGTTCGTTTCCGGGGTCCTCAAGAAACGAGAAAACCTTTGCTCCTTCTTGTCAGCTGGAGTAACACAATGTCAGAGGTCAGAGCTTATGTTTGCTCCTCTCTCGAAGTGCCTTTTCCCAGAGGAGTTGATCAAGGAGATTGCTGCCTCCTTGATTCAAAAAGACACGCATGACCTAGTTGCGTCATCTGCACGCAAAGCCACCCCTTTGCCTTCCGTGTCTAGACCCAGGATGGATACTCCAGCGCCAAGATTCATTCCGCCCTTTCGTGGCAGAGCCTCCAGCAGAGGAGGTGCTCGTGCCGAAGGGAAACGTGGGAGCAAGAAGAAAGGTACCAAGTCCTTTAGAGGCAGAGTCTGACTGCCACCTTCTTCAGACAGCAGTGGGAGCCAGACTCAAGAACTACTGGCAGTCCTGGGAGAACAGGGGCGCAGATGCACAATCTGTGAAGTTGCTCAGAGAAGGGTACAAGATCCCATTCTTGCGCAAGCCCCCTCTAGCAACGACTCCCATCAACCTCTCTCCCAGGTACAGAGAGGAGGACAAGAGACTAGCTTTGAAGCAAGAGGTGTCTCTCTTACTAGAAAAGGGAGCGGTAGTCAAAGTCCGGGACCATCAATCCCCGGGCTTCTACAACCGTCTCTTCTTAGTGGTAAAGAAGACAGGAGGGTGGAGACCGGTGCTAGACGTCAGTGCTCTGAATGTCTTTGTCACCAAGCAGACGTTCGCCATGGAGACAAAGTCTGTTCTAGCAGCGGTCAGGAGGGAAGACTGGATGGTCTCTTTAGACCTCAAGGACGCTTACTTTCACGTCCCCATCCACCCAGATTCCCAACCTTTTCTAAGGTTCGTTTACGGGAAGGTTGTCTACCAATTTCAAGCCCTGTGCTTTGGCCTAAGCACGGCGCCTCTTGTCTTTACGAAACTGATGAGGAATATTGCCAAATTCCTGCATTTAGCGGACATCAGAGCCTCCCTCTATTTGGACGACTGGCTTTTAAGAGCTTCGTCCAGTCGTCGCTGTCTGGAGAATCTAAAGTGGACTCTAGATCTGACCAAGGAATTGGGTCTCCTGGTCAATATGGAAAAGTCCCAACTGGTCCCATCCCAAACTATAGTGTACCTAGGGATGGAGATTCACAGTCAAGCTTTTCGGGTTTTTCCGTCGGCCCCCAGAATAAGTCAAGCCCAAGGATGCATCCAGAACATGCTAATGAAGGACCGATGTTCAGTCAGACAGTGGATGAGTCTAATAGGGACACTTTCATCACTGGACCAGTTCATTGCGTTAGGGAGACTGCACCTCCGTCCCCTTCAATTTCACCTGGCTGTTCACTGGAGAAAGGACAAGACGCTAGAAGCGGTCTCGATCCCTATTTCCGAGAAGATGAAGTTATCACTGACCTGGTGGAAGCACAACATCTACCTCAGAGAGGGTCTGCCCCTGACTGTTCAGACCCCCAACCACGTTCTCTTCTCGGACGCATCGGACACGGGCTGGGGTGCGACGTTAGACGGTCGGGAATGCTCGGGCACCTGGAACTCGGAGCAAAGAGTATTACATATCAACTGCAAGGAGCTACTGGCAGTTCATCTGGCCTTGAAAAGCTTCAAGTCCCTCCTTCTAGGCAAGGTGGTGGAGGTGAACTCCGACAACACCACGGCCTTGGCGTACATCTCCAAGCAAGGAGGGACCCATTCTATGAAGTTGTACGAGATCGCAAGGGACCTCCTCACCTGGTCAAGAGATCTAAACCTGTCTCTAGTAACGAGGTTTATTCAAGGCAACATGAATGTCATGGCGGACCGCCTCAGTCGGAAGGGTCAAATCATCCCAACAGAATGGACCCTTCACAAGAATGTATGCAAGAGACTTTGGGCCACATGGGGTCAACCTACCATAGATCTCTTTGCAACCTCAATGACCAAGAGGCTCACAAATTATTGCTCGCCGATCCCGGACCCAGCAGCAGTTTATATAGATGCCTTCCTACTGGATTGGTCCCATCTAGACCTTTATGCATTCCCCCCGTTCAAGATTGTCTACAAGGTACTGCAGAAGTTCGCCTCTCACGAAGGGACAAGGTTGACGTTGGTTGCTCCCCTCTGGCCCGCGAGAGAATGGTTCACCGAGGTACTGCAATGGCTGGTGGACGTTCCCAGAACTCTTCCACTAAGAGTGGACCTTCTACGTCAGCCACACGTAAAGAAGGTACACCCAAGCCTCCACGCTCTTTGTCTGACTGCCTTCAGACTATCGAAAGACTCTCGAGAGCTAGAGGCTTTTCGAAGGAGGCAGCCAGGGCGATTGCTAGAGCAAGGAGGACATCCACTCTTAGAGTCTACCAGTCGAAGTGGGAAGTCTTCCGAAGCTGGTGCAAGTCGGTATCAGTATCCTCAACCAGTACCTCTGTAACTCAAATAGCTGACTTCCTTTTATACCTGAGGAAGGAAAGATCTCTTTCAGCTCCCACGATCAAGGGTTACAGAAGCATGTTGGCAGCAGTCTTCCGTCACAGAGGCTTAGATCTTTCCAACAACAAAGATCTACAGGACCTCCTTAAGTCTTTTGAGACCTCGAAGGAGCGTCGTTTGGCCACACCAGGTTGGAATTTAGACGTGGTACTAAGATTCCTTATGTCAGAAAGGTTCGAGCCACTACAATCAGCCTCCTTTAAAGATCTCACTTTAAAGACTTTTCCTCGTCTGCTTAGCTACAGCTAAAAGAGTCAGTGAGATACACGCCTTCAGCAGGAACATCGGATTTTCATCTGAAACGGCTACATGTTCTTTGCAGCTTGGTTTTCTAGCCAAAAACGAACTACCTTCTCGTCCTTGGCCCAAATCGTTCGATATTCCAAGCCTTTCTAACTTGGTTGGAAATGAAATAGAAAGAGTCTTGTGCCCTGTTAGAGCTCTTAAGTTCTATTTGAAACGAACTAAACCTTTACGAGGACAGTCAGAAGCTTTATGGTGTGCTATTAAGAAACCTTCTTTACCTATGTCGAAGAATGCAGTTTCCTATTATATTAGACTGTTGATACGAGAAGCTCATTCCCATCTGAATGAGGAAGACCATGCTTTGCTGAAGGTAAGGACACATGAAGTTAGAGCTGTCGCAACTTCAGTGGCCTTCAAACAAAACAGATCTCTGCAGAGTATAATGGACGCAACCTATTGGAGAAGCAAGTCAGTGTTCGCGTCTTTTTATCTTAAAGATGTCCAGTCTCTTTACGAGAACTGCTACACCCTGGGACCATTCGTAGCAGCGAGTGCAGTAGTGGGTGAGGGCTCAACCACTACATTCCCCTAATTCCATAACCTTTTTTAATCTTTCTCTTGAAATGTTTTTTATTGTTGTTTTTGGGTTGTCCGGAAGGCTAAGAAGCCTTTCGCATCCTGGTTGATTTGGCGGGTGGTCAAATTCTTTTCTTGAGAAGCGCCTAGATTAGAGGTTTTGATGAGGTCCTTTAGTATGGGTTGCAACCCTTGATACTTCAGCTCCTAGGAGTCGCTCAGCATCCTATGAGGATCGCGAGGCTCAGTAAGGAAGACATACTTAAAAAGGCAGAGTAATTGTTCAAGTCGACTTCCTTACCAGGTACTTATTTATTTTATGTTTGTTATTTTGAATAACTGCTAAAATGAAATACAAAATACTTAGCTCTTAATAATGTAAACAAGTAATGCTGGTCTCTACCCACCCCCCTGGGTGTGAATCAGCTTATATGATCACCGGCTAAGTTTAATATTGAAAAATGTTATTTTTATTAATAAAATAAATTTTTGAATATACTTACCCGGTGATCATATATTAAAGGACCCTCCCTTCCTCCCCAATAGAGACCCAGTGGACCGAGGAGAAAATTGGTTCTGTGTTTACATGGAGTACTTGAGTACCTGCTCGACAGATGGCGCTGTTGATGTACACCCCTACCTGTATAGCGATCGCTGGCGTATTTTGTCCTTAGGTTTTTCTGTCGGGCAGCAGAGCTGACAGCTTATATGATCACCGGGTAAGTATATTCAAAAATTTATTTTATTAATAAAAATAACATTTTTCCTAACCATACAAACCTTAGCTATTTACACATATGTGCCCGCCATCCCGGACCCCCAAGTCAAGTCCTACCTCTAAGTGAAGTGAAGCAAGTCACCGGTGTGTGGAGGGGGGAGGGGTAGCAAGCTACCCTTCCCCACCCCCCGCTAACTAGCGCGGGGGTAATTAACCCTCGTTAAAAACTATTGGCTCGTCATTTCAGCTGCGCTAAAAGTAATACCCTTTGTAAATAGCTAAGGTTTGTATGGTTAGGAAAAATACAAATTATCTTCAAATTTGTCATATTTCCTGAAAATGAACATCCGAGACTTATACCAGTTTTTCTGATCAGAGATAAATAAATACAAATTTATTTTGTCGTTCATTGGAAGGAGGACGTCTCAGTTACAAACTTTTATCAGCGTTTTCCAACCAAGTTCCGGACACAACTGATAATTTGGGTTATGCCCGTATGTTCGTCTGTATCACTGGTCTAAATGTGTTAAGTGTCTGTAGATGAACTTATACATAGATTACATGTCCAGTAAAAGATTGAAGACACGTCTCAATCTTACCTTTCGGAAGTACATGTGTGTGATTGATCATTACCAACCATTGGATTGGTGGCAGTTGGAGCAAGATCCTCCGCCCCTTCATAGCAGGTGTGTGTAACTGGTTGCCTGTCTTGACATCAACTTGAGATGTTACTTGCTACGCAATCTCTAGACCCCTCGTGAGGAACTGAGGAGAATTGACTTTTCGGTTGAGAGTCAAGGTCGCTCGTTCCACTCAATGGTACTTGCTAACCCTTAGGGGGCCAATAGGCACAATCCTGGTGTATGGTTGACCAGTTAGTCCAAAGCCCTTCCAGTTTTCCAATTATCGTGGTGGGTTGGGGGGGGGGATTTTTCCTCGAAGGTAAACTGCTGGAATAACCTGTCCACCGCAGTCTTTATAGCCTTTTATGAAGGAATGCCTCCTCACCAGGCTGCTGTGGGAGAGAGGTCATATGAAAATACCCTGGTCTGTCCTACTTGGGTGTGAACACAGACTCTAGTTTTGCAAGGAAATCTTGTGCAGTGTTTTGCATCCATTTACCGAGCAAGGTGGGCAGACGAGCTTGTCTGCCTGACTAATAGAGGAGTCTCACTTCTGCTACATGCAGTGTTCTCTTTAGGGCAAGTCTTCCCATCAAGACCTACAAACACAAGAAGCAAGGTCCAGAATAAAGGCGAGTTCTACGTCTTGATACCTGGGCGTGCTAAGAAAGGCAAGCATGGGTAGATCTGTTGCCTTTTAGAACTAAGAAAGGCTCATAAATCAGTGCACAGTTCCAGCTCTGACCTTGCAGCTGGGCAGACTGGAAGGAGCATGCTCCACCAGTATTCCCCCCCATGATCATGGACACAGTCCTCGCAAGTGCACACAAGTAACAATTACCT
Source organism: Palaemon carinicauda (assembly GCF_036898095.1). Classification (NCBI taxonomy): domain Eukaryota; kingdom Metazoa; phylum Arthropoda; class Malacostraca; order Decapoda; family Palaemonidae; genus Palaemon; species Palaemon carinicauda. The sequence goes on from NC_090763.1 coordinate 38,368,029, forward strand.
GTAAGAACTGAGAAAGGCTCGCTTTTCCAGCTCTCACCTTGGGGGTACACACCCCCAGCAGGACAAATTAGAAGAGGTGCGCAAGCCAGGGCACCTTACCAGCCATGCCAACGCTCGCCCTTGTGAAGAGAAATGGCAGGTAGCTTCCCTTTCACAAACCGACCATCCTCAGACTGTTCCACCTTTGGTCGAGACCACACTAAGCAAGGTCTTTCTGTCAGGGGATCAAACACCGGCAGAGCTTTCTCTCAAGAGGCAAATTGCTAGCACTAGTGGCGAAATGGCTGGGACATCTAACATCTCACGAGAAATCAATTCCCTACGGCTGTCTCCACATACTGTCTTTGTAGTGACAGCTGATGATCTGGTTTTTGCACAGAGACCCACCTAGTACCCTAGTGCCAGTGGAACCCGAACAGAAGAGAAACCTGAGTTAGCGGATGTCAGACACCAAACTCCTCAGAGGAGCAGATCCTCTCTCTCCTCCCCTGGATTTGTTGCTCTTCACAGACACATTAAAAGAGGAGGGACTCATCTGTTACACCTGACATCATCCAGACTTTGTCCAAATCCAAAAGGCGGTGCCACAAAACCTCCTGGAAATGAGGGCAGTCTACCTGACCCTCGGGTACTTCCATCCACTCCTTTCAGGGCATTACGTAGTGCTGATGAGCATCAACACTACAGTAGTGTCCCACTCAAACCAACAAGGAGAGACCTTTACACAGCATCTATGACTGCTAGCTGTGAAAATCCTCATGTGGATGGAAGAAAATTTGGTATCCTTAACAGTCTGCTTTATCTCGGGCAATAAGAACATGCTTACGGACAATCTGAACAGGAGGACTCGGATAGTTGGCTCTGAATGGACAATCAACCTGTTCGTGATGTCAGAAACTTCCAGTGTACCACTCACCAGTACCGGAACCATAAGCATTCGAACAGGATGCTTTTCAACTCCCTTGGGACAAGATGAACGTGTATGCATTCCCCTCCTTCTGCCTAGTAAGGAGGATATTGAATAGGGTAAGGGCATCGCAAACTCTAACAAAGACCCTGGGATCTGCTGTGACAACATAGAAAATGGTTTCTGGACCCTCTATATCTGCTCATAGAGGTACCAAGAGAGCTCCCTCCACTTCCCAAGCTATTCAGACAACTGCACGTGAAGATTTTCCACCAAGCGATACCATCACTAGGTCTTCACACCTGGAGGCTATCCAGAAACTACTCGCAAGAGATGCTTTTCGAAGCCAGTTGTTAGACGCATGGTAAGATACCTCCGGGAGTTGTAGTCTGCGGTGCATCAGGCAAAGTGGTCTGTCTTTTGTGGTGGGTGTCGTGGATGGGGTGTCTTGCCACTCAGTGCCTGTATTCCAGCAGTAGCAGAGTTTTTACGGTACCTTAGGGAGGAAAAACTCCACTCAGTGTCGGTGATGAAACGGATTTTGAGCGAAGCGAAAAATCTATTTTTGGGTGAGATAGCCATGTCATCCTAATGGAAGGTTCCTAATAGTAGCTTCCAAGGGATATATGAACTACAGTGATATTCCCAGAGAATTTACCTTTAGGTCTCCAGAATTCTAACTCCTGACGCGAATATCCTTAAAATTTCTCCTAAGGATATCGCAAAAATCAGGGGACGTATATCTTGATACGACACATAGCGATCTTCACCCTGAATAGCGCTCTCGCCTCGAGGGGGAAGAGTGGCAAATTTGGAATGGGAGCCATTATCAAGGTTACCCTATTTCCCATACTACTATTGAGTATTAAGATGGAGCCATATTCAAGATGGCGGTCATTCCTTGTAGCATTGAGCATGGTGCTACAGATATAGTAGTTTCGGGAGGGATTCTGCGAAGGCCTTTTCTATAGAAATGGAGGCTGGGTCCATCAGGACGACATGGCTATCTCACCCAAAAATAGATTTTTCGCTTTGCTAAAAATCCGTTTGTTCCAACACAGAGACTTACCTCGAACTACTTTCCTAGGAGTTACCTGGAATCTCCTCTCAACCGACCAGAGTTTTGTGTAGTCTACCCTACTTCCGTTTTCTGTGGGGACTAACTCAGGCGTAAGGAGAACGTGCCCTGACGGTAGTCCTGAGCTAGGTCGGCATTAGCTTGGGTCTCGCTCGTCAGTAAGTTCTCTGGTCGCGTCGTGATACCATCACGCCGCTCTCATTCTCTTGCGACCCTTTGTGTCCCGATTCGTGTGTCCCACGTGGTTACCGCGTGGTATCTCTGTGCATTTCCCTTGTGTTCTCGCGTGTTCACTCCTTCCCCTTGTGTTTCCCAAGTGATTTCCTTATTTATTCCCTTTGTGCCTGTGTCTTGAGGTTGTGTTATGATGGAGCAGACCCGCCGTTGTCCTGGGCCTAGAGCCGGGAAGTCGTGTGGAGCGTTCCTTTCCAAGCCGGAGGTGGACCCGCATTCCCTTTGCTCTTCCTGTAGGGGTAGAGTGTGTTCGCCGACGGATACGTGCTCGGAGTGTGTTAGCTGGAATGAAATCCAGTGGGTGCGTTATAGCACAAAGAAGAAGAAATCCTCTAAACGATCCCTCAGGAAGGCAAGCATCTCTTCGCCATTGCCGTCGCCAGGTGAACGGTCTGACGGGGCTTCTGTCCCTTCTTCCCCTACCCAGGGTAGGGGACGAGGTAAGTCCGTTGCGGGGAAGGTGCCGATGGCTCTTCCCCAAGAGTCTAATATACATGATGTGGGGGTTGCTGGACCGTCACAGGCTAGTGGGGGGCCTGATAGTGCTTTGTCTGGGGGTCTTGGAGACTCTGCCCTTGTGATTGGGGGGCACGTCTCCTCTGATGACCCCATGTGGAGTAACACTGTTCCTGTCTCTTCGCCCGCGTCTTGGGCCTGTGTTTCAGGTACTTCAGCAGCTGATGGCATCCAGGATAGGTTGGACTCGACGGTAGGGGAGCCCATCGGGTGGAAGCTCCTGAAAACGCCTGGTAGGTCCCCGTTGCGGATGGAGGATGGCCTAGATTCCTGGTTCCCCGGCGTGGTGCGACCGACCTCCCTTCCAGCCCCTCTGACGGCGGTTCCTAGCTCGTTTTTACAACCTTCGACCTCTGGAACTCAACAGATCGCGAAGACCTCCGTTGCCCCCGCTCCCGTCCGTCGGTCAGGTTATGCAGTATCGTTGGGATCTTCGGAGGCCGGCTCTTTGGTCTCTTCGGAGGCCGGCTCTTCGGTCTCTTCGGAGGGTGAAGCGAGGAGGAGGCGCCGGTGAAGGAGGGAGAGATCCAGGAGCAGGCGCTCCCGCTCAAGGTCCCGCTCAAGGTATAGTAGAAGACGATCCAGGTCACCAAGGAGGAAGTACAGGAAGAATAGGTCCCCCAATGGTGAATGGGTCTTCGTTCCCCGCAGGAGCGAGTTTCAGCATTCTCCAAGCCGCCGGTCCAGAGACTATTCTCCACGGAGGCCCTCGGCCAGCCACAAGTATGACCCTCGCAAGGAACAGAGCGAGAAGGCCTCTTCAGGTAGGCGTAAGGCCGCGAAGCTTCTGGCTCAACCCGCCCAGCGGGGGGAGCCGCGCTTTCGGACAGGCAGCCTGGTCGGGTCAGCACAGCTGACTTGGCCCTTGGACTCGCAGGAACGGCTTCCTCCGTCGGACCAGCCCTAGGAAGCCGCGTCCTCGTCCTCCAAAGACATTTTACAGACGGTAGCCCTCACCGACACGGCGATTCCCGTCCCGACACCCGGGCCTAGTGTGGAAGTTCCCGTCGGCGCAGACCGTTACCACCGCAGGGAGGTGCTCGTTGAGCCCGAGCCACGACGACCGATGGGAGTGCCCGTTGACCCTGCACCTCGGAATCAGGCAGAGGGTGTTGCTGACGACAGGGAAGGTTCCCCAACCGAGGACTCGGCATATCGTAGGGTGATAGGCCTTATACGCAGACATCACCGGATCGAAGAACCTGTTCCAGCCGACGAGGACTCCTGGCGGTCCAGCCTAAATCGGCTGATGGAGGCCCCCGTGCAGCAGAAACCCTCCCTGGCGCTGCCTGTGGCCAGGGATTTGGTCCTGGGCCGTGCCCATGTAAACAAGATTGTGGCGGGCAATGCCGAAGCCCCCCAAGTCGCAGAGTTCCTTAAAGTTACTACAGGGACTCAGGTACCAGAGTAAGTTTTATGTCCCAGAAGGACAGGGACTGGGAGCCTGCAAAATAGGGTCTTCCCTAGAAGTATTGAGCCAGGGTGCTCCAGAAGACAGAGCCGCATCAGCCCCGATTTGTTTTTCACAGTCGGAGGCTGCAATGATGGAGGAAATGTCCAAAGACTTGGTCCACGTCGCCTCCTTGTTGGACTGGTGGGCCTCCACTCTGGTAGGTGTGCAAGCCACCTACGACTTGACAGACCCGGCGAAACAAGACCTCCTGAAGGAACTCATCATCTCCGGGGAAAGACCTTGAAGTTCCTAACTTATCAGTCTCTTGCCCTGTCAGCCAACTGGGTACTTCGGAAAAGGGATACGATCTTGGCCAAGCTTTCCCGGAAGATCCCTGACAGAGAAGCAAGGGCTTTGAGGAGCCTACCTGTGTGGGGTGACTCCCTGTTTCCGTTGAAACAGTTGGAGGAGCTCATGGAAAAGGTCTCGAAAAGGAAGGATGTGAGCACACCCAGACCCCACCCCGTGAGGAGACCCGCTTACAGGAGGTCAACGTCGGATGGACCCTCACTTCTCATGCCTCTCCTAGCCTGACGAGGAGAGACGCCCCATCTACCTCTTGGGCTCAACCACCACAGCCCCCCCGTAGAGGAGCCCCAGCAGCGTCTGCCTCTTTTAGGACGGCATATTCAGCGTCCAGGAGAGGGCGTTTAGGCCGCTCCTCCAGGAGGAGATAGAGTGGGAGGCCCCCTACTCCTGCCCAAGCCTCAGGTTGGGGGATGCCTCAGACAATATTGGCAAGCATGGAGGGCTCACGGTGCAGAGCCCTGGACAGTATCCGTACTGAAAGAAGGGTACAGACTCCCGTTCTTAACGGAACCTCCACCTTTGATTCCAGCCAGTCTGGCGGAGTGGCTGGCACCCAAGGACCCATTGAAGAGGGCAGCCCTTCAGGAAGAAGTTTCCACTATGATGGAGAAAGGTGCAATGGAAGCGGTCCTACATCCGGGCCCAGGCTTCTACAGCCGTCTTTTTCTGGTGGAAAAGGTGACAGGGGGATGGAGACCGGTGATAGACCTGTCAGCCCTCAACAAGTTTGTTTGCAAGACGGACTTCAAAATGGACACACCGAAGTCGGTCTTGTAGTCCTTGAGGGAAGGGGACTACATGATGACTATAGAACTCAAGGACGCATATTTTCAAATCCCGGTCCACCTCTCAAGCAGGAAGTTTCTCCGGGTGAAGTGAGGTTCCCAGATCCTACAGTTCAAGACTCTCTGCTTCGGTTTGTCAACAGCTCCCCAGGTATTCACGAGTCTTCACGACAGTTTCGGTGTGGGCTCACTAGAGGGGTATTCGCCTCATTCGATACCTGGACAACTGGTTGCTCCTTTCCTCCTCAGAGGGAGTTTTGAAGGAGCAAGGTGTAAAGCTACTTCAATTCTGCAAGGATCTGGGTATCACGATCAACCGGGAAAAATCGAATCTGTCGCCCTCCACCAGGATGACCTACTTGGGGATGACACTGGACTCTCGACTAGTGAAGGCCTTTCCGTCAGAGGACCGGGTGCACAACCTGGAACGGATCCTTCTGCCTTTCCTATCGAGACAACCCAGGAGAGCCAAAGACTGGCAAAGGCTGATAGGGCATCTAGTGTCGTTAGAGAAACTCGTTCCCCAAGGGAGGCTCAGGCTCAGGAGCATCCAATGGAACCTGAAGGGTCTCTGGAACCAAGTAGACTCGCCCTACAAATTAATCCCCGTCCTGCCGGAGACAATACCCTCCCTGGAGTGGTGGCAGTGTCGGTCGAATACTCTCACTGAGCCTCCCGAGATGCTTCTGTTCACAGACGCCTCCAAAGAGGTGTGGGGAGCACATCTCCTCAACGAGGCGACGAGAGGAACCTGGATGGACGAGGAGAAAGGGCAACACATCAACGTCCTGGAGTTGAAGGCAGTCCGAGAAGCTTGCCTACAGTTTGTTGATCTTCTAAGGGGAAACACGATGGCGTTGATGTGCGACAACGCCACAGTAGTCGACATGTACGCTTTTCCCCCCTTCACATTGATCAGGCAAGCGCTCAACAGAGTACGGACGGCCCGAAACTTAAAGATGACTTTGGTAGCGTCCTGGTGGCCGGAGAGGGAGTGGTTCGCGGATCTAAGGGACCTGGCATGTCTTCCTCCGTGGCCTCTACCCGACAGGCCAGATCTTCTACAGCAGCCACACTTTTTAAGGTTCCACGACAATCCTCAGTCTCTACGCCTTCACGCCTGGAGACTATCGAGCGGCTCCTGAGGAAGGAAGGATATTCAACAGGAACTGCAGAAAAGATGTCACGTTATCTGAGACGGTCTTCAGCAGCGGTCTACCAAGCAAAATGGGCCACGTTTACAAAATGGTGTGCCTCAAAGGACATCAAGCCTCTCAAAGCTTCGGTCCCAGATATCGCGGATTTTCTAGTGCATCTCTGAGACGAAGTGGGCATGTCAATTCCGGCTATCAAAGGGGTCCGTGCACCCTTGGGCAAAGTCTTCCTACTGAAGGGCATCGACCTGGGCATCTCTAGGCACGTTTCTATGCTCATCAGGAGCTTCAAACAAGCTTGCCCTCCTCAGGCCTCCAGGGTGCCGCAGTGGGACTTGGCAAGGGTATTGAAAATGTTAAGTGGTCTCCCGTTCGAACCTCTGAAGGATATAGTAGACAGGGATCTCACTCTCAAGACGGTCTTCTTGTTGGCCTTGGCCTCTGCTGAGAGAGTAGGAGAGATCCATGGGTTGTCTTACGACATCTCTCATTCGAAGGGGTGGAGAGAAATCTCCCTCAAGTTCGTCCCTTCTTTCGTGGCAAAAACTCAGAATCCAGCGGTCTGGGATCCAAAGTTCGAAGGATTTTCAATGCCGGCCATTCCTAAGACAGGGAATCCAGAAGATTTGAAGTTGTGCCCCGTCCGTGCCGTTAGAAAGTACCTTGAGAGGACTGCCCATCTCCACCCTTGTATCAAAAATATTTTCGTCTCCACGGGTGTTACGAAAAAGCAGGTATCTAAGAATACCATCTCCTTTTGGCTGAGACGGGTTATTGTCAGAACCTATAATGAGGAGGGACTGCCCCTGCCAGGTACTCCCAGGCCCCATGACATTAGGGGTCTAAGTACTTCTCTAGCTTTTGAGAAGAACATGGCGGTGGGCCAGATCCTTCGAGCAGGCACCTGGTCGAATCAGTCGACCTTCACAGCACATTATCTCAAGGATTACTCGAGAAGATCTTTAGACGGTTTTTCTATTGGGACAGTCATCTCCGCGCTCCAAGCGATTTAACGGTGAAGCCCCAGGTACAATCGCTGATAACAAAACCAAGAGACACAGATTCGTTCCTTTTCACCCTAGTCCCCGTTTTCCTATCCCTGCTCGGAGATAACCCCACATACAAACCAAAGAAGACACGTCTCTACAACTTCGTCACAGGACTCAGCATCATGGAATTTTTTAAAGGGTGAGTACTTGGACACTAACATGAGCTCTTTGTGTAGTTTTCCCTACCTTTCGTTTTCCGTTATATTTTGCAACCTAGTTCACATCTAGGTTACGGGACGTCCGGTTAGCTTGGTCTGAAGTTCAGGAAGACACTCCCACCTCCTAAAGTGTAAGTTTCCTAAGAAAGTAGTTCGAGGTAAGTCTCTGTGTTGGAACAAATAAAAAATTTTAAGTAATTTGTATTTTTCAATATTAATCTTACCCGTTGATCATTTAGCTGCAGCTCTGCTGCCCGACAGAAAAAACCTACGGGCGGAATACGCCAGCGATCGCTATACAGGTGGGGGTGTACATCAACAGCGCCATCTGTCGAGTAGGTACTCAAGTACTTCTTGTCAACACAGAACCAATTTTCTCTCTGTCGTGCCACCGGCAAGACCTACTTGATACGTTGTTGTTTTCTGGAGTTGATTTTCACGTTATTTGGTGAAGTATTCTCTCTAGTTATTAGCTTTCGCTGTGCAGAAGTTATCCTCAGTACTTTCTCACTTTCATTGATTAGATTTTGGATTATTTGTTGACGACTTGGATAGATTTTGGATTTCCCCCCTTTGACTAATTCAAGATGTCTGACCCTACTCAAGTCCCCAAGTACAGGAAGTGTAGCGCTAGGGACTGTTCTAGGCGTCTTCCGAAGGCCTCTATCGATCCGCACACCGTTTGTTCCAATTGTAGGGGTAAAGCCTGTCAATTGGAAGATCGATGTGAGGAATGCGCTGGGCTTTCGGAATTCGATTTTCAAGAATTCCTTAAGTATGCACGTAGGCTAGAGAAGGATAGGATCAGGAGGAGTTTGTCTCGCTCTATTGATTTTTCCTCTCCCCATGCCCCACAACGTAATCCTTCCCCTGTAGTGGTTACACCCGACCCTCCTACTAGCTCTCATCAACCTTGGATGGCGGATATGATGCGTGCCATTCAGGCTCTTGGTGAGAGAGTTGAGTCATTAGCGAATGACCGCAATCAACTCATGGCTGACGTCAGGGAGTTGAAAGGTAAAAGTGCAGTGGGAAGTGAAGTGAGTGTCAGTGCAGTGAAAAGTGTCAGTGTTACGCATGAGGGTGCGTCTGTTCGTGCCTGTCGTCCTCCCAGTCCGGGACCTCTTACAAGCTCCCAAGCCCAGGGGAGAAGCAATGTCGTACGACCAAAGGGTTCGACAGGCCTTGATCAGCGGACAGACGTTCCCTCCGTGGTTGAGGACGTATCTTGCCGAGATCGTCCCACCCACAAACAGACGAGTGAGCCCATTCATTCCTCGTCTGTGGAAGAGGTTTCTCGACAGAAACGCTGGACCAAGGTCTCACGACCTCTCAAGCGCAAGGACCCTTCCGAGCGAGTCCAACGGCCCAGGTGTAGCCACTGGGTCAGTTCGGACTCGCCGCAGTCCTCCGAAGACTGCACACCTCCCAAGAGAGGTAGAGTGGTTCCGCAGCAGGCAATCACTCCGTCTGTTGCCGCACCAGCCGCTGTAGACCCTAAGTGGTCTTTGCTGCAGTCTATGCAGACTCAGCTAGCTTCCTTCATGCAGGAGTATCGTGCTGAGAAGGTTGACGCTGCACCCGTTAGCCTACAACCTGCCACGGTTGTGCGCCCAGCTGACACTGCGGCTGCCTGCTCCCACACTCCGGCTGTGAGAGCTCCACCACCTATGCGCAGTCGACCCTGCCAGACGCATGTTGACGTTAGCCGACGTGCGGCACCCTCCGTTGACGTGCGTGAGCTACCGCATCAGCAGGAAGGTGGATTCAAGCTGCCGTGTTTTGACGCGGTGCGTCAGTCTCCGCAACCCACGGTGGTCCCCACCACGCACCACCACTCCGCTTTGGTTGTTGCCAGCTCTCAGACTGACCAACAGCGGCATGACGTTGGATCCAGTGCAGCTACGCATGCACCCGTGCTGCCGGATTCAGCCGTTCAGCTTTTATCTCCTCCTTTGCCGCTTCCTCCTCAGCATTCGGATGAAGGAATCTCTGATGACGACGAAGCTGCGCATTTGGACGACCAACACTCCGACATAGATGAACCCAAGACTACGCCTCCCTCCTTAGACTTTAGGAAAGTGCTTGCCCTGTTTAAGGAGTTGTATCTGGACCAGTTTGTGTCTGCAGCTCCACGCTCACCTCCCTCTGAGTTCGCTTTAGGCATGCAGTCAGCAGCTCCTGCCTTTACGAAGCTCGTACTCGCTCGCTCGTCCAAGAGAGCTTTAAGGGTACTGGGAGAGTGGTTGCAGGCCAAGAAGCAACTTGGGAAGACATCCTTCATGTTTCCCCCAGCCAAGCTTGCTTCCAGATCTAGCGTCTGGTATGCCACGGGAGAGGTTCTCGGCTTGGGAGTTCCTGCCTCTGCCCAGGGCGACTTCTCAAGTCTGGTAGACTCTCCCCGCAGACTGGCTATGAGACGCTCCAAGATTTGCTGGACTTCTTCGGACATGGACCATCTTTTGAAGGGAGTTTTCCGTGCGTTCGAGATCTTTAACTTCCTGGACTGGTGTTTGGGAGCGTTGAGCAGGAAGACCTCCCCTTCGGATAAGGATTCTGCCATGCTCATCATGTCCTGCATGGACAAAGCCATACGGGATGGGTCTGGCGAGCTTGTGGCTTCTTTCGTGTCTGGAGTTCTCAAGAAGCGGGATCACCTTTGCTCCTTCTTGTCGGCGGGAGTCACCCCATGTCAGAAGTCAGAACTGATGTTTGCTCCGCTATCGAAGTGTCTCTTTCCTGAAGAGTTGATCAAGGGGATTGCCGCCTCGTTGATCCAGAAAGACACTCATGACCTGGTGGCGTCATCCGCACGTAAAGTCACAGCTTTACCTTCCGTGCCTAGACCTAGGATGGACACACCAGCGTCTAGGTTCATTCCGCCCTTTCGTGGCAGAACCTCCAGCAGAGGAGGTACTCGTGCCGATAGTCAACGTGGCAACAAGAAGAAGGGTTCCAAGTCCTCAAGAGGCAGAGTCTGACTGCCACCTTCTTCAGACAGCAGTGGGAGCCAGGCTCAAGAACTACTGGCAGGCCTGGGAGAACAGGGGTGCAGACGCACAGTCTGTGAAGTTACTCAGAGAGGGGTACAGGATTCCATTCTTGCGCAAGCCCCCTCTAGCAACAACTCCCATCGACCTCTCTTCCAGGTACAGAGAGGAGGACAAGAGGCTAGCTTTACAGCAAGAGGTGTCTCTCTTGCTACAAAAGGGAGCGGTAGTCATAGTCCGGGACCATCAATCCCCGGGCTTCTACAACCGTCTCTTCTTAGTGGCGAAGAAGACAGGAGGGTGGAGACCGGTGCTAGACGTCAGTGCTCTAAATGTCTTTGTCACCAAGCAGACGTTCACCATGGAGACGACGACGAACTCGGTTCTAGCATCGGTCAGGAAGGAAGACTGGATGGTCTCGTTAGACCTAAAGGACGCGTACTTTCACGTCCCCATCCACCCAGATTCCCAACCTTTTCTAAGGTTCGTTTTTGGGAAGGTGGTATACCAGTTCCAAGCCCTGTGCTTTGGCCTAAGCACGGCACCTCTTGTGTTTACCAAACTGATGAGGAATATTGCCAAATTCCTGCATTTAGCAGACATCAGAGCCTCCCTCTATTTGGACGACTGGCTTTTAAGAGCTGCGTCAAGTCGTCGCTGTCTGGAGAATCTAAAATGGACTCTGGATCTGACCAAGGAATTGGGTCTCCTGGTCAATATGGAAAAGTCCCAACTCGTCCCATCCCAAACTATAGTATATCTAGGTATGGAGATTCAGAGTCAAGCTTTTCGGGCTTTTCCGTCGGCCCCCAGAATCAGTCAAGCCCAAGAATGCATCCAGAGCATGCTGAAGAAGAACCGATGTTCAGTCAGACAGTGGATGAATCTGATAGGGACGCTTTCATCTCTGGACCAGTTCATCGCGTTAGGGAGACTCCACCTCCGACCCCTTCAGTATCACCTAGCTGCTCACTGGAGAAAGGACATGACGCTAGAAGCGGTCTCAGTTCCTATCTCCGAGAAGATTAAGTCTGCACTGACTTGGTGGAAGAACAACATTCTTCTCAGGGAAGGTCTGCCACTGGCTGTTCAGACCCCCGACCACCTTCTCTTCTCGGACGCATCGGACACGGGCTGGGGTGCGACACTGGACGGTCGGGAATGCTCGGGCACGTGGAATTCGGATCAAAGAGCACTGCACATCAACTGCAAGGAGCTACTGGCTGTTCATCTGGCCTTGAGAAGCTTCAAGTCCCTCCTTCTAGGCAAGGTGGTGGAGGTGAACTCCGACAACACCACAGCCTTGGCGTACATCTCCAAGCAAGGAGGGACTCATTTGATGACGTTGTTCGAGATCGCAAGGGACCTCCTCACCTGGTCAAGAGATCGAAACATATCTCTAGTAACGAGGTTCATTCAAGGCGACATGAATGTCATGGCAGACCGCCTCAGCCGGAAGGGTCAGATCATCCCAACAGAATGGACCCTTCACAAGAATGTTTGCAACAGACTATGGGCCTTGTGGGGTCAGCCCACCATAGATCTGTTCGCTACCTCGATGACCAAGAGGCTCCCAAATTATTGCTCACCGATTCCGGACCCAGCAGCAGTTCACATAGATGCCTTTCTTCTGGATTGGTCCCATCTAGACCTTTATGCGTTCCCCCCGTTCAAGATTGTCAACAAGGTACTGCAGAAGTTCGCCTCTCACGAAGGGACAAGGTTGACGTTGGTTGCTCCCCTCTGGCCCGCGAGAGAATGGTTCACCGAGGTACTGCAATGGCTAGTAGACGTTCCCAGGACTCTTCCTCTAAGAGTGGACCTTCTGCGTCAGCCGCATGTAAAGAAGGTACACCCAAGCCTCCACGCTCTTCGTCTGACTGCCTTCAGACTATCGAAAGACTCTCAAGAGCTAGAGGCTTTTCGAAGGAGGCAGCCAGAGCGATTGCCAGAGCAAGGAGGACATTCACTCTCAAGGTCTACCAGTCAAAAAGGGAAGTCTTCCGAAGCTGGTGCAAGGCGAATTCAGTATCCTCAACCAGTACCTCTGTAACTCAGATAGCTGACTTCCTTTTACACCTAAGGAAGGTAAGATCCCTTTCAGCTCCTACGATCAAGGGTTACAGAAGCATGTTGGCAGCAGTATTCCGCCACAGAGGCTTAGATCTTTCCAACAACAAAGATCTACAGGACCTCCTTAAGTCTTTTGAGACCTCGAAGGAGCGTCGGTTGGCCACACCAGGTTGGAACTTCAGACGTGGTTTTAAGGTTCCTGATGTCAGCAAGGTTCGAACTGCTTCAATCAGCCTCTTTTAAAGATCTCACTTTGAAGACTCTTTTCCTCGTCTGCTTAGCAACAACTAAAAGAGTCAGTGAGATACACGCCTTCAGCAGGAACATAGGATTTACATCTGAAACGGCTACATGTTCCTTACAGCTTGGTTTTTTAGCCAAAAACGAACTCCCTTCTCGTCCTTGGCCCAAATCGTTCGAGATTCCAAGTCTGGCCAGTTTGGTTGGAAACGAACAAGAGAGAGTCCTATGCCCAGTAAGAGCTCTTAAGTACTATTTAAGACGTACGAAGCATTTACGAGGACAATCAGAAGCTTTATGGTGCTCTATTAAGATACCTTCTTTACCGATGTCGAAGAACGCAATGTCTTATTACATCAGACTTTTGATTAGAGAAGCTCATTCTCTTCTGAATGAGGAAGACCATGCTTTGCTGAAGGTAAGGACACATGAAGTTAGAGCTGTCGCAACTTCAGTGGCCTTCAAACAAAACAGATCTCTGCAGAGTGTAATGGATGCAACCTATTGGAGAAGCAAGTCAGTGTTCGCATCATTTTACCTTAAAGATGTCCAGTCTCTTTACGAGAACTGCTACACCCTGGGACCATTCGTAGCAGCGAGTGCAGTAGTAGGTGAGGGCTCAACCACTACATTCCCATAATCCCATAACCTTTTTTTAATCTTTCTCTTGAAATGTTTTTATTGTTGTTTTTGGGTTGTACGGAAGGCTAAGAAGCCTTTCGCATCCTGGTTGATTTGGCGGGTGGTCAAATTCTTTTCTTGAGAAGCGCCTAGATTAGAGGTTGTGATGAGGTCCTTTAGTATGGGTTGCAGCCCTTCATACTTCAGCACCTAGGAGTCGCTCAGCATCCTAAGAGGATCGCGAGGCTCAGTAAGGAAGACGTACTTAAAAAGGCAGAGTAATTGTTCAAGTTGACTTCCTTACCAGGTACTTATTAATTTTATGTTTGTTATTTTGAATAACTGCTAAAATGAAATACGGAATACTTAGCTTCTAATGTTAACATGTATGCTGGTCTCCACCCACCCCCCCTGGGTGTGAATCAGCTACATGATCAACGGGTAAGATTAATATTGAAAAATGTTATTTTCATTAGTAAAATAAATTTTTGAATATACTTACCCGGTGATCATGAATTAAAGGACCCACCCTTCCTCCCCAATAGAGACCCAGTGGACCGAGGAGAAAATTGGTTCTGTGTTGACAAGAAGTACTTGAGTACCTACTCGACAGATGGCGCTGTTGATGTACACCCCCACCTGTATAGCGATCGCTGGCGTATTCCGCCCGTAGGTTTTTTCTGTCGGGCAGCAGAGCTGCAGCTACATGATCACCGGGTAAGTATATTCAAAAATTTATTTTACTAATGAAAATAACATTTTTCCTAACATACTTACCGAGAACTACTTTCGGGTAATGGCCCTCCCTACCTTCCCTGAGTGCCTTTCTGCCCTTGAAGAGCCTTTTGTACCATTCTAAGAACTTACTGACGAGCGAGACCCAAGCTAACGCCGACCTAGCTCAGGACTACCCTCAGGGCACGTTCTCCTTATGCCTGGGTTAGTCCCCACAGAAAACGGAAGTAGGGTAGACTACACAAAACATTCCAGGTAACTCCTAAGAAAGTAGTTCCCGGTAAGTATGTTAGGAAAAATACAAATTACTTAGAAATTATGATTTTTTTTGGCTCAAGCCATGTCGTCCTGATGGAAGTTTACCAGAGAATTACTAGAAAGTACTGTATCTGTAGATTTTCATAGGTGCCTTAACCTTGGGACAATTTTTCTATGGTCATCTGGACCATTGAGACAAATGACTTTACCGTTATCCGTCATTACCACTAATCATAGACAATGTTAGTGCTTCCTGCCCCCTGCAGGGAAGAGTCAAACTAAACAGTAGAAAAGGGGCCTCAAGGTTAGCATATATTGTATGAACAAACATAAGTATCCACCCGATATACAGACGGTCTCACGGTTTGTATATATTGTCTGAACAATATCAGTGTCAACTAAATCCATTGTTTGTAAGCATACAATGATATGAGGTTTACTTAGATAAATAAGAGAACTCTGGCATATATATTGTGCTAATTGCAGAGCGAGAAAGGACGCAATTACATTCTAATAGACATTTATTTCGAATAAATGACTAAATGGAATAACGAGTGAAACGAATGTAACATGTTAAAGGAATTATACGTGCAACGTATACAGAAAATATCTTTCCCTCCCTGAAAGGGAAGAAATGATGAGTGCCACTCTAAAGCTGAAAAATTTTGATAAATTTTTCCAATACAAATTCTGTAAATGTTGTATACTATCAACACTGTGTACTACGTACACACAGCACAAGTGTTATCTGTATAATTCCACACCTGAAATTTTTAACAGACTTAGTGTTATCATTGTGACACTCACTTAAAAGGTATCACACAGGAAGTGTCAACACCTTTTCACCCTAATTGATAGTCCCAATCTATTACCTGTTCATTGCAGCACTAGATGAAAGGTTTTAATGCACTACCTGCCGCCACCACATAATGCTTCAGTTCATGGACTTGTTTAGCGTAGTGTTTGTAGAACACACTGGATGATTTCCATCCAGTATATGAGCGAAGACGCTCAAAGTCCATATACTGAAAAAAATTAAGTGATGAAGCAATTTTCCTCAGATCATGACCTACGGGTGTACTGTCAGGATCTCCTCTGTGAATGAAGTAGGTGAGCTTCGCCCTCAGTTTTTTAGGGATAAGTTTGATCCTGAGGTTTCTCCTTTGAAGAGCTGTCCTCCCCTGAAGTCTGAAGTTCTACAAAGATAGACCTTTAGACACTTTACTGGACATAGAGACATCTTCCTTCAGAGGGCAGATTCTCCAGGGACCCCATCTTTTAGTGGGTAGCTCGTTCTTGGCGAGAAAGGTTGGATCAGGAAAGAGATTCAGTTCTCCCTCTTCTGTGAACTGAATGTGGCTCTCATTTCTTGATAGGGCTACTATTTCACCAACTCTAGCCCTTGAGGCTATAGCAAACAGGAAAATAACCTTCTGGGTTAGTTCCTTGAGAGAACAATCTTCATTTTTTACAGATGAAGCATAATGTAGGACCTTGTCCAAAGACCATGAAATGGGCTTCTGAGGAGCTGCAGGCCTAAGCCTAGCGCATGCCTTCGCGATCTTATTAAAGATTTCATTTGCCAGATCCACTTGAAAGGTATATAGAAGAGGTCTAGTCAAGGCTGACTTACATGTAGTTATCTTGTTAGCTGCCAGACCTTGATTATGAAGGTGGATAAAGAAGGACAGACAGAAGTTTATTGAAATTTCTTTCGGTCCTTTTGCTTTAACAAAAGCAACCCACTTTTTCCAAGATGATTCATATTGTCTTCTAGTTGACTTGGACTTGTATTCTTCTAGGAAGTCTATATTGCCTTCTGAGATCCCAAATCTTTTCTTAACTGCTAGGGTGAGAAAATCATGAAATGAAGGTTTTGGGCCCTCTGTGATGAATCGAAAACAATTAACTTCTGAACCCTCTGAGATAGTGCTGGGTTCAGTACAAGGGCCAGCCTCAGCCTCTCTTGGACTATTTGGGAGCCACTAGATCTGCCTTTCCTTGGAAGGATCTCAGCGTGTTGAGGACCTTCAGCAGGAGATTGGATGGAAGGAACAGAAATTTCCAGGTCCATCTGTTCCACACTAGAGACATGGCGTCCGTTATCTCCTCTAGAGGGTCCTCGTATGGGGCTACATATCGAGGTAGTTTCTTGATGACGCTCGTCACGAAGAGGTCGATCTGGAGTTCTGGGACTTGTTCCAATCTGGAAGAGAATGGGTCTGTGTCTATGGACCATTCTGACTCTATCGGCTTGAGCCTGAGTAAGGCATCCTCTGTCACATTGCGGATCATTTGTACTTGAATTGCTGATAGGTGCCATCTCCTTAGGTAAGAGATGGCTAACATCACCTAGATTATATGGGACGATCTCGAGCCTTGTCGGTTCAGACATCTCACTATCACTTCGCTGTCCCAGATCAGCCTGAGGAGGGCTGATCTGCGTGGAGAGAGTTTCCCCAAACCAACATGACTGCCATGGCTTCCAAAAAGTAGTTGAGAAGAGCCTTGAGTAGAGATGACCAAGTCCCTTGGGCTTTCCTCTGATGGGAGTGAACTCCCCATTCTTCCGTCGAGGCATCCATGCGGATAATCTTCGATAGTCGAGGTAGTTGCAAGGGCGCGGTCTTCATTAGGCTTTTGGCCTTCGACCATGGGTTGAGAAGCGATCAAGGTAAGACCGATATCGGTCATTTTAGATCTCTTCAAGCGTTTGATGCGTATCTTCTCTAGACTCCTGACACATCTTTCAGCTGTGCTCTTAGCATTGGGTCTGTCACTGCTGTGAACTTGGGAGAGTTCAGTACTCTTTCCTGTTAGCGTCTTGTTATCCTGACGGATTACAGTAGTCTCTTGACCGACCCTGCGATCTCCTTCTTCATCCCCAAGGGAAAGGAAGACAGCGTGACCTCAGGTTCCAATGGTTTTCCAGCCATTGAAACCTTTGAGCTGGAGAGAGTCGAGACTTCTTGAAGTTAATTTTGCATCCTCGATGTTCCAAGAACTGGGTTACCTCTTTGGATGCTTGCAGACCAGCCGCTTCAGGTACTGCCATTCGTCCAGGTACTTTGTTACCTGAACAACAGTTTCTAGACATGGTTATTGCACGACTGCGTCCACCAATTTCGTGAAGATACTTGGGACTGTGCTTAGTCCAAAGAGTATGGCTCTTAAGACATACAGTACTTCATCTTCTGTAGCTTGAATCCTATGTAGGAGGAGAGGGGGCGACTGACTAGAAGCTGCCAATAGGCACCTGTCAGGTCTATCAAGACTGTGAACGACCCTTTTTGTAAAGTGAACCCTCGTTTATCGTGGTAGATAGGTTCCAGACCCGACCGCGATAGGTGAAAATCCGCGAAGTAGTGACACCATATTTACCTATTTATTTAACATGTATATTCAGACTTTTAAAACCTTCCCTTGTACGTAGTACTGTTAACAAACTACCCTATAATGTACAGAACACTTAATGCATGTACTACAGTACCCTAAACTAAAACAGGCACAAATATTAAAGGCGATTTTATATCATGCGTTTCCTAAACGTGCCAAAAAGCACGATAAAAAATGACAACCAATGTTTTGTTTACGTTTCTCTGATCATAATGAAGAAACAAACACATTTAGTGTACACATCTGTGTATAGATTAGTTTTTGCATCGATTATATTGATTATACAGTATGTTGATTTTGTTATTACCAATGTTTTACTTAATTTTTTCAATATTAAACTTAGCCGGTGATTATATAAGCTGCAGCTCTGCTGCTCGACAGAAAACTCTACGTTAAAAATCCGCCAGCGATCGCTATGCAGGTAGTGGGTGTACTTCAACAGCGCCATCTGTCGTGCAGGTACTCAGTACTCAATGTAAACACAGAACTCAATTTTCTCTCTGTCGTGCCACCGGCAAGACCTACTAATTCGCTGTTGCTAACTGGATTGGTTTTCACAACTTTTTGGTGAAGTACATATTTCTAGTTTTGAGCTTTCGCTTTGCAGGCTTTATCTTCAATACATCCTTGCATTCTTTTGTTGATATCGGATTATTTGTTGATGACTTTGGATAGTTTTTGAATTCCCCTTTGACTAATTCAAAATGGCTGACCTTTCTCAAGTCCCTAAATTCAGGAAGTGTAATGCTAGGGACTGTTCAAGGCGTTTTCCGAAGGCCTCTATCGATCCTCACACCGTTTGTTCCAATTGTCGGGATAAAACCTGTCAATTGGAAGATCGATGTGAGGAATGCGTTGGGCTTTCGGAATTCGATTTTATCGAATTCCAGAAATATACACGTAGGCTAGAGAGAGATAGAGTCAGGAGAAGTTCATCTCGCTCCGTTGAATTTTCCTCTCCTCATGCCCCACAACCTATTCCTTCCCCTGTAGTGGTTGCTCCTGATCCCCCTTCTAGCACTCAAGAACCTGCGATGGCAGATATGATGCGTGCCATCCAAGCTCTGGGTGAGAGAGTCGAGTCCTTAGCTAGTGACCGTAACCAGCTCATGGCAGACGTCAAGGAGCTGAAGTGTAAGAGTGCAGTGGGTAGTGATAAAGTGAGTGATAGTGTTGTGGATAGTGTTGCGCTTGAGGGTTCGTCTGTTCGTGCCTGTCGTCCTCCCAGTCAGGGACCTCTTGCAAGCTCCCAAGTCCGGGGGAGAAGCAATGTCGTACGACCAAAGGGTTCGAGAGGCTTTAATCAGCGAACAGACGTTCCCTCCATGGTTTCGGGCGTATCTACCCAAGATCGCCCCACCCACACAAAGACGAGAGAGCCCATTTATTCCTCGTCTGCGGAAGAGGTTTCTCGTAAGAAACCATGGACCAAGGTCTCGCGGCCTCTTAAGCGCAAGTCGGTCCCTTCCGCGCAAGTCCAATGGCCCAGTTGTAGCCACTGGGTCAGTTCGGACTCGCTGCAGTCTTCCGACGACTGCTCACCTCCTAAGAGAGGCAAAGCGGTACCGCCTCAGGCAGTCACACCGTCTGTTGCCGCACCTGCTCCTGTAGACCCTAAGTGGTCTTTGCTGCAGACCATGCAGTATCAGTTAACGTCATTGATGCAGGACTTTCGTGCGGAGAAGGTTAACGCTGCACCAACCTCTTGCCTACAACCACCCACGGTTGTGCGTCCTGTGGACGCTGAGGCGACCTTCTGCCGCACTCCAGCTGAGAGAGTCCCGCCACCCATGCGTTCCAGTGTACCCTGCCAGCCGCATGTTGACGTTCAGCGACGCACGGAACCTTCCATTGACGTTCGCGAGGTACAACAACAGTCTAAGTTGTTTTGTTTTGACGCGGTGCGTCATCCTCCGCAACCCAGTGTGGTTACCTCTGCTCGCCCACATCAGACTAGACAGTCTGGAGTAGACGCTATGCGTCCCCGCGCTGCTATGGTTGTTGCCAGTTCACAGACTGGGCAACAGTTCCATGACGTTGCGTCCGGTTCAGTCACGCGTGCACCCGTGCTACCGGACTCAGCTGACCAGCCGATTCCTACTCCTTTGCCGCTTCCTCCTCAATTCTCGGATGATGGACTCTCTGATGATGACGACGCGGCACACATTGATGACCCACATTCAGACCTTGACGAACCCAAGACCACGCAACCCTCTTTGGACTTTAGAAAAGTTCTTGCTCTGTTCAAAGAGATGTATCCGGACCAGTTTGTGTCTGCGGCTCCACGCTCTCCTACGTCAGAGTTTGCTTTAGGTACGCAGTCATCCGCGCCTGCCTTTACGAAACTCGTCCTCGCCCGCTCGTCCAAGAGAGCTTTACGAGTTTTAGGAGATTGGATGCAGTCCAAAAAGAACCTAGGGAAGACAGCCTTTACGTTTCCCCCTGCGAAACTCTCTTCCAGATCGAGCGTCTGGTATGCCACGGGAAAAGTTCTCGGCTTGGGAGTTCCTGCCTCTGCCCAGGGCGACTTCTCAAGTCTGGTAGACTCTCCCCGCAGGCTAGCCATGAGACGCTCTAAGATATGCTGGTCTCCTTCGGACCTAGACCATCTGTTGAAAGGAGTATTTAGAGCCTTCGAGGTCTTTAACTTTTTGGACTGGTGTCTGGGAGCTTTGAGCAGGAAGATCTCCCCGTCTGACAAGGAATCTTCCTTGCTCATAATGTCCTGCATGGACAAGGCCATACGTGACGGATCTAGTGAGCTTGCGGCTTCGTTCGTATCCGGGGTCCTCAAGAAACGGGAGAACCTTTGCTCTTTCCTGTCAGCTGGAGTAACACCGTGTCAAAGATCAGAACTTCTTTTTGCTCCTCTCTCAAAGTGCCTTTTTCCAGAGGACTTGATTAAGGAGATTGCTGCCTCTTTGATTCAGAAGGACACCCATGACCTGGTTGCGTCCTCTGCCCGCAAAGCCACCCCTTTGCCTACCTTGTCAAGACCCAGGATGGACACTCCAGCGTCCAGATTCATTCCGCCCTTTCGTGGCAGAGCCTCCAGCAGAGGAGGTGCTCGTGCCGAAGGGAGACGTGGGAAGAAGAAAGGTACCAAGTCCTTTAAAGGCAGAGTCTAACTGCCACCTTCTTCAGACAGCAGTGGGAGCCAGACTCAAGAACTTCTGGCAGACCTGGGAGAAAAGAGGCGCAGATGCACAATCTGTGAAGTTGCTCAGAGAAGGGTACAAGATCGCGTTTGTACGAAAACCCCCTCTAGCAACGTCTCCCATCGATCTCTCTCCCAGGTACAGAGAGGAAGACAAGAGACGAGCTTTGAAGCAGGAGGTGTCTCTCTTACTAGAAAAGGGAGCGGTAGTCAAAGTCCGGGACCATCAATCCCCGGGCTTCTACAACCGTCTCTTCTTAGTGGTAAAGAAGACAGGAGGGTGGAGGCCGGTGCTAGACGTCAGTGCGCTGAATGTCTTTGTCACAAAGCAGACGTTCGCCATGGAGACCACAAAGTCCGTTCTAGCAGCGGTCAGAAAGGAAGACTGGATGGTCTCTTTAGACCTAAGGGACGCATACTTTCACGTCCCCATCCACCCAGACTCCCAACCTTTTCTGAGATTCGTTTACGAAAAGGTTGTCTACCAGTTTCAAGCCCTGTGCTTTGGCCTAAGCACAGCTCCTCTTGTGTTTACGAGGCTGATGAGGAATATAGCCAAATTCCTTCATTTAGCGGACATCAGAGCCTCCCTCTATTTGGACGACTGGCTTCTAAGAGCTTCTTCCAGTCGTCGCTGTCTGGAGAATCTAAAGTGGACTCTAGATCTGATCAAGGAATTGGGTCTCCTGGTCAATATGGAAAAGTCTCAACTGGTCCCATCCCAAACTATTGTGTATTTAGGGATGGAGATTCACAGTCAAGCTTTTCGGGCTTTTCCGTCGGCCCCCAGAACAAGTAAAGCCCAGGTATGCATCCAGAACATGCTGAAGAAGGAACGATGTTCAGTCAGACAGTGGATGAGTCTGATAGGGACACTATCATCCCTGGAACAGTTCGTTTCTTTAGGAAGACTACACCTCCGTCCCCTTCAATTTCACCCAGCTGTTTACTGGAAAAAGGACAAGACGCTAGAAGCGGTCTCGATCCCCATTTCCGAGAAGATGAAGTCGTCCCTGACTTGGTGGAAGGACAGTATCAGCCTCAGAGAGGGTCTGCCCCTGGCTGTTCAGACTCCCAACCACGTTCTCTTCTCGGACGCATCGGACACGGGCTGGGGTGCGACATTAGACGGTCGGGAATGCTCGGGAACTTGGAACTCGAGTCAAAGAACGTTACATATCAACTGCAAGGAGCTACTGGCAGTTCATCTGGCCTTGAAAAGCTTCAAGTCCCTCCTTCAAGGCAAAGTGGTGGAGGTGAACTCGGACAACACCACGGCTTTGGCGTACATCTCCAAGCAAGGAGGGACCCATTCTATGACGTTGTACGAGATCGCAAGGGACCTCCTCACCTGGTCAAAAGATCTGAACCTTTCTCTAGTAACGAGGTTCATCCAAGGCAACTTGAATGTCATGGCAGATTGCCTCAGTCGGAAGGGACAAATCATTCCAACAGAATGGACCCTACACAAGGATGTGTGCAAGAGACTGTGGGCCACATGGGGCCAGCCTACCATAGATCTCTTCGCAACCTCGATGACCAAGAGGCTCCCAATATATTGCTCACCAATCCCGGACCCAGCAGCAGTTCATATAGATGCCTTTCTACTGGATTGGTCACATCTAGACCTATATGCATTCCCCCCGTTCAAGATTGTCAACAAGGTACTGCAGAAGTTCGCCTTTCGCGAAGGGACTAGGTTGACGTTAGTTGCTCCCCTCTGGCCCGCGAAAGAATGGTTCACCGGGGTACTTCAATGGCTAGTGGACGTTCCCAGAACTCTTCCTCTAAGGGTGGACCTTCTACGTCAGCCACACGTAAAGAAGGTACACCAAGGCCTCCACGCTCTTCGTCTGACTGCCTTCAGACTATCGAAAGACTCTCAAGAGCTAGAGGCTTTTCGAAGGAGGCAGCCAGGGCGATTGCTAGAGCAAGGAGGACATCCACTCTTAGAGTCTACCAGTCGAAGTGGGAAGTCTTCCGAAACTGGTGCAAGTCAGTATCAGTATCCTCAACCAGTACCTCTGTAACCCAAATAGCTGACTTCCTATTATACCTGAGGAAAGAAAGATCTCTTTCAGCTCCCACCATCAAGGGTTACAGAAGCATGTTGGCATCAGTCTTCCGTCACAGAGGCTTAGATCTTTCCAACAACAAAGATCTACAGGACCTCCTTAAGTCTTTTGAGACCACGAAGGAGCGTCGTTTGGCTACACCTGGTTGGAATTTAGACGTGGTACTAAGATTCCTTATGTCAGAAAGGTTCGAGCCACTACAATCAGCCTCCTTTAAAGATCTCACTTTAAAGACTCTTTTCCTGGTTTGCTTAGCCACAGCTAAAAGAGTCAGTGAGATTCACGCCTTCAGCAGGAACATCGGATTTTCATCTGAAACGGCTACATGTTCTTTACAGCTTGGTTTTCTAGCCAAAAACGAGCTACCTTCTCGTCCTTGGCCGAAATCGTTCGATATTCCAAGCCTTTCTAATATGGTTGGAAATGAACTAGAAAGAGTCTTATGCCCTGTTAGAGCTCTTAAGTTCTATTTAAGACGAACTAAACCTTTACGAGGACAGTCAGAAGCTTTATGGTGTTCTATTAAGAAACCTTCTTTGCCTATGTCAAAGAATGCCTTATCCTATTATATCAGACTGTTAATACGAGAAGCTCATTCCCATCTGAGTGAGGAAGACCAAGCTTTGCTGAAGGTAAGGACACATGAAGTTAGAGCTGTCGCAACTTCAGTGGCCTTTAAACAAAATAGATCTCTGCAGAGTATAATGGACGCAACCTATTGGAGAAGCAAGTCAGTGTTCGCGTCTTTTTATCTTAACCCTGGATAGGTACGGTCCTCGGACACCCCTTTAAGGGTATACTCGGACGCGAACGACCCCGACGCCAAAAAAAATTCTTGAAAAATCAGTTTTTGCAGTAACCTCCTTTTTTCTTTTGCCAAAAAAAACTTCAATGAATGCTTAAAACAACTGTAAAGATAAATACTACTCATCTGCAGAAAAACTATTTATTATAAATATTTTAAAAAATTAAGTAGAAAAAAAAAAAGACCTGACATAAAAATTCATAAAAAAAAAGTTTATACATATAATCACAAATCCTTTTAGGAATTGATTCTTGAATGTTTAGGACACATCTTGATGTATTTTGGATGAAGTCAGACCCATGGAGGTGAAAATCTGAAATGAGAAAAAAAGGGTAACTTTTTTTGGCCAAAAAAAATTGTCCAAATTTCATGAATTTTTTTGGGTACCCAAATGAAATAGGAAGTGGCTAATTTTTTTAGGGAATAAACATATGTTATCCTAAAATAGAAATATGTAAAAAAATCTTCATTATTTTGTAAATTACATTTATATCAGGGGCCATATCAAAAGGTAATTTTTTGAGTACTTGGAAATTTCGTAAAAAAATACATATATTTAATATATAATATGATATTTATGCAGGTAAAAATATACCAAAATATCACAAATTCTATAGGGAACAAGAATATATATAGATAGGGCAGCTTACGCTTCGGATATGTCCACAAAATGGCCGCCAACCACACTGACTCAGACTCCCTAATCTGCCACTTGAAATGTAGGAAGGGTATGTCAATTTCAAGGTGTTATTTACTAATCTAATTATTATTGGATATGCATAAAAATTGTATGGTGGGTTGCTGGATAATTGTCGATTATTTTACGACATTAAAATTAAAATTCTGACCCAAAAAATTTTTTTTGAAGGGAAATAAAATCGAAAAAAAAATGTAAAACAATATTTTAGCTAAAAAAATTGGATGATATTCAATCAAAAAAAAAGTAAACAAAATTTTCCGACAAATAAACATCTAGAGGAATCATTACTCTGTGATAGTTCCTTAGTACGTAGTAATTTTGAAAGAATTGGGAAAAAACGAAAAAATGGCAATCACCGGAAAATCGAACACATACCTATATATACGCCATATCTGGCTAAAAAAAAGATAGGCATGGGTAGCCAGATCATCTAGAAACACTTTCCAACACTATAAAAATATAAGTTTTGCGACACTACTTGCCAATTCCTTACGGTAACATGACTAAGCAAAAAAATGCAAAACAAATAAAAAGGGGCACTCGTGGAAAAATGGCCATTCTAATATACGGCATTTCAGAAAAAAAAAATTTCAGCCACGTGCTAGGCAAACCATCAAGGCATATTTTCCGACAAATAAACATATAAATGAAATATTACTCTGTGATAGTTCCTTAGTACGTAGTAATTTTGAAAGAAATGGGAAAAAACGAAAAAATGGCAATCACAGGAAAATCGAACACATACTTATATATACGCCATATCTGGCTAAAAAAAAAATAGGCATGGGTAGCCAGATCATCTAGAAACACTTTCCAACACTATAAAAATATAAGTTTTGCGACACTACTTGCCAATTCCTTACGGTAACATGACTAAGCAAAAAAATGCAAAACAAATAAAAAGGGGCACTCGCGGAAAAATGCCCAACATTCTAATATATGGCATCTCAGATAAAAAAAAAAGACATGCACGTGTTAGCCCAACCATCAAGGCACACTTTCTAACACATAAACATGAAAAAAAAATCAATAATATACGGCAATTCCTTACTACGTAGTAAATTTTTACAAATATTGAAAAAAAAAAAAACAGAAATTGGCAACCGCAGTTAAATACCCAATATACCAATAACTACGTCGTATCTGGCAAAAACAAAATCACGCATGGGTAGCCAGATCATCTAGACACACTTTCCAACATTAAAAAAGCAAAAGTTTTACGACACTATTTGGCAATATCTTACGGAAAAATGACTTGGCAAAAAAATTAAAAAAAATTAAAAAGGGACACTCGCGGTAAAATGCCCGACATTCTAATATACGACATCTCAGATAAAAAAAAAGACATGCACGTGTTAGCCCAACCATCAAGGCACACTTTCTAACACATAAACATGAAAAAAAAATGAATAATATACGGCAATTCCTTACTACGTAGTAATTTTTACAAATATTGAAAAAAAACAGAAATTGGTAACCGCAGTTAAATACCCAATATACCAATAACTACGTCGTATCTGACAAAAACAAAGTCATGCATGGGTAGCCAGATCATCTAGACACACTTTCCAACACTAAACAAGCAAAAGTTTTACGACACTATTTGGCAATATCTTACGGAAAAATGACTTGGCAAAAAAATGAAAAAAAATGAAAAAGGGGCACTCGCGGTAAAATGGTCCTCGTGGTGATGAACGACATTTT
Source organism: Palaemon carinicauda (assembly GCF_036898095.1). NCBI lineage: Eukaryota > Metazoa > Arthropoda > Malacostraca > Decapoda > Palaemonidae > Palaemon > Palaemon carinicauda. Next base: position 38,394,426 of record NC_090763.1, read on the forward strand.
AACTAAAAAAAAAAACATGCACATGGTAGCCAAACAATCCACCAAGACTTTCCACAACTGATAACCTATACAAGTTGCACCATTCTACGACAATTTCATAATACGTAATAACTTTGATAATTATGCAAACTACCTCAGAAGGGTAAACTCGGACGCGAACGACCCCGACGCGTCTCAGAAATCGGGGAAGGAGTACAGCTACAGCAATGCACATCTGGACACTACTAGAGCGTGTAGGGGAGACACCTCCTGCAGGTCGATCACCCACAAATTCAGTCACAGGGGTGAGTCACGTGAGAAAAACCTGTTTTTTTTTGACGCTCGGGGTCGCAAACGACCCACCGTACCTATCCAGGGTTAAAGATGTCCAGTCTCTTTACGAGAACTGCTACACCCTGGGACCATTCGTAGCAGCGAGTGCAGTAGTGGGTGAGGGCTCAACCACTACATTCCCCTAATTCCATAACCTTTTTAATCTTTCTCTTGAAATGTTTTTTATTGTTGTTTTTGGGTTGTCCGGAAGGCTAAGAAGCCTTTCGCATCCTGGTTGATTTGGCGGGTGGTCAAATTCTTGTCTTGAGAAGCGCCTAGATTAGAGGTTTTGATGAGGTCCTGTAGTATGGGTTGCAACCCTTGATACTTCAGCTCCTAGGGGTCGCTCAGCATCCTAAGAGGATCGCGAGGCTCCGTAAGGAAGACGTCCTTAAAATGCAGAGTAATTGTTCAAGTCGACTTCCTTACCAGGTACTTATTTATTTTATGTTTGTTATTTTGATAACTGCTAATTTTCAATATTAAACTTACCCGATAATCATGTAGCTGTCAACTCCGTTGCCCGACAGAATTCTACGGGAGGGATACGCCAGCTATCACTATACTAGAAGGGGGTGTACTCACAAGCGCCACCTGTGGCCAGGTACTACAGTACTTGTTGTTGACGCCACCTCACTTTTTCCTCTGTCGTGCTTCCGGCAAGACGTTCTTGGATACGCTTATGATTTTGGAGTATTGTTCACGGTTTGGTGAAGTATTTCTCTAAAATTTGCAGCTATTCGCTATTCTGGAAACTTCTATATTAGCTTAGTTAGCTTTTGGAATTAATTTGATTAATTATGGTGACGAAGAGAGTATGAACTCTCTTTCACCTTTAAATGGCCGACCCTTCCCTTAGACGGAAGTGTTGGTGTCTAAGAGAGTATAGACTCTCTTTCTTAATTTTGCTTAACAAAAGTTATAGATTTATTTTATATCTCTCCGCCTTTTATAGGCCTCTTCGATTAACTTCCTTTTATTATAAACTTATTAAAATTAATTTTTATATTTGTTTATATTCGACCTTTCCTAATAGTAGGCGGTCTTTTCTTGGTACCGAAGTTAATTAACATTGAGCCCGTCATTTCGGTTTTACCTGTTAACATATTTTGCTATTTTAATGTTTTTGAAAGAATTTCTTTGATAGTCTCGTACTGTTTTCAAAGTTGAACTAACGTTTTGTTTTGTCTCTGCAGTTGTTGACGTTCAGAACGTTCAACTTGCGCTCTATCGTCACGATAGAGAGAGAATTTTCACGGTGTCACGTTGCAGTAAGAGTAACCGTGTCTAGCGTTTTGTTCATTCTTTCTTAACTTAATGGTTTTAATTCTAATAAATTGGGAAATATTTCAGTTTTTTCCTTTAACAATAATATGTTTTAACGATATATATGATTGGGCTCTTCTCTCAGGTTCTAAGTCGAGAGAGAGAGAGAGAGAGAGAGAGAGAGAGAGAGAGAGAGAGAGAGATAGAGACGGAGGGAGAAAGAGGAGGATAAACGTTTCGTTCAAGCGAGTAACGTTGTTATCGTTTTTGCTCTTCTCCCTAGTCTCTTTAGGGGAAGAAGGTAAACGTTTCTAGAGTTTTTTCTTGTTCTCAAGCTTTATGCGGTGAGAGATTTTAAACGTAGTTTATTTGATCTAGTGTTTAGTCTCTTTCCAGCCACTGAATTATTTATCTTTCATTAGATTTTTCTGTTACATTGTAATTCTGTTTTCGCAATTACTAACTTTTGAGAAAGGATAGAATTGCGTGTTTCAGGTACAAACCACTTAAAGTTTCGTGTTCAGTGAAATAAGTGCAAACAGAAAATCAAAAGTGATAAGTGATTAGCGCAAAGTGTGTCAGTGTTGTGCGTGAGGGTACTTCTGTGCGTGCCAGTCGTCCTCCCAGTCCGGGACCTCTTGCAAGCTCCCAAGCCCAGGGGAGAAGCAATGTCGAAGGGCAAAAGGGTTCGGCAGGCCTTGATCGGCGCACAGAAGTATCCTCGGTGGTTGCGGGCGTGTCTTACAGAGACCGTCACTCCCACCCGCAGACGATTGAGCCCTTTTTTTTGCTCGTCTGCAGAAGAAATTTCGGGGAGAAAACGCTGGTCTCAGGTCTGAAGACCTCTTAAACGTAAAGTCCAGACCTATGCCAGACGTACGAAGTTAGAGTTCAACAACCCGGATGCAGTCATTGGGTTAGCTCTGACTCTCCTCAGTCATCAGGTGACTGCACACCTCCTAAGAGAGGTAAGGCGATGCCTCTACAGACCTCATCTTCTATTAAGGCTTTGCCTTAACAGACCTTATCGTCTGTTGATCCCAAGACGACTTTGCTGCAGTCCATGCAGTCGCAGCTTGCGGTCTTTATGCGTGAGTTTCAGGCTGAGGTTACCAGCGGTGTGCAGCAACCTCCGCCTCCGCAGTCCAGTCTGCCAGGCGTACGAAGTTGAGGTTCCTCAGGCTACCTTACCGCGTTCTGAGTTGCCAGTTACCAGCGTTGTGCAGCAACCTTAACCTTCCTTAAGGCAACCTCAGCAATGGGAGCAGGAGTCTTATGCCTTACTTCCTCCGCTTCCGCTTGCGGTTCCACCAGCGAGGCAACAATCTCTTGAGGTACGACAACCTCTTCCATCAATGAGGCAGCCACCTCAGCACTCGCTGCAGCGACCACCTTAGGCTAGCACCTCAGGAACCTCAACTCGCGAGACAAGAACTGCGTTCTGCGCAGCCGCTACCTCAACTCTCGCAGCTCACACCTCAGGAACCTTAACTCGTTCCTCAGGAACCTGCTACTGCGCATCCGCAACCCTTACAGCAAGCGCAACTCTTAAGGCAGCAACCTCATGCTATGAGTCAGCCACCTCAACGCATGCATCTGCCATTTTTTCCACAACTTGAGCTTCTTCCCATTCAACTTGGGAATAACAAATGACAATAATAACACCTCATTACTTTCATAACTTGCATTTGTAATCATATACATGTATGCCTACACAAACATTATGATAATGGAGGTTATTTGTATTACTTATATAAAAATATATATATATTCCTTGCAATATATTTTTAACAAATCGCAAAATATGGCAAAAATATCTTCTAAACAAAAAATGAATCATGAGTTATGAATGTAAGGTAATATTATGTTGATATTAAACCCCATGCAAGCATGCATGAAGTAATGCAGTGTTGCCAACAGGGCGAGTTTCCCTTTCCTGAGGTGAAGTAGATTATAGTACATTTAGTGTAGCTTAATTCTACGATTATCATGCCGGCTATCAAATTCATCAACAAAACAGTCTAAATCAATTCCCTCGGCACGTGCACTTTCAATGAACGGTAATGCGATATTACTCACTCTAGCACTGGTCATGGAATTTCTGAGAAATGTTACACGCCATGCAACACGCTCTGCTTACCTTACAGCATGCTCTACATACAGCATGCTCTGCATACAGCATGCTCTGCATACAGCATGCTCTGCATACAACATGCTCTGCATACCTTACCGCATGCTTCTCAGTCACACATCTTTGGTTGTTGCCAACTCACTAGACTGTCAAGCAGTTTCATAACGTTGCCTTCTAGTCTGCTGCTTTTGCACCAGTGAAACCCTCACTGAGAGAACTTAGCTTTTCTCGGATATGGTCCCTGTAGATGAGAAAGTGCTTTTCTCCCTCCTTCTGATATTCCCTTGAGGACTCTGTCATTTGGAGAGGAGCCTTTAGCTGCGTAGCCTCCTATGGACTTTTATTTAAGCATAACATGCTTCCAGGGAAGGTAATGGTTCCACTTCAGTCGCTAATCCCGTCTGTTACCACACCTGCTCCCATAGACCTTGAGCTGTGTTGCAAGACATGCAGTCCAAGCTTAGTCCTTGTTAGAGGTTTTTTTGTTTGCGGAGTCAATGTGTCACTGGGAAGACGTTCAACAACCAGCAGAAGTGACTTGTTGTGACGCAGTGCGGCAACCTCAGCAACCCGATAAGGAGTTGTCTGTACGACCCAGACAGTCTAGACAGCTTCGGGTTGTCACTGTACTTCCTCGCTTCCCCATGGTTGACAGTTCACAGACTGTGCAGCAGTACCATGATCTTGTGTCCGGCTCCGTCAGACGACTGGCTTTTAAGAGCTCCCACAAGTCGTCGCTGTCTGGAGATTCTCAAATGGACTATGGATCTGACCAAGGAACTGGGCCTCCTGGTCAATTTTGAGGAGTCTCAGCTCGTCCCATCCCAGACCATTGTCTCCTTGGGTATGGATCTTCAGAGTCGAGCTTTTCGGGCTTTTCCGTCGGCCCCAAGGATCTTCCAAGCCCTAGAATGCATCCAGAGCATGCTGAGAAGGAACCGATGCTCAGTCAGGTAGTGGATGAGTCTAACAGGGACACTTTCATCGCTGGCCCTGTTCATCGTGTTAGGGAGACTCCACCTCCCCCCCCCTTCAGTATCATCTAGCTGCTCACTGGATAAAGGACATGACGCTAGAGACGGTCTCAGTTCCTGTTTCCGAAGAGAGGAGGTCTTCTCTCGCGTGGTGTAAGAACAGCTTTCTTCTCAAGGAAGTCTACCTTTGGCTGTTCAGAAACCCGACCGCCGTCTCCTCTCGGACGCATCAGACACGGGCTGGGGTGCGACTTTGGACGGATAAGAATGCTCGGGAACATGGAATCAGGAGCAAAGGACACTTCACATCAATTGCAAGGAGTTGTTGGCGGTTATTCTGGCCTTGATAAACTTCAAGTCCCTCCAGCTTAACAAAGTGGTGGAGGTGGACTCTGACAACACCACAGCCCTGGCTTACATCTTCAAGCAGGGAGGGACTCTTTCGTGGAAGTTGTTCTAGATCGCAAGGGACCTCCTCATCTGGTCTAAAGATCGAAAGCTCACGCTGGTAACGAGGTTCATTCAGGGCGGTATGAATGTCATGGCAGATCACCTCAGCCGGAAGGGTCAGGTCATCCCCACAGAGTGGACCCTTCTCAAGAATGTTTGCAGCAGACTTTGGGCCCTGTGGGGTCAGCCAACCATAGATCTGTTCGCTACCTCGATAACCTAGAGACTCTTGTTGTATTGTTCTCCGATTCCAGACCTAGCAGCAGTTCACGTGGATGCTTTTCTGCTGGATTGGTTCCATCTCGACCTGTATGCATTCCCGCCGTTCAAGATTGTCAACAGGGTACTTCAGAAGTTCTCCTCTCGCAAAGGGACACGGCTGACGTTGGTTGGCTCCGCTCTGGCCCGCGAGAGAATGGTTCTTAGAGGTACTGCAATGGCTGGTCGACATTCCCAGGACTCTTCCTCTAGGAGTGAACCTTCTAAGTCTACCTCACGTAAAGAAGGTACACCCAATCCTCCACGCTCTTCGTCTGACTGCCTTCAGGCTTTCGAAAGACTCTCAAGAGCTAGGGGCTTTTCGAAGGAGGCAGCCAGAACGATTGCCAAAGCAAGGAGAACATCCACTCTCAGAATCTATCAGTCTCAAGGGGAAGTCTTCCGTAGCTGGTACAAGACCAATGCAGTTTCCTCAACCAGTACCACTGTAACCCAGATTGCTGACTTCCTGTTATATCTAAGGAAAGTAAGATCCCTTTCAGCTCCTACGATCAAGGGTTACAGAAGTATGTTGGCAGCGGTTTTCCGCCACAGAGGCTTGGATCTTTCCACCAACAAAGATCTACAGGACCTCCCTAGGTCTTTTGAGACCTCAAAGGAACGTCGGTTGTCCACTCCAGGCTGGAATCTAGACGTGGTCCTAAGGTTCCTTATGTCATCAAGATTTGAACCTCTCCAATCAGCCTCTTTTTAGGACCTCACATTAAAAACTCTTTTCCTAGTGTGCTTGACAACAGCTAAAAGAGTAAGTGAGATCCACGCCTTCAGCAGGATCATTGTTTTCACATCTGAAATGGCTACATGTTCCTTGCAGCTCGGTTTTTGCTAAACGAGCTTCCTTCACGTCCTTGGCCTAAGTCGTTCGAGATCCCAAGCCTGTCCAACTTGGTGGGGAATGAACTGGAGAGAGTACTTTGCCCAGTTAGAGCTCTTAAGTACTATCTAAAAAGGTCTTAACCTTTACAAGGACAATCAGAAGCCTTATAGTGTGCTATCAAGAAACCTTCTTTTCCAAGTTCTAAGAACTCAGTTTCTTACTATTCAGGCTTCTGATTAGAGAAACACATTCTCATCTGAAGGAAGAAGACCTTGCTTTGCTGAAGGTAAGGACACATGAAGTGGGAGCTGTGGCTACTTCAGTGGCCTTCAAACAGAGCCATTCTCTGCAGAGTGTTATGGATGCAACCTATTGGAGAAGCAAGTCAGTGTTCGCATCATTCTATCTCAAAGATGTCCAGTCTCTTTACGAGTACTGCTACACCCTGGGACCATTCGTAGCAACGAATGCAGTAGTAGGCGAGGGCTCAGCCACTACATTCCCATAATCCCATAACCTTTTAACCTTTCTCTTGAATACTTTTTATGGGTTGTACGGTCGGCTAAGAAGCCTTCCACATCCTTGTTGATTTGGCGGGTGGTCAATTCTTTCTTGAGAAGCGCCGAGGTTAAAGGTTGTGATGAGGTCCTTTAGTATGGGTTGCAGCCCTGTATACTTTAGCACCTTTGAGTTGATTCAGCCTTCCAAGAGGAACGCTGCGCTCAGTAAGGAAGACGATCTTATTAAAGGCAGAGTAACGGTTCAAGTCGACTTCCTTACCAGGTACTTATTATTTCATTGTTATTGTGGATAACTGATTATATGAAATACGGGATACTTAGCTATCCTTTAGTCTTGTACACTGGTTTTTCACCCACCCCCCTGGGTGTGAATCAGCTACATGATTATCGGGTAAGTTTAATATTGAAAAATGTTATTTTCATTAGTAAAATAAATTTTTGAATATACTTACCCGATAATCATGATTTAATTGACCCACCCTTCCTCCCCATAGAGAACCAGTGGACCGAGGAAAAAGTGAGGTGGCGTCAACAACAAGTACTGTAGTACCTGGCCACAGGTGGCGCTTGTGAGTACACCCCCTTCTAGTATAGTGATAGCTGGCGTATCCCTCCCGTAGAATTCTGTCGGGCAACGGAGTTGACAGCTACATGATTATCGGGTAAGTATATTCAAAAATTTATTTTACTAATGAAAATAACATAATGAAATAAAAAATCTTTAGCTCATAATAATGTAAACAATTATTGCTGGTCTCTACCCACCCCCCTGGGTGTGAATCAGCTTATATAATCACCGGCTAAGTTTAATATTGAAAAATGTTATTTTGATAATAAAATAAATTTTTGAATATACTTACCCGGTGATTATATATTAAAGGACCCTCCCTTCCTCCCCAATAGAGACGCAGTGGACCGAGGAGAAAATTGAGTTCTGTGTTTACATTGAGTACTGAGTACCTGCACGACAGATGGCGCTGTTGAAGTACACCCCCTACCTGCATAGCGATCGCTGGCGGATTTTTAACGTAGAGTTTTCTGTCGAGCAGCAGAGCTGCAGCTTATATAATCACCGGGTAAGTATATTCAAAAATTTATTTTATTATAAAAATAACATTTTCTTAGGACTTCCAAATGAAATGTTTTTCTTTATGACGCCGCCTGAAACGACAGCGTCATAAAGTACGCTCAGTAAACAACCACGCTCAGTAAACAAAGAAGGCATTTAACGCGCATGATGAAAGTGATAAATAATGATATTACAGTAAAAGCTTTTAGAAAATATTTTATTACAAATATTATTTACCTTATCTATATAAAATCATACAGTACATACTGTACGTAGCAAAGCAGGAAAACAATTTACGAGAGAGAGAGAGAGAGAGAGAGAGAGAGAGAGAGAGAGAGAGAGAGAGAGAGAGAGAGAGAGAGAGAGAGAGAGAGATTGTTTTACGTACGTAAATGTAAATTTTAAACAAAAAAATATGATAGGTTACAACATGTATAGGCCTACTCTTCAGATTTTTAAAACCGTCCCTTTAACTTAATGCATACAGTACTAAACTAAAACAGGCACAAATATTAAAATGTTAGAATATTAAAGTAAAATATAAAGATTGTTACTGTACTCACCATGAAAGAAGTTGAAGAAAAACTTGAATGATGATGGCGATGAATTTGCTGCACAGTAGAATTGATGATGATGAAACTGATGATGTCTTCTACTGTGCAGCCAATTATAGTATTTTACGTCTCTTCAGACGGAGATGTCTTTTCCTGGGACACCTCTTCAACTTCTTCCTGGGAAACTTCTTCAATTTCTTCCGAAGGCGTACTAGCAGGGGGAACTGGCTCTTTTTTGCGAGGCTGGAAGAACATTGTGATCGGAAGTTGCTGCCGCTGCTTCTTTTTTCGCTCTAAGAGCGTACTGTAGGGAGTCATGTCTTCATCGATCTTGTTGCAGAATTGCATAGACCGAACCACATCCTCGTCCCACTTTTGCAACATTTCTTTCACCTCCTTTATATGGTTGCAGACCTTGGCAAGCCGTTCTAATGTTAAGCCCGTTTCTTCGACATTTTCTTGGGTCTCTTCCTGTGTTTCGCTCTCTTCTTCACTGGCCGATTTCGTCAGGTCTTCTAGGTCTGCGTCAGTTAGCGGCTGGGAATGGCAGTCCAACAACTCGTCGACGTCTTCAGTAAATCCCTCGTCGTCGTAAACAATCTGGGGCCACAACTTCTTCCAGCTCGCATTCACAGTTGCAGGTTTCATTTCTTGCAGTGCCTTCTGAATGTTCTGCAGGCACGTGGCTATGGTTTACTGCCGCCAGTACGCCTTCAAATTAAAATCTTCATCTTCATCTTCTTGGGCAGCATCCACACACGCAACAAGGTCCGCCAAGGTATTCTTCGTGTAGAGGGCCTTGAACGCCCTGATAACCCCCTGGTCCATCGGTTGAATTAATGACGTGGTGTTGGGTGGCAGGAACTCAACCTGAACGCCCTCATGCGACAGGTCAGTTGCGTGTCCACCAGCGTTATCCATAAGGAGAAGGATCTTGAATGGCAAGCCCCTCTCTAAGAGATATTGACTGACTTGCGGGATGAAACACTGGTGGAACCAGTTGGAGGTCAGCATCTTCGTAATCCATGCTTTTGCATTATGCATCCAGTACACGGGAAGGAGATTCTTATTCTTATTTTCCAAAGCGCGAGGATTTTTCGACTTGTAAATAAGCCCCGGCTTTAGCAAAAATCCAGCAGCATTGCCACACATCACAAGGGTAACGCAATCCTTGAATGCTTTAAAGCCAGAGGCTTTGGCTTCTTCTTTGAACAGGAAAGTTCGCGACGGCATTCTCTTCCAAAACAAGCTGGTCTCATCCATATTAAACACTTGTTCCGGCTTGTATCCACCTTCGGCGATAATATTCTTGAACGTCTGGTTCACTTAAGTTTCAGCAGCGGCAGTGTCGGCGGAAGCAGCCTCGCCATGCAGGGAAACGCTTTTCAGGGCGAAGCGTTTCTGAAACTTCGCGAACCATCCTTTGCTGGCGGAAAAACTTTGTTTCTGACGCTGGGAATCAGTGGATGTCCCTGGTTGAGGTTCATCTACATCATCACCATCTTCAGCATGGTCGCCATCGTCGTCTTGAGGTTCCTTTGCCGAAAAATTCTCATACAAGGTCAAAGCCTTGGTTCGGATGGTGTTCGTATCCAAGGCTATGTTCTTCTTCCAGCAGTCGGCAATCCACACTGCTAAAGCACCTTCCATGCGTACGATCGTTTTATTACGCATGGTAACGACTCGCTTCGTTGATCTGCTAAAGGTGATGGTAGCCGTCTTTCTAATGTTCGCCTCGTCCTTCTTGAAATAGCGAACGGTGGATTCATTGACTCCAAAATGGCGGGCTGCGGCCGTGTAACTTCTACCGTCTTTTAACATATCGAGAAGCGTCACCTTCTCAGCAATCGTCATCATCTTTCGGTGGCGTTTAAGCTCACTACCAGCCTTAGTAGAAGCAGAACGCTTGGGAGGCATTGTACAGTAGGGTTTAACAGAAAGTTCAACAAAAAGTTCAACTTAAAACAGTCACGCACAGCACAGATTAAAGTTCACAATAACTTAACAACATCTACACAGCAATTCGGCGGGAGACAAAGTGACCGCGAATACGTAGATGCTGCGGGTTGGAGATGCGGGCAAAACACCAATCACAGGCTAGATAACAAAATTTGGGTTCTGATTCGTCATCTATCAGCGCTTGAACCAATCACAACCCGTCTTATATGCTACGTAGGTTACCAATTCAAAGTACAAGGTACCCTACATATACAGTAATAATAATAATAATAATAATAATAATAATAATAATAATAATAATAATAATAATGATGATGATGATGATGATGATGATGATGATGATGATGATGATGATGATGATGATGATGATGATGATGATAATAATAATAATAATGACAATAATAATTTTAATAACAACAACAATAATAATAATAATAATAATAATAATACAGCTTTACGTACGCTATTTTACGCTTGTTTTGTTGTAGGATATGTCTGTCTGTCTGTCTCTCTCTCTCTCTCTCTCTCTCTCTCTCTCTCTCTCTCTCTCTCTCTCTCTCTCTCGTACGCTTATTCGAGATGTGATTTTTGCAACAAAGAATATTATTGGATGCAGTACTACGTACGTATACATACAAAAGATTCATGGAAAAGAAGCACATCCATTACATTTGTAGTACAGTAGTAGCCATCAGCAGCCTTACACCATTCTAATATGGTATGACTGCATCTGATTTGCGTTTCATGTTCGATTTAATTTTACTACGTACTGTATACAGTACTGAATTATCGTATGATCACATTCTCTTTTCGTGTTTTATTTCTTTCTGTGCTGAATTATATGTCATAAGTAATGCAATGAACAATCAGTAAGAGCAGATATTACTAATTACAGTATTAATGGAATTACAGGTAACGAAATATCGTATTTGGGGTCTGCAGATATCGCGGTATTTTCGAAATTTCCGGAAAATCCGCGATATGTATATACAATATATATAGGTTATGAAAAAAACCCGCGAAGTGGTGAATCTGCGATGGTCGAACCGCGAAGTAGCGAGGGCTCACTGTAGGGTCCTTATGTGTAGAAGGATTAACATCCTGAACTTGTTGAGTGGCGACAAGTCCGGAATGACTCTGAGTTTTCTTGAGTCCTTCTTGGGAACACAAAACTTTGCTTTCCTTATAACCTGTATACTCTAGAGCTATAGGGTATACTCTTCTAATACGGGGTTGGAGTGTTGGAAGAGTTGAGGAAATGATGGTGGCGACATGTCTAGTTTCCATCCTATTCCAATCATTAGGCCTAGGGCCCAATGATTGAAGGGCCAACGATCCTATTGGAGCCTCCCTCCTACCAGAAGTGTCTCTTTGCTTCGACTGATCAGAGGTTTACCTCCTCGACCGCCTGCTGGGGGCACCGCAGTCATAGAAACTGTGGGATGTTGTTGAACAGAACGAGGAAAAAGTCTAGACTTTTTCGTCTTCCTTTTAGGTTGGGGATCCACATCCGGGGAAGACTTCCTCTTTGAAGAGATGCCCCACTTCTGGAGAAGGTTCCTATTCTCCGTGGTGGCTTTCTCGACTACCTCTTTGACTACTTCGTTTGGAAAGAGGTCTTTACCCCAGATGTTGGAAGATATCAGCTTCCTGGGTTCATGTTTCACTGTTGCAGTAGTGAACACGAACTCCCTACAGGCTCTCCTAGCCTTCATAAAGGCATATACTGTAGGTCTTTTACTAAGGTGGCCATAAGCATTTTGGCCAAGACCATGAGCATGTCTGGGGTACTTTGATCGGCTGAACACATCTCTATGCAGTTTTGTAGGGATAAGGAGGCTGTAAGTCTCTTCTTTGTCTCTTGTTCCTTGCACAAGAGAAACTCAGAAAGTTTAGGGAGATTCTCACTAAACTGTCGTCCAGTGATGTCCGCGTCCAGTTTCCATACTGAAAATGTTAACTGGACTTCCTTCCAATCCTTCTCCTGCATGGGCAAAGCTAGTGACAGAGGCCTGCACTTGAGGAGTGCAGGCCATGGTTTGCCTGCCTTCACTGCCTTGGCAATATATTTAAATGCCTTCCACGTAAAGGGGAATGCTATTGAAGCAGGAACAAGGAAGGTAGGGTGTCTCTTACTCAGGGCGAACACCTTCGACACCGAGTAACCCGCCTTTCTCAGGCTACTTGACAAGATAGCCTGTGCCTTATCGTAGTCAAGAACCATGACTTCCTTCGGTTTCGTTTCATTTTCTGACGTTGGTTCATGCTTCAGTCGAATGAAGCAATCAGAGAAAGCGTTAAAGCTTGGCAAAAACTGGATTTCGTCTAAAGGGACAGCTCCCATCTGCTCTTGAGATGTAGAATTTGCCGTCTAAAATCGGCATAAGCTCCGTGTACCTCCAGGGGTTGGTTTTGGAGCATGTCGGGAGGTCTTGGTCTCTGGGTCGCTTGAATGAACCTGGGGAGGCAATGAGTGGAGCTTCACGGAGCTCTCTCTTGAGTTTCGCTTCCTTTCTTTCACCTTGTTTGCTAAAGTTTTCCATTAGACACGTAAGATGGGCCAGTAACTAATAGAGGGGTAGAAGGTGAAGACGTCGAGGTTAACGGCTCCAGGGCCGGCACAGGTGGAAGTCATTCCGACACGACATTGTCATCTTCTTCCAGGGGTGCCTTCCTGCCCTCCGTCTCGATGGCAATCTGGATGCAGGGAGGTGCGAATCGTGCTTGGGCACCACTATTTCACTTCTTGCTTTTGGGAACAGTAAGCTACGCATCCTATCGTTAGGTAGGTATGATCCCGGAGAGATCTTCTGGAACCCTCTTACCCACTTGCGTAGTTTCTTACGTGCCGCATCCCTAGACTCCATTGACTTGAGATCATCAAAACCTTCGGTCACCAAGGTCAGGCAGATATTGCAGACTTGGGGGTCCCAATATTGCAGGGATTCGGTAATAATATTGCAGGGGGCATGAGACCTGCATGCTTTATGACTGTAGAAGTACTTACTCTTTAAGGTTACAGAAGACTGCATCACATTTCATCTGGGGTTCCTCCTGTAAAGAAAGGAAAGCAGAATGAGTATACGATTATTTATCTCGCCTGATAAGCAATATGTAATTAGTCATCTTTTAATTATTATAGCTTAGGATAGTAAACTAGAAAGGAATAGTTAGAGACACATCCATGTGTATCCCTTGCAAGCAATTGCTGTAACCTCCCCCAGTATTAAATATAAAGAGGTTCCTTTATCAAGGCAACTCGAAAGAAAAGGGTTCTAACCCATAGGGATAGAAAAGTGTACACTGCCGCTGACCCTTCTAATTATTTGATACTGTGGGGTAAGTATAAACTGATTTCCAATCAGAGTATTGAAGGAATTCTCCTCTTTCAATATAGGTTCGGTCTCAGCAGAAGCCTGCACAAGGGTACGCAAGATATGTTAGAAATTAACTACTGTATAATAATACTATAGTTTTCTGTTTGCAGTATATACTATATTACAAAAATAATGGCTACTGTATAATCATATACTGTAGTTCAGCCGGTGTGCTGCCGGCATGGCTAGCACCTGGCGGCACGGTCCAGCCAGCATGTCGCCGACTGGACTAGAAATTAGAAAAGACACATACTTGTTTATCCCGGATCTAGGACAACTGCCCCCGAGACAACTGCCCCCAGGACAGTTGCCCCCCGACAACTGCCCCCAGGACAATTGCCCCCAGGACAATTGCCCCCGTAGAACTACTGCCCCCCGGAAAATTGCCCCCCATATTGCCATTTACGTAATTACTTTTTAGTAACAATTTACGAAGATGTCTTCCTAATTACTCATTCGGTCATTGAACAAATAATTGTATCTATTTCCTAAATTTATTACCATTTATGTAGTTATTTCCTAATTAGGTAATCGGTCATACGATTTATAGTTTATTTTCGAAAGCTATCGCCAATTGGCTAATTCTGTATAGTCAAACAAATGTTTACAAAAAAAAAAAAAAAAAAAGTAAGAAGGATTATGTGTCTAATCGGTCATACGAGTTATAGTTTATTTTCGAAAGCTATCGTCAATTGGCTAGTTCTGTATAGACAAACAAATGTTTACAAAAAGAAGAAAGTAAGAAGGATCCCGTGTCCAATCGGTCATACGCGTTATAGTATTTTCGAAAGCTATCGCTAGTGGGCTAATTCTGTATAGTCAAACAAATGTTTACAAAAAAAAAAAAAAAAAAAAAAAGTGAGAAGGATCCAGTGTCTAATCGGTCGTAGGAGTTATGGCTTATTTTCGAAAGCTTTCGCCAATTGGCTAATTCTTTATAGTCAAACAAATGTTTACAAAAAATAAAGAAAGTAAGAAGGATCCAGTGTCTATTCAGAAATACAAGAAGTAACATAACCCATCATGGAGTTCGTCAAAAGTGAACGTGGAAAAATGAAGCTTATTTATGTTACATCTTATGAATGTTAAAAACGCCGCCATAATAACTGTAAAGCGAAAGTAAACGTTCGTGAAAATGAAGTAGTTGGCTATGTAAATGATCACACCCATGCTGTTGACCAACCCCGCCGTGAAGTTTTGTTTGTACAACAGGAAATAAAGGCTAAATCTATTGCTATCGAAGAAAACGCTATCAGGATTCTAGCATACAAATAGCAAACATTGTGCTAGAATTTGAGAACCACGATGTATTGGAATTTTTGAGATACATAGCTCATAATTTAAAATTCTAGTATTTAAATCCCCTTTTCAATAGTTCTGCAACCCATCTATGTACAAATTTCAGTATATAATGTTATCTTTTTAAAACATCTATTTTTTTAAAATCATGTATTTTTATTAACAATAATAAAACATTAGTTTTAATAGTTATTATGTATTTTTATTTTTTACACCATTGTCCAGTGGTTTTACAAGGGCAATTGTCCCGGGGGCAGTTTTCCTACGGGGGCAGTTTTCCTACGGGGGCAGTTTTCCTACGGGGGCAGTTTTCCTGGGGGCAGATGTCAGGGGGCAGTTGTCCGGGGGCCAGTTGTCCGGGGGGCAGTTGTCCTGATACCGTTTATCCCACCCAGCCAATTGCTGTGACCTTCCTTTCCAATATTAAAACCATAGTTTCCTGATCAGGGAAGCTCAAAGACAAGGGTTCTAACCTTTAAGGATAGAAAGTGTACTACCATTGGCCCTTCTAAATTATTTAATATTGTAGGGTAAAATGTAAACTGATTTCTAATCAGAGTATTGAAGAAATTCTATTCTTTCAATCTAGGTTTGGTCTCAGCAAATGCCTGGGCAAGGATACCCAAGATATGTTGCAAAATAACTACTAGTATAATGTATACAATAGTTTTCTATCTGCTGTATATAATATACTGCAAATATACTGACTACTGTACAATCATATACTGTAATTCAGCTGGCATATAGCCGTCATAGCTAGTCCCTGACGGCACAGTCCGGCCGGCATACTAGTTGATAGAGAGAGAGAAAGCATGGAGTGAAGAACTGCAATGTTTACACTAAGGATGTAAGTATATAACTCACTGCCTTCCCCCAGAAAGAAGGTTCAAATAGAAGGGGAGAATGCATCATTCAGGCTTCCATCCAACCATAAGCACCATTGCTGGCATATGGCCGGCAGGCTGTACCCGGCGGCACCGGTACAGTCAGCGTGCCGCCGACTGAGTCAGTACATGTTGGCGCTGGCCCGGCCGGCATGCCGCCAGCCGGGTTAGTACCCCAGTTACAGTGATACCTCGGTAGTCGAACGACTCTAAATTCAAACAAATCGGAGTTCGACCAAAAAATTCGAGTAATTTTTGCTGCGGTGTTTGAACAAAAAATCGGAACTCGAACAGCCGAACGCGTGGCCGAGTGAGATGAGCGGCCATCTCGGCTACTCTCGCTTGGTCGGGTAGCATCATTTCAAGAGAGAACATCAGTCCGACAACACGTGTTGAGAATTTATTGTGATTTAGTGCGTTTTATTGTCTCTTTTTGCCGATAATAATGGGCCCCAAGAAAATTAGTGATAAGGGGAAAGATAAGAGGAAAACAGTGAGAATAACGATCGAGTTGAAGAAGGAAATTATTGCGAGATACGAGAATGGTGTACGAGTGTCTGATCTAGTCATACAGTATGGCATGGCGAAATCGACCATTTCGACCTTTTTGAAAAATAAGGAAGTGATAAAGAAAGCTAATGTTGCACAGGGAGTGACAGCAATTAGTAAGCAAAGGCCACAAGTAATTGAGGAAATGGAAAAGTTGCTCCTTATACTTATTAAAGAAAAGCAGTTGGCATGGGAAAGTATAAGTGAACCTTTCATTTGTGAGAAAGCTCTTCATATTTATGAAGAATTGGTGAAGAAAAGTGTCAGTACTATTGAAAGTGATTCGTCCTTTACTTTTAAAGCAAGCAGGGCTGGTTTGAGAAATTCCGGAACAGAACTGGTATTCACCGTGTGACTAGGCATGAGGAGGCAGCCAGTTCGGATCAGGCGGCAGCTGAAAAATACGTTGGTGAATTCGACCGATACATTGAGGAACAAAATTTGATCCCGCAGCAAGTCTTCAATTGCGATGAGACTGGGTTATTTTGGAAGAAAATGCCGGCCAAGACCTACATTAATGATAATGTTATGTCTCACTTTGGAAGAATAGTGCAGAAGAGAAAGAAGCAGCTGATAATTGACATGTTTTTCATAAAAGAAAAGAGAACTGCTACATCCCAGCCTGATTCCCCTCCAAAGAAGAGAAACAGAAGAGAAAAAACCCCTGAAGGAGATTTGCCCGACCTTTTACTGCAGAGAGAAAAAACCCCTGAAGGAGAACAACCCAGCCACATCATGGAAGGGGACTTTCCTTCCAAGCAGTAACCTCCCCCTTCCATCTTCTCCACATCCATTCCTGTATGCCATCGAATCGCTGCTCAAAGGTATGTACAGTAAATGGTTTAAAATTGTTTTATATAGTTTTCCGACCAATTTCGTACACATTTGAATAATTATTGTTGTTTAGGTACACGTTTTATTAATATTTTGGGCATTTTGGAGTGCGTAGGAACGTATGAAAATAAATACCATTATTTCTTATGGGAAAAAAGGTTTCGGTACTCGAACAAATTGGAGGTCGAACACTGATCCCGAACGGATTATGGTCGAGTACCGAGGTATCACTGTAAAGGACTTGTGGACGGCAGTCCAAGGGAGGACTGAAGAACCTTGGTGACAGAAGGGTTTCCCCCCGGCTGCCGTCAAACAGCTGCTATGTAGGAGCCCAGCCGGCCCCGCAACCCGCCGGCAAGCGTTGAGATTGCAGGACGACTCCCATAGTAAAAGGACAAGAGAGGGTCCTATATCAAGTGTAAAAGGCGGCGGCAATATTGCCCCTCCCCACTACACAAGGGAGAAATTCTGTTACAGTATCGGCGCCGTCCTAGGCGGCAGAAGAAGGTTTATTCTTCAACCTAAGGTCTGCCGACATAGTGTTAGGAGGGGCCGGTAGGTTTGCCGCCCCCTCTCAACAAAAGAGAAACATCGTTTCAGTGCCGGCGCCATCCTAGGCTGTAGAAAAATATCTATTCTTCAGACCAGGTTCTGCCAGCATAAGACTAGTCTTCTAAACCGCAGGGAGAAGGTGGCAGCAACATACCACCACCCCAGGTGCAGTTAAGGGAGGCTTAGCCTCCTATGCCGGCAGCGGAGTGACTACTCACCCTGCCAGCCTGCCGCCGGAAAAAGACTGAATACTCTGAGATTCTGTCGAAAACCAAAGCCGGACACTCGCCGGCAACATGGGAGACAGAAAAACCCTAGCCTAGTCAAGCCAGAGTAACTACTCTATGGCAAGACCAGAAAGGGTTGCCGCCTGCGGTGGCACTCAGAGGGAAAGAGGGATTACCCATGACTCTCTAAGGAGACAAGTATCGATTTATATAATTCTAGGAGATATACGATCTCCCTTAGAATCAATAAAACGATACACAAGGGTTAATGGGGAAATGTCTGAAAGTATACTACATCGCCTAGGTTAGGTAACCTAGGTAAGATGAGATCTCGGTTACCTAAATCACCGAAACTCTAACCTATTCGATCGACAAAGGAAGAGGAAAATTATGCATACCATAGATACCTTCACAAGTAGTGGTACCTCTACATACGATCTAAATTCGTTCAAGAAACTGCTTCGTATGTTAAAACAATCGTATGTTGGAGCAAATATTCCCATAAGAATACACTGTAATTTGTATAATTCGTTCCACACTCCAAAAACCTATATAAACTCCTTAATAAATTACTACATATAATTACACATAACAATAACATAACTGCATAAAATGAAAGAAGCATGTAAAAAAGCTAATTATAAAGAAATAATAAATAAAAAATGTATGTTATTGTCACTTTACCTTAGAGACAGGACAACGCAGGTGTAGGATTTGCTACGCCAGGAGGAGACGGACGATCGGCGAGAAGGTAGACATGGTGTTAACATGTTCTTTAAATAAATACTCTCTCTCTCTCTCTCTCTCTCTCTCTCTCTCTCTCTCTCTCTCTCTCTCTCTCTCTCTCTCTCTCTCTCTCTCTCTCTCTCTCTCTCTCTCTCTCTCTCTCTCTTGTTCTTCTTCACTCTTAGTGTTAGAGACATCTATTAATTTTTTCTGAAAGAGAGAGAGAGAGAGAGAGAGAGAGAGAGAGAGAGAGAGAGAGAGAGAGAGAGAGAGAGATATTAAACGAAAATGTGTTGTGTACATATGATTTTTAACAACGTCAACGAGTTGAAAGACAATTAAATGTAAAAAAAAAAAAATCAGAGAATCTGAATTCCTTTATTAACTAAAACAAATATTGATACAAACACATTCGCGTGCGTATGCTCAAACACACACACACAGGAGGAGACACAATCGGCGAGGAGGTAGAGATGGTGACTGCGATAACGTACCGTAACTTACACTATGGAAACTTTAATCTAACTTAGCTTATTTTTTTTTCTTTATTTTTATATTTCATATTTTTTACATTTTTTTCTTTTGATTTTTAATTTTTCAATATTAAACTTAGCCGGTGATTATATAAGCTGCAGCTCTGCTGCTCGACAGAAAACTCTACGTTCAAAATCCGCCAGGGATCGCTATGCAGGTAGGGGGTGTACTTCAACAGCGCCATCTGTCGTGTAGGTACTCAGTACTCAATGTAAACACAGAACTCAATTTTCTCTCTGTCGTGCCACCGGCAAGACCTACTAAATTCGCTGTTGCTAACTGGATTGGTTTTCACAACTTTTTGGTGAAGTACACATTTCTAGTTTTGAGCTTTCGCTTTGCAGGCTTTATCTTCAATACATCCTTGCATTCGTTTGTTGAGATCGGATTATTTGTTGATGACTTTGGATAGTTTTTTAATTCCCCTTTGACTAATTCAAAATGGCTGACCTTTCTCAAGTCCCTAAATTCAGGAAGTGTAATGCTAGGGACTGTTCAAGGCGTCTTCCGAAGGCCTCTATCGATCCTCACACCGTTTGTTCCAATTGTCGGGATAAAACCTGTCAATTGGAAGATCGATGTGAGGAATGCGTTGGGCTTTCGGAATTCGATTTTATCGAATTCCAGAAATATACACGTAGGCTAGAGAGAGATAGAGTCAGGAGAAGTTCATCTCGCTCCGTTGAATTTTCCTCTCCTCATGCCCCACAACCTATTCCTTCCCCTGTAGTGGTTGCTCCTGATCCCCCTTCTAGCACTCAAGAACCTTCGATGGCAGATATGATGCGTGCCATCCAAGCTCTGGGTGAGAGAGTCGAGTCCTTGGCTAGTGACCGTAACCAGCTCATGGCAGACGTCAAGGAGCTGAAGTGTAAGAGTGCAGTGGGTAGTGATAAAGTGAGTGATAGTGTTGTGGATAGTGTTGCGCTTGAGGGTTCGTCTGTTTGTGCCTGTCGTCCTCCCAGTCAGGGACCTCTTGCAAGCTCCCAAGTCCAGGGGAGAAGCAATGTCGTACGACCAAAGGGTTCGAGAGGCTTTAATCAGCGAACAGACGTTCCCTCCGTGGTTTCGGGCGTATCTACCCAAGATCGCCCCACCCACACAAAGACGAGAGAGCCCATTTATTCCTCGTCTGTGGAAGAGGTTTCTCGTAAGAAACCATGGACCAAGGTCTCGCGGCCTCTTAAGCGCAAGTCGGTCCCTTCCGCGCAAGTCCAACGGCCCAGTTGTAGCCACTGGGTCAGTTCGGACTCGCTGCAGTCTTCCGACGACTGCTCACCTCCTAAGAGAGGCAAAGCGGTACCGCATCAGGCAGTCACACCGTCTGTTGCCGCACCTGCTCCTGTAGACCCTAAGTGGTCTTTGCCGCAGACCATGCAGTATCAGTTAACGTCATTGATGCAGGACTTTCGTGTGGAGAAGGTTGACGCTGCACCAACCTCTAGCCTACAACCACCCACGGTTGTGCGTCCTGTGGACGCTGAGGCGACCTTCTGCCGCACTCCAGCTGAGAGAGTCCCGCCACCCATGCGTTCCAGTGTACCCTGCCAGCCGCATGTTGACGTTCAGCGACGCACGGAACCTTCCGTTGACGTTCGCGAGGTACAACAGTCTAAGTTGTTTTGTTTTGACGCGGTGCGTCAACCTCCGCAACCCAGTGTGGTTACCTCTACTCGCCCACATCAGACTAGACAGTCTGGAGTAGACGCTATGCGTCCCCGCGCTGCTATGGTTGTTGCCAGTTCACAGACTGGGCAACAGTTCCATGACGTTGCGTCCGGTTCAGTCACGCGTGCACCCGTGTTGCCGGACTCAGCTGACCAGCCGATTCCTACTCCTTTGCCGCTTCCTCCTCAAGTCTCGGATGATGGACTCTCTGATGATGACGACGCGGCACACATTGATGACCCACATTCGGACCTTGACGAACCCAAGATCACGCAACCCTCTTTGGACTTTAGAAAAGTTCTTGCTCTGTTCAAAGAGATGTATCCGGACCAGTTTGTGTCTGCGGCTCCACGCTCTCCTCCGTCAGAGTTTGCTTTAGGTACGCAGTCTTCCGCGCCTGCCTTTACGAAACTCGTCCTCGCCCGCTCGTCCAAGAGAGCTTTAAGAGTTTTAGGAGATTGGATGCAGTCCAAAAAGAACCTAGGGAAGACAGCCTTTACGTTTCCCCCTGCGAAACTCTCTTCCAGATCGAGCGTCTGGTATGCCACGGGAGAAGTTCTCGGCTTGGGAGTTCCTGCCTCTGCCCAGGGCGACTTCTCAAGTCTGGTAGACTCTCCCCGCAGGCTGGCCATGAGACGCTCTAAGATATGCTGGTCTCCTTCGGACCTAGACCATCTGTTGAAAGGAGTATTTAGAGCCTTCGAGGTCTTTAACTTTTTGGACTGGTGTCTGGGAGCTTTGAGCAGGAAGATCTCCCCGTCTGACAAGGAATCTTCCTTGCTCATAATGTCCTGCATGGACAAGGCCATACGTGACGGATCTAGTGAGCTACGCAAACCCCCTCTAGCAACGACTCCCATCGATCTCTCCCAGGTACAGAGAGGAAGACAAGAGACGAGCTTTGAAGCAGGAGGTGTCTCTCTTACTAGAAAAGGGAGCGGTAGTCAAAGTCCGGGACCATCAATCCCCGGGCTTCTACAACCGTCTCTTCTTAGTGGTAAAGAAGACAGGAGGGTGGAGGCCGGTGCTACACGCCAGTGCGCTGAATGTCTTTGTCACAAAGCAGACGTTCGCCATGGAGACCACAAAGTCCGTTCTAGCAGCGGTCAGAAAGGAAGACTGGATGGTCTCTTTAGACCTAAGGGACGCATACTTTCACGTCCCCATCCACCCAGACTCCCAACCTTTTCTGAGATTCGTTTACGAAAAGGTTGTCTACCAATTTCAAGCCCTGTGCTTTGGCCTAAGCACAGCTCCTCTTGTGTTTACGAGGCTAATGAGGAATATAGCCAAATTCCTTCATTTAGCGGATATCAGAGCCTCCCTCTATTTGGACGACTGGCTTCTAAGAGCTTCTTCCAGTCGTTGCTGTCTGGAGAATCTAAAGTGGACTCTAGATCTGATCAAGGAATTGGGTCTCCTGGTCAATATGGAAAAGTCTCAACTGGTCCCATCCCAAACTATTGTGTATTTAGGGATGGAGATTCACAGTCAAGCTTTTCGGGCTTTTCCGTCGGCCCCCAGAACAAGTAAAGCCCAGGTATGCATCCAGAACATGCTGAAGAAGGAACGATGTTCAGTCAGACAGTGGATGAGTCTGATAGGGACACTATCATCCCTGGAACAGTTCGTTTCGTTAGGGAGACTTCACCTCCGTCCCCTTCAATTTCACCTAGCTGTTTACTGGAAAAAGGACAAGACGCTAGAAGCGGTCTCGATCCCCATTTCCGAGAAGATGAAGTCGTCCCTGACTTGGTGGAAGGACAGTATCAGCCTCAGAGAGGGTCTGCCCCTGGCTGTTCAGACCCCCAACCACGTTCTCTTCTCGGACGCATCGGACACGGGCTGGGGTGCGACATTAGACGGTCGGGAATGCTCGGGAACTTGGAACTCGAGTCAAAGAATGTTACATATCAACTGCAAGGAGCTACTGGCAGTTCATCTGGCCTTGAAAAGCTTCAAGTCCCTCCTTCAAGGCAAAGTGGTGGAGGTGAACTCGGACAACACCACGGCTTTGGCGTACATCTCCAAGCAAGGAGGGACCCATTCTATGACGTTGTACGAGATCGCAAGGGACCTCCTCACCTGGTCAAGAGATCTAAACCTTTCTCTAGTAACGAGGTTCATCCAAGGCAACTTGAATGTCATGGCAGATTGCCTCAGTTGGAAGGGACAAATCATTCCAACAGAATGGACCCTACACAAGGATGTGTGCAAGAGACTGTGGGCCACATGGGGCCAGCCTACCATAGATCTCTTCGCAACCTCGATGACCAAGAGGCTCCCAATATATTGCTCACCAATCCCGGACCCAGCAGCAGTTCATATAGATGCCTTTCTACTGGATTGGTCACATCTAGACCTATATGCATTCCCCCCGTTCAAGATTGTCAACAAGGTACTGCAGAAGTTCGCCTCTCACGAAGGGACAAGGTTGACGTTAGTTGCTCCCCTCTGGCCCGCGAGAGAATGGTTCACCGAGGTACTTCAATGGCTAGTGGACGTTCCCAGAACTCTTCCTCTAAGGGTGGACCTTTTACGTCAGCCACACGTAAAGAAGGTACACCAAGGCCTCCACGCTCTTCGCCTGACTGCCTTCAGACTATCGAAAGACTCTCTAGAGCTAGAGGCTTTTCGAAGGAGGCAGCCAGGGCGATTGCTAGAGCAAGGAGGACATCCACTCTTAGAGTCTACCAGTCGAAGTGGGAAGTCTTCCGAAACTGGTGCAAGTCAGTATAAGTATCCTCGACCAGTACCTCTGTAATCCAAATAGCTGACTTTCTATTATACCTGAGGAAAGAAAGATCTCTTTCAGCTCCCACTATCAAAGGTTACAGAAGCATGTTGGCATCAGTCTTCCATCACAGAGGCTTAGATCTTTCCAACAACAAAGATCTACAGGACCTCCTTAAGTCTTTTGAGACCACGAAGGAGCGTCGTTTGGCTACACCTGGTTGGAATTTAGACATGGTACTAAGATTCCTTATGTCAGAAAGGTTTGAGCCACTACAATCAGCCTCCTTTAAAGATCTCACTTTAAAGACTCTTTTCCTGGTTTGCTTAGCCACAGCTAAAAGAGTCAGTGAGATTCACGCCTTCAGCAGGAACATCGGATTTTCATCTGAAACGGCTACATGTTCTTTACAGCTTGGTTTTCTAGCCAAAAACGAGCTACCTTCTCGTCCTTGGCCGAAATCGTTCGATATTCCAAGCCTTTCAAATATGGTTGGATATGAACTAGAAAGAGTCTTATGCCCTGTTAGAGCTCTTAAGTTCTATTTAAGACGAACTAAACCTTTACGAGGACAGTCAGAAGCTTTAATGTGTTCTATTAAGAAACCTTCTTTGCCTATGTCAAAGAATGCCTTATCCTATTATATCAGACTGTTGATACGAGAAGCTCATTCCCATCTGAGTGAGGAAGACCAAGCTTTGCTGAAGGTAAGGACACATGAAGTTAGAGCTGTCGCAACTTCAGTGGCCTTTAAACAAAATAGATCTCTGCAGAGTATAATGGACGCAACCTATTGGAGAAGCAAGTCAGTGTTCGCGTCTTTTTATCTTAAAGATGTCCAGTCTCTTTACGAGAACTGCTACACCCTGGGACCATTCGTAGCAGCGAGTGCAGTAGTGGGTGAGGGCTCAACCACTACATTCCCCTAATTCCATAACCTTTTTAATCTTTCTCTTGAAATGTTTTTTATTGTTGTTTTTGGGTTGTCCGGAAGGCTAAGAAGCCTTTCGCATCCTGGTTGATTTGGCGGGTGGTCAAATTCTTTTCTTGAGAAGCGCCTAGATTAGAGGTTTTGATGAGGTCCTGTAGTATGGGTTGCAACCCTTGATACTTCAGCTCCTAGGGGTCGCTCAACATCCTAAGAGGATCGCGAGGCTCCGTAAGGAAGACGTACTTAAAAAGGCAGAGTAATTTTTCAAGTCGACTTCCTTACCAGGTACTTATTTATTTTATGTTTGTTATTTTGAATAACTGCTAAAATGAAATAAAAAATCCTTAGCTCATAATAATGTAAACATTTATTGCTGGTCTCTACCCACCCCCCTGGGTGTGAATCAGCTTATATAATCACCGGCTAAGTTTAATATTGAAAAATGTTATTTTTATAATAAAATAAATTTTTGAATATACTTACCCGGTGATTATATATTAAAGGACCCTCCCTTCCTCCCCAATAGAGACCCAGTGGACCGAGGAGAAAATTGAGTTCTGTGTTTACATTGAGTACTGAGTACCTGCACGACAGATGGCGCTGTTGAAGTACACCCCCTACCTGCATAGCGATCGCTGGCGGATTTTGAACATAGAGTTTTCTGTCGAGCAGCAGAGCTGCAGCTTATATAATCACCGGGTAAGTATATTCAAAAATTTATTTTATTATAAAAATAACATTTTCATCACTGAGTTACGATACGTTATCGCAGTCACCATCTCTACCTCCTCCCCTACCGTCTGTCTCTTACTGCGTAGCAATTCTTGCACCTGTGTGTGTGTGTTTGTGCATACGCACAGGGAGTGTGTTTGTATCGATATTTGTTTTAGTTAATAAAGGAATTCAGATTAGTTGTTATTACTTTCTTAGTCACATTTAATTGTTTTTCAACTCGTTGACGCTGTTAAAAATCATATGTGCTCTAAACACATTTTTGTTTAATCTCTCTCTCTCACTCTCAAAAAAAAAAATGATAGACGTCTCTAACACTATAACAGCGAAGAAGAACAGAGAGAGAGAGAGAGAGAGAGAGAGAGAGAGAGAGAGAGAGATTTTATTTAAAGAACATGTTAATGCTATGTTTAGAGAGAAACAGAAAAAGAGAGAAGTCTTATTTAAAAGAGCTTGTTAATGCTATCTTGGTTTTCTTTGCTTCACTTTTTTCTTTCTTTCTGTTCATCACGCTGGCCCTTCTCACAAATGATCGTTGCCAACAATCTTTTTGTCCTATATCCCTATTAACAAAAGGCATTCTATCTCTTCCAGGGTATTGCTACGATGTCTTGTAATAATGGTGATCCCCTTCGATGGTTTATCTGCTTCAATGGCTGCCTTCTGCTTGATGATCGTCGAGATCATAGGCCTATTCCGGCCATATTGTTTAGCCATATCACTCACATGCACACTGCTCTCATGTTTTTCAATATTAATCTTACCCGATAATCATGTAGCTGTCAACTCCGTTGCCCGACAGAATTCTACGGAAGGGATACGCCAGCGATCGCTATACAAGAGGGGGGTGTACTCACCAGCGCCACCTGTGGCCAGGTACTGCAGTACTTCTTGTTGACACCACCTCAATTTTTCCTCTGTCGTGCCTCCGGCTAGACCTACATGGATACGCTGTTGATTCTGGAGTTTTTGCTCACGATTTGGTGATGTATTTGCTCTAGAGTTTAGCTTTCGCTATTCAGGAAGTTTTATCATTAGCTTAGCTAGCTTTTGGAATTAATTTGATTAATTATGGTGACGAAGAGAGTATGAACTCTCTTTCACTTTTAAATGGCCGACCCTTCCCTTAGACGGAAGTGTTGGTGTCTAAGAGAGTATAGACTCTCTTTCTTAATTTTGCTTAACAAAAGTTATAGATTTATTTTATATCTCTCCGCCTTTTATAGGCCTCTTCGATTAACTTCCTTTTATTATAAACTTATTAAAATTAATTTTTATATTTGTTTATATTCGACCTTTCCTAATAGTAGGCGGTCTTTTCTTGGAACCGAAGTTAATTAACATTGAGCCCGTCATTTCGGTTTTACATGTTAACATATGCTATTTTAATGTTTTTGAAAGAATTTCTTTGATAGTCTCGTACTGTTTTCAAAGTTGAACTAACGTTTTGTTTTGTCTCTGCAGTTGTTGACGTTCAGAACGTTCAACTTGCGCTCTATCGTTACGATAGAGAGAGAATTTTCACGGTGTCACGTTGCAGTAAGAGTAAACCGTTTCTAGCGTTTTGTTCATTCTTTCTTAGCTTAATAGTTTTAATTCTAATAAAGGAACTTTTTTTGGGGAAATCTTTCAGTTTTTTTCCTTTAACAATAATATGTTTTAACGATATATGATTGGGCTCTTATCTCAGGTTCTAAGTCAAGAGAGAGAGAGAGAGAGAGATAGAGACGGAGGGAGAGAGAGAGGAGGATAAACGTTTCGTTCAAGCGAGTAACGTTGTTATCGTTTTTGCTCTTCTCCCTAGTCTTTTTAGGGGAAGAAGGTAAACGTTTCTAGAGTTTTATTCTTGTTCTCAAGCTTTATGCGGTGAGAGATTTTAAACGTAGTTTATTTGATCTAGTGTTTAGTCTCTTTCCAGCCACTGAATTATTTATCTTTCATTAGATTTTTCTGTTACATTGTAATTCTGTTTTCGCAATTACTAACTTTTAAGGAAGGATAGAATTGCGTGTTTCAGGTACAAACCACTTAAAGTTTCGAGTTCAGTGAAATAAGTGCAAACAGAAAATCAAAAGTGATAAGTGATAAGCACAAAGTGTTACAGTGTTGCGTTCGAGGGTTCGTCTGTTCGTGCCAGTTGTTCGCCTAGTCTGGGACCTCTTACAAGCTCCCAAGCCCAGGGGAGAAGTAATGTCGAAGGACTTATGGGTTCAGCAGGCCTTGATCGACGAACAGACGTTTTTCCCTCCGTGGTTTCGGGTGTATCTACACACGTTGCCGACGTGATCACCCCACCCACACAAAGACGAGAGAGCCCTTTTATTCCTCGTCTGCGGGAGAGGTTTCTCGCAGAAACCATGGACCAATCTTGCAGCTTTTAAGTGCAAGTCGGTCCCTTCCGCACAAGTCCAACTCCTAGGTGTAGCCATTAGCCCTGGGTCAGTTCGGACTTGCTGCAGTACGACAACTGCACACCTCCCAGAGAGGCAAGGTGGTATCGCAACAGGCAGTAGCTCTGTCTGTTGCCGCACCAGCTGTTTTAGACCCTCAGTCTCAACGGACAGTAGCTCCGTTTGTTGTTGTCTTTCTTAAACTCTAGTGGTCTATACTGCAGACAATGCAGTCTCAGCTTGCGGTGTTGATGCAGGAGTTTCAGGCAGAGAAGGTTAATACACCTCCTCCTGCGAACGCTCCTCCTCCTCCTCGCAGTACAATCTGCCAGACGTATGAGGTTGAGGTTCCTCTTGCTACCTCCATGCGTGAGCTGCCGCGTTGGGAGTTGCCAGATACCAGCGCTGTGCAGCAACCTCCACTTTCCTTGAGGCAGGAGCCTCTTACCACGCAGCAACCTCCTCAACAATGGGGGCAGGAGCCTTATGCCTTACAACCTCCTCTACCCTTGAGGCAGGAGTATCTTGCATTACAACTACCCTCGAGGCAGCAACCTCTTGAGGTACGACAACCTCTACCATCCTTGAGGCAGCCACCTCAGCTCTCGCAGCTGATACCTCCCCTTTCCTCGAGGCGAGAACCTCAACTCTCGAGGCAAGCACCTCAAGAACCTCAACTCGTGAGACAGGAGCCGCTTTCTGCGCAGCCGCCACCTCAACTCTCGCAGCTCCCACCTCAAGAACCTCAACTCGTGAGACAGGAACCTCTTACTGCGCAGCCACCTCAACCCTTGAGGCAAGCGCAACTCTTGACAGTGCTGCCAGGTCAAGTTGGACAAATTACCTTAGATTCGTCCACGAAATTACCCCATTTTCATCAAAATTTCCCTAGATAATTTTTTATTTGTATATAATACAATAACACTGATTCCTACAACCTTTTTGTCTTCAAGAGACAGGTTTATCACTTCTTAAAGGGTTGACTTTCCGCTAGCAGCTATCTATCTCAGTTTTTGAGCCGTGGGCTATATGAAAGCCAAGAGCTTATCCCATCAGCTTACAACTTAAAAAAAAAAAAAAAAAAAAATCTAATTTCATTAAGGGGCTAGTGTTCGATCCCAAGTATGAGGTAGAAATTTATTTCTATTTGAACACGATGTTGTGTTGATATTTATCCATTATCCATATTGACTCATTAGAGGTAATTTGAATGAATTACTACCAATTGTGTCACGTGGTGGCCCGGGGAAATCTGGTAAAATTCTCTGGTAAAGAGACTGATGTCTCACCAGGTAAATCCTCGGACAGCTAGATTAGTGTCAGGTTCAGATTTCTTTTAAGCAGCATGAGCCTCATCCCATGCAGCATGAGCCTCATCCCATGCAGCATAAGCCACACGCCATGCAACATGCTCTGCTTACCTTACAGCATGCTCTACATACAGCATGCTCTGCATACAGCATGCTCTGCATACCTTACCGCATGCTTCTCAGTCACACATCTTTGGTTGTTTCCAACTCACTAGACTGTCAAGCAGTTTCATAACGTTGCCTTCTAGTCTGCTGCTTTTGCACCAGTGAAACCCTCACTGAGAGAACTTAGCTTTTCTCGGATATGGTTCCTGTAGATGAGAAAGTGCTATTCTCCCTCCTTCTGATATTCCCTTGAGGACTCTGTCATTTGGAGAGGAGCCTTTAGCTGCGTAGCCTCCTATGGACTTTTATTTAAGCATAACATGCTTCCAGGGAAGGTAATGGTTCCACTTCAGTCGCTAACCCCGTCTGTTACCACACCTGCTCCCATAGACCTTGAGCTGTGTTGCAAGACATGCAGTCCAAGCTTAGTCCTTGTCAGAGGATTTTTTGTTTACGGAGTCAGTGTGTCACTGGGAAGACGTTCAACAACCAGCAGAAGTGACTTGTTGTGACGCAGTGCGGCAACCTCAGCAACCCGATAAGGAGTTGTCTGTACGACCCAGACAGTCTAGACAGCTTCGGGTTGTCACTGTACTTCCTCGCTTCCCCATGGTTGACAGTTCACAGACTGTGCAGCAGTACCATGATCTTGTGTCCGGCTCCGTCAGACGACTGGCTTTTAAGAGCTCCCACAAGTCGTCGCTGTCTGGAGATTCTCAGATGGACTATGGATCTGACCAAGGAACTGGGCCTCCTGGTCAATTTTGAGGAGTCCCAGCTCGTCCCATCCCAGACCATTGTCTACCTGGGTATGGATCTTCAGAGTCGAGCTTTTCGGGCTTTTCCGTCGGCCCCAAGGATCTTCCAAGCCCTAGAATGCATCCAGAGCATGCTGAGAAGGAACCGATGCTCAGTCAGGTAGTGGATGAGTCTAACAGGGACACTTTCATCGCTGGCCCTGTTCATCGTGTTAGGGAGACTCCACCTCCGCCCCCTTCAGTATCATCTAGCTGCTCACTGGATAAAGGACATGACGCTAGAGACGGTCTCAGTTCCTGTTTCCGAAGAGAGGAGGCCTAC
The DNA here is from genome assembly GCF_036898095.1 of Palaemon carinicauda. Taxonomy (NCBI): domain Eukaryota; kingdom Metazoa; phylum Arthropoda; class Malacostraca; order Decapoda; family Palaemonidae; genus Palaemon; species Palaemon carinicauda. The sequence goes on from NC_090763.1 coordinate 38,424,690, forward strand.
TCTCGCGTGGTGTAAGAACAGCTTTCTTCTCAAGGAAGTCTACCTTTGGCTGTTCAGAAACCCGACCGCCGTCTCCTCTCGGACGCATCAGACACGGGCTGGGGTGCGACTTTGGACGGACAGGAATGCTCGGGAACATGGAATCAGGAGCAAAGGACACTTCACATCAATTGCAAGGAGTTGTTGGCGGTTCATCTGGCCTTGATAAACTTCAAGTCCCTCCAGCTTAACAAGGTGGTGGAGGTGGACTCTGACAACACCACAGCCTTGGCTTACATCTCCAAGCAGGGAGGGACTCATTCGTGGAAGTTGTTCTAGATCGCAAGGGACCTCCTCATCTGGTCAAAGATCGAAAGCTCACGCTGGTAACGAGGTTCATTCAGGGCGATATGAATGTCATGGCAGATCGCCTCAGCCGGAAGGGTCAGGTCATCCCCACAGAGTGGACCCTTCACAAGAATGTTTGCAGCAGACTTTGGGCCCTGTGGGGTCAGCCAACCATAGATCTGTTCGCTACCTCGATAACCTAGAGACTCCCGTTGTATTGTTCTCCGATTCCAGACCCAGCAGCAGTTCACGTGGATGCTTTTCTGCTGGATTGGTCCCATCTCGACCTGTATGCATTCCCGCTGTTCAAGATTGTCAACAGGGTACTTCAGAAGTTCTCCTCTCGCAAAGGGACACGGCTGACGTTGGTTGGCTCCGCTCTGGCCCGCGAGAGAATGATTCATAGAGGTACTACAATGGCTGGTCGACATTCCCAGGACTCTTCCTCTAGGAGTGAACCTTCTACGTCAACCTCACGTAAAGAAGGTACACCCAAACCTCCACGCTCTTCGTCTGACTGCCTTCAGACTTTCGAAAGACTCAAGAGCTAGGGGCTTTTCGAAGGAGGCAGCCAGAGCGATTGCCAGAGCAAGGAGAACATCCACTCTCAGTCTCAAGGGGAAGTCTTCCGAAGCTGGTACAAGGCCAATGCAGTTTCCTCAACCAGTACCACTGTAACCCAGATTGCTGACTTCCTGTTACATCTAAGGAACGTAAGATCCCTTTCAGCTCCTACGATCAAGGGTTACAGAAGTATGTTGGCAGCGGTTTTCCGCCACAGAGGCTTGGATCTTTCCACCAACAAAGATCTACAGGACCTCCCTAGGTCTTTTGAGACCTCAAAGGAACGTCGGTTGTCCACTCCAGGCTGGAATGTAGACGTGGTCCTAAGGATCCTTATGTCATCAAGATTTGAACCTCTCCAATCAGCCTCTTTTTAGGACCTCACATTAAAAACTTTTCCTCGTGTGCTTGACAACAGCTAAAAGAGTAAGTGAGATCCACGCCTTCAGCAGGAACATAGTTTTCACATCTGAAACGGCTACATGTTCCTTGCAGCTCGGTTTTTGCTAAAACGAGCTTCCTTCACGTCCTTGGCCTAAGTCGTTCGAGATCCCAAGCCTGTCCAACTTGGTGGGGAATGAACTGGAGAGAGTACTTTGCCCAGTTAGAGCTCTTAGGTACTATCTAAAAAGGTCTTAACCTTTACGAGGACAATCAGAAGCCTTATGGTGTGCTATCAAGAAGCCTTCTTTTCCAAGGTCTAAGAACTCAGTTTCTTACTATTCAGGCTTCTGATTAGGGAAGCACATTCTCATCTGAAGGAAGAAGACCTTGCTTTGCTGAAGGTAAGGACACATGAAGTGAGAGCTGTGGCTACTTCAGTGGCCTTCAAACAGAACCGTTCTCTGCAGAGTGTTATGGATGCAACCTATTGGAGAAGCAAGTCAGTGTTCGCATCATTCTATCTCAAAGATGTCCAGTCTCTTTACGAGTACTGCTACACCCTGGGACCATTCGTAGCAACGAATGCAGTAGTAGGCGGGGGCTCAGCCACTACATTCCCATAATCCCATAACCTTTTAACCTTTCTCTTGAATACTTTTTATGGGTTGTACGGTCGGCTAAGAAGCCTTCCACATCCTTGTTGATTTGGCGGGTGGTCAATTCTTTCTTGAGAAGCGCCGAGGTTAAAGGTTGTGATGAGGTCCTTTAGTATGGGTTGCAGCCCTTGATACTTCAGCACCTTAGAGTTGTTCAGCCTCCTAAGAGGAACGCTGCGCTCAGTAAGGAAGACGAACTTATTAAAGGCAGAGTAATGGTTCAAGTCGACTTCCTTACCAGGTACTTATAATTTCATTGTTATTTTGAATAACTGATAATATGAAATACGGGATACTTAGCTTCTTGATATACATGTACACTGGTTTTCACCCACCTCCCTGGGTGTGAATCAGCTACATGATTATCGGGTAAGATTAATATTGAAAAATGTTATTTTCATTAGTAAAATAAATTTTTGAATATACTTACCCGATAATCATGATTTAATTGACCCACCCATCCTCCCCATAGAGAACCAGTGGACCGAGGAAAAATTGAGGTGGTGTCAACAAGAAGTACTGCAGTACCTGGCCACAGGTGGCGCTGGTGAGTACACCCCCCTCTTGTATAGCGATCGCTGGCGTATCCCTTCCGTAGAATTCTGTCGGGCAACGGAGTTGACAGCTACATGATTATCGGGTAAGTATATTCAAAAATTTATTTTACTAATGAAAATAACATTTTTCTATAATATCTTGCTTCAATTCTAATAAAAGAATTACCTTCTTCCTTTTCTCACCACTACCTATACTGAAACTTAGCTTCTTAGGCACCATGATTATAGGTAAAATCAAAAAGGAAATGTGAGAAAAGGAAGAAAATAAGCACTGTTAATAACAGACCAAACAGAGGACAACCACATGATACACACAAAAACAGAGAACAGAGCACTCGACGCTCAATGGCGTCCCTCTTACGTGCTGCCATCTACCGGCATAAACAAGATCTACATCGTATGTTGGAGCATTACTTCGGGTGTCGAGACAAATTTGGTCGAATTTTACTTCGTATGTTGGAAAATTTGTATGTTAGGACAATCGTATGTAGAGATTCCACTGTATAATTATGTCTAAATAGCTTTCATAATTTATTAATGCTATTTCAACCGGGAAAGTCATTCTATTAACTAAATAACACATGCCTAACGAACAACAGTGCCCATGGCGCCTCCGGTAACAGGCCTAGCTCCTAAGCACAATAAATTACTCTAATTTCACTGTGAAACAGTAGCTAAAATTATATACATTTTAAAGAATCAATACTCAACTTTCCAGAGGCGAAAGAAGCTGGAGATTGCATAATAATCCTTGTAGAATCGATTGAAAAGGTTAGATCAACAGGGAACACCACCGTGCGAATTCGCTACAAAATTAGGAATAACCGCCATCTTGATACTCAATAGTAGTATGGGAAATAGGGTAACCTTGAGAACGGCTCCCTTTCCAAATTTGCCACTCTTCCCCCTCAAGGCGAAAACGCTATGCGGGGTGAAGATCACTGTGTCGTATCAAGATATACGTCCCTTGATTTTTGCAATATTCTTAGGAGAAATTTTAAGGATTTTCATGCCAGGAGTTAGAATTCTGGAGACCTGAAGGTAAATTCTCTGGGAATATCATTGCAGTTCATATATCCCTTGGAAGCTACTATTAGGAACCTTCCATCAGGATGACATGGCTTGAGCCCAAAAAATCCATTGTCTTCGAAATGAATTGAGTTAACATTTCCTCGATGGAATTCTCACTCCTCATACGAACTTCCAGCGTTCTGGCCCTCAGTCGAAAGTTAGACCACCTCCTCGGAACATTGTCAGGGTCTTACGTTCACAGAAAGGAGCCCCTTATGAGCCTCTACGTCAAGCATTAGATAAGGACTTCACCTTAAAGACTGTTTTCTTTTGGCCCTAACCTCTGCAGGTGGAGTCGGCGAGCTACATGGTCTTTCATACGTCATCACCCATTCAAGGGGATGGGTGGCAGGTCACACTTGGTTTCATCCCAGAGTTTGTTGCAAAGACTCAAAATCCGTCCTTAGCGAATCCTAGATTTGGGCCCTTTCAGATTGGGAGTCTCTGAACAGTATCAGACAATACTGATCAACTGTTACTATGCCCCATAAGGACGATGAGGTTATATTTCATAAGGATGAGAAGAGCTTGACCCCAGATCAACAAGCTGTTCGTCAGCACGGGGAAGACGAAGAGGAGAATCATGAAGAACTCAATCTCCTCTTGGATCAGGCGAGTAATAGAAAAGGGCACGGGCCTCAAATACCTCAACATCAGGTAGACGTCCCCCCTGCCCATGATGTCAGGGGAGTAAGTACTTCCTTGGCATTCCGAAAGAATTTTTCTGTTCAGCAGGTACTACAAGCAGGTAGGGGGAAACGTCAAACAACATTCACCTCCTGCTACCTGCAAGACATAACGGAGAGTAGCTTAGACACATTAGGTCCTGTGCTGGCTGCTCATGTGATCTAAGCACCTCAGCTCCCTTGTGGGACAAGTATCAGTGGTTCTAGGGCGGAAGATTACTCACCAAGTGAATTTAGGATGAATGCGACAGTGACTGGCCACTTCCTACTTCATCTTCCCCTCCCTTGGAGTGCAGCATTCCGGGAAATCTGCACAACTGACCTTGTTCTTCTGTGGGTAAATTTCAAGCGCTTTGCTTTGGACAAGCGCATATACATTTACAGTATATGTGTTATGTCCCTGTCTTCCTGTGGGGGGCCGGGGGGTTAGGGGGGGGAAGAAATATATATTAGTAGAGGGCACGGCCTGAATAGCTACGATGTATTTTCCAAGAGATTAATGCCCTACTCTCCTACGAGGATAATGTGGTGCAGGATCCCTCAACTATACAGAGGCTGTCCCGGGACAGTTGCCAGCCAGTTGGTTTCGAACTTCCACCTAGAGGCGAGTCTCCACAGTAAAGAGCGGAAGTTTTGTATTTTGCACAGGAATAAATGACAAATTTGGAAGTAATTTGCATTATTTCCGAGCAATACAAACCTAGAGCTCTTTACACATACTGACCTGGCAGCACCAACTCCCTGAAAGTCCTGCTGCAGTATAAAAGTGACGGTTAGTCGCTAGCGCTGGTGTGAGCGGGAGGGTTAACCTACCCTGCTCCCTGTCCCTGCTAACTGGTGGTGGTTAGTTACACGCTGACAAAAACTCTTATCGGCTGGTTTCAGCTTCGCCAAACTAATACTAAAATTACTCCATAGTAAAGAGTTCCAGTTTTGTATTGCTAGGAAAAATACAAATGACTTCCAAATTTGTCATTTAATTAAAGCTTTATAAAAATTCCATACTAAATAGTCCAAAAAGAAGGATGTTGTTCAGATGGCGCTCGCGTCGTGGCTTGGGTGGTGTGGCGAAGGTGGTTGGCTAGGGCCTTTGTATCGGCCCATCCCTTTGACGAAGGAATTAACTAAATGGAAGACAACCTGTGAATAGTGGTTTTCACGCGCCTTTGCTTTATACACGACACCTAAAAGGTGCTCGCGCGAGGGTTGTAACCTCAGCATTCCATGCTTTTATCTTTCTCTGGTATAATTGGAAGGTTTATCAGAAATGATATATAATAAGGACTCTTTTCACCGGCCGCCACAGGTCTCTCCCCAGAAATAGATTTTTCCTTCGTCAAAATCCCTTTTTTGTTGAATTGACATTGGGCTTCAAATGTGTTAATCAGGCAATGATTGTATTTTGAAAGTACAGGAATACCTTGATGTGTTCTGGAAAATTCTGTTCAAGGTCTTTAGATGTTTATTGAAAAGTAAAAGGATTTTTATCAGGTACAAGTATTATTCTAATATTATCTTTTGAGAAGTCAAACAATGGAATTTTTCTTTTGATATTTTTATTCCATTTCAGGAGGATCAACGTCGAATACAAATTTATGGAGATGCAGTATATCATGTCGTCCATAGGTAGTGACTTAATTCTCCTTGTCAAGCGCTTGGAGCATGTAAAGGTAAGTCATTGGGACTAACTAGAATTATTTGACTTAAATAAAAAAGATTTTAATTGATGAAATACAGTACTGTAGAATGTGATGCCGTAAATCATTGTTTCGTTGTACACTGATTATGGATGGTAAGGTGTGTGGGATACCATAGAGCGGTCTAGTGAAATATGGAAGTGCGATACGAAAGGTTTCAACTTACAAACACTTTGAGATACAAACACAAATCCAACTGAAAATAACAAAGATAAGATGAAGAAATACTGTAATAAATCAATACTATATCATTTAAGCTCAAATGGAACTGGGCGGGGCACATTGCCAGGATGACAGACAACCGGTGGACATCACGAACAACCTTCTGGACACCCCGAGGATACACAAGAAACCGAGGAAGACAAAAAACCCGCTGGCGAGATGACTTACACCAACATAAGCAACAGTGGCACAGAATAGCTTGCGATAGAAGTCTGTGGAGGAACCTGGGGAAGGCCTACATCCAACAAAGGACTTTTGAAGGCTGAAATGATGATGATGATGATATCATTTAATACAGTAAGCAAATTGGCATTTGTAATAACATGATATCTATTTCATATATAACCTGATTATTTCTTGACTTTTGTGGCTGGAAATTATAGGCATGGGATTCAGGTTAGGCCTATTCTAGGCCAAAATATAACAAAATTTAACTAATAAACAGCTTCCTGGAGCAAATTAAGTTTGTAAGTTGAGGACCGATATTTTAAGTCTTGTATTTTGTTGCCCAACTGGTTATTGTCCATTTCTTTTAGCGAGTCATATTTGCACTGACTCGCTGCGGTGCCTTTTAGCTCGGAAAAGTTTCCTGATCCCTGATTGGTTGGACAAGATAATTCTAACCAATCAGAGAGCAGGAAACTTTTCCAAGCTAAAAGGGCACCGCTGCGAGTCGGTGCAAATCTGCCTCGCTAAAAGAAATGGACTATAGTGTTGTTAGGTGTAATGGTTAAACTTTGCTGTAAAGTTTTAGATGAGAAACATTCTAAATGCATTTGAAACAAGTAGTAGTAAGAGCAATCAGACGTTTCAGACCACCATCAATGAAGAGTGTCAATTTGACTCAAGTCTGCGGACCGAGCTTTCCCTTGTTCGTACGTTGACCGTGAATGATTTTAACGTATATTAATAACAATAATAACTGGAATTGCTATCTTGATCTGGATCACCTCCATAATCTAATGTGTTCTTCCAAAGCATAATACCTATCCGTTGTTAAAGTTGGTGAGAATCCCGCAAGAAGTTTTGCCGTATTCCTGCTAACAGACAGACAAACAGATAAATAAATGAATAAAAGCAAGTCATTTTTATAACCACCCTGGCAGTGGAAACAAAGCTAAAAGTCTACATAAAATGTGGAAGGGATTGTTAATGGATACATATACATTTTATCAAAATGGAGAAGTTTGTACTTAAAGGCTCCTAAGTTTCATCTTTGGAATCTTTGATTATTGAGAATATTTGTACTGCCTTTATCATGTTTATTAATTTGTCTTCAGAGGTTATTTGAAATATGATTATTATTGTTATTCTAATTAGTTAAGCTACAGTCCTAATTTAAAAAGCAGGATGCTACAAGCCCAAGGGCTCCTACAGGAATAAATAGCCAAGTGAGGGAACAAAATGAATAAGCTACATGACAAGTAATTAACAATCAATATAAAATAGCTTAAGGTCAGCATCAATGCTAAAACAGATCTGTCATACATAAACTACGAGAGATCTATATCAGTCTGTTCAACATAAAAACATTAAATGCAGAACTTCTGAAGTTCTTTTACCCTTAAAAGGGATTTTGACAAAGGAAAAATCTATTTCTGGGGAGAGACCTGTGGCGGCCGGTGAAAAGAGTCCTTTTTATATACCTTTTCTGATAAAACCTTCCAATTATACCAGAGAAAGATAAAAGCATGGAATGCTGAGGTTACAACCCTCGCGCGAGCACCTTTTGGGTGTCGTGTATAAAGCGAAGGCGCGTGAAATCCACTATTCACAGGTTGTCTTCCATTTAGTTAATTCCTTCGTCAAAGGGATGGGCCGATACAAAGGCCCTTGCCAACCACCAGCGCCACACCACCCACGCCACGACGCGAGCGCCATCTGAACAACATCCTTCTTTTTGGACTTTGTTAGTGTGGAATTTTTTTGTGGTGCTTTCGACCTTTTTTAACATTCGTGGATTTATTTCGTCATGTCCAAAGCTCGTTCTTTTACCCTTAAATTGTGTAATAATTTCACTTTATTAGGTGAATGAGTGAAATGTTTTCTCAAAAGTCTTAATGTAGACAATGATCTTAGCTTAGTTTATTACACTTGATGACATATCATAATCAGAAAAAATATTTTCTGTGGAAAAGTTTTCTCAAGTGATTTCACCAATTCAAGAATGAGAAAATTCTGACAATGCTTAAAGATGGTTTGGTGAGATACTACCGCCAGAGAGTTATAGGGTACTTTCCCTGGATCCCTTTCTCGTTATGGCTCATTTTTTCTTTGCCTACACATACACCGAATAGTCTGGTCTATTCTTTACACATTTTCCTCCTTCCTCATACACTTGACAACACTTTGATAGCTAAAAAATTCTTCATTCATGAGGTTAACTTCTGCACACTAACTGTTCATTGTCTACTTTCCTCATGGTAAGGATAGAAGAAACTTTTTCTATGGTAAGCAGCTATTCTAGGAGAAAGACATTCCAAAATCAAAACAATGTTACCTTCTCTTGGGTAGTGCCATAGCCTCTATATCCTGGTGTTCCACTTTGGGGTGAGAGTTCTCTGTCTTGGGGTACACTCAGGGACACTATTCTATCTGTGTCTTTGTTTCCTTACTGGGCTATTTTCACCATGGACCTCTTGGCCTTATAGCATCCTGAGTTTCTAACTAGTATTGTAAATTAGCAAGAAATAAAAATAAAGGTAATGATAATAATAATAATAATAATAATGATAATAATAATACACCAAGGCACTTCCCCCAATTTTTGGGGGTAGCCGACATCAAACAAATAAAACAAAAAAGGGGACGTCTCTTCTCTATGTTCCTCCCAGCCTGACAAGGGACTCAACTGAGTTCGGCTGGTACTGCTAGGGTGGCACAGCCCACCCTCCCACATTATCCACCACAGATGAAGCTTCATAATGCTGAATTCCCTACTGCTGCTACCTCCGCGGTCATCCAAGGCACCGGAGGAAGCAGCAGGGCCTACCGGAACTGCGTCACAATTGCTCGCCATCCATTCTTATTTCTAGCACGCTCTCTTGCCTCTCTCACATCTATCCTCCTATCACCCAAAGCTTCTTTCACTCCATCCATCCACCCAAACCTTGACCTTCCTCTTGTACTTCTCCCATCAACTCTTGCTTTCATCACCTTCTTTAGCAGACAGCCATTTTCCATTCTTTCAACATGGCCAAACCACCTCAACACATTCATATCCACTCTAGCTGCTAACTCATTTCTTACACCCGTTCTCACCCTCGCTACTAAGATCCTAACCCTATATACTCGAGATACACCAGCCATACTCCTTAGACACTTCATCTCAAACACATTCAATTTCTGTCTCTCCGTCACTTTCATTCCCCACAACTCCAATCCATACATCACAGTTGGTACAATCACTTTCGCATACAGAACTCTCTTTACATTCATGCCCAAACCTCTATTTTTTACTACTCCATCAACTGCCCCCAACACTTTGCATCCTTCATTCACTCCCTGACGTACATTTGCTTCCACTCCACCATTTGCTGCAACAACAGACCCCAAGTACTTAAACTGATCCACCTCCTCAAGTAACTCTCCATTCAACATAACATTCAACTTTACACCACCTTCCCTTTTCGTACATCTCATAACCTTACTCTTACCCACGTTAACTCTCAACTTCCTTCTCTCACACACCCTTCTAAATTCTGTCATTAATTGGCCAAGCTTCTCTTCCGCGTCTGCAACCAGTACCGTATCATCCGCAAACAACAACTGATTTACCTCCCATTCATGGTCAATCTCGTCTACCAGTTTCAATCCTTGTCCAAGCACTCGATCATTCACCACTCCATTAACATACAAGCTGAACAACCATGGCGACATCACACATCCCTGTCTCAGCCCCACTCTCACCGGAAACCAATCACTCACTTCATTTCCTATTCTAACACATACTTTACTACCTTTGTAGAAACTTTTCACTGCTTGCAACAACCTTCCACCAACTCCATATAACCTCATCATATTCCACATATTCATACGCTTTCTCCAGATCCATAAACGCAACATACACCTCTATACCTTTTGCTAAATATTTCTCGCATATCTGCCTAATAATAATAATAATGATAATAATAATAATAATAATACAGTAAAAATAATAATAATAGTGAATATTCAAGAAAGTAATCAGGGCCATATTCACAAAAATGAACTTTTAATCGAAGGCTCTCATGCTTGTGTTAGATTAAAATCTGTATGATAATCTCAGAATAATAGCAGTTACTTCTCATCTCTTTTGCCTTCCCCCTTGACATACCATTTCAATTTTAATTTTTTTCTTATGAGGATTCTAAAGGTAGCATTTTAGATTGAATCCACTGTTAGGATTGAAGTAGCTCATTGGAAACATCCCCGCCTAACTATCTGTTGGACTCGGGTTTGAGACTCGCTCAAGCTTGATAGTTTCTTGTAGTATCTGCAACTTTACCATCCTTGTGAGCTAAGGATGGGAGATTTAGGGAGCCTATAGGTCTACCTACTGAGTCATCAGCAACCATTGCCTGGCACAAGTTGTATCCAATTGTAGGGTTATAGTATTTATATATGAAAAAAGACTTGAGACAACCCACATGTAAAAATCAATCAGATTTTTAAGTGATTTAGGTAATTCAGATGTGTTAGTCTCAAGTAGAACGTATTGAGAGTTGTCATCAAATAATTTTTTGTTATATAATTTTAATTTTAGAGAAAGATTACTTTACCTACATTTATCTTGAAGTGCAGCACAGCAGCAGATATTTTGTAGACCATTAAATAGAACAGTTAATAGATTTTGTAGATGTTGATTAATTAGTAAGACGTTTGTATTACCCTTTGAGTTGGCAAAAGATGGAATTGCCCCTAATCTGATATTTTATTCCAGGCTGATCAGCTGAAATTAAAAGTCATAAGAATAGAATTCCTTCCGGATACAACTTGAGACCTGAATTTTGGACCTCATAGACCTGGGCTTGAACTGCCCCTTAACCCCTCCCTTGCACATGTAAACTGTGGGGGCTATGATTTTTAGTCTTAAGAGCTTCCTCCCGGAGCCAGGCTCCAGGCAATCAGGAATGAAGGAAACGAAGAATGAGGCGTAGGTGACATCATAGTGTACCCAAGTCTTTTTGTCATCTGGAGTCTGAGCATGTGACGGTAAGGCATTGATATAACTGGAATTATGATATTATCTGTTTGTTCCTACACGAATACAAACCCTTGTCATTTGTATGGGTAAGCTCTTGGCTCACTTATTACCTCCGCCAAGGAGGTAATACAGAAAAATCGAGTCTGTTTATTTATTCATTTAATTGACTGTGTGTCTGTGGACAGGAGTACGTCAAAACTACTCGATGGATTTTGACAGAATTTTCACCACAGATAGATCTTAGACCATTGACAACTCCATTAAATATTGGAGATAATGCAGTATCGGATCGATAATTTAGATGCAGATTTGCATTTTTGCGCAATTTTAAATATTACGTCAAAAGAAATTGATACATTGGATTTTCACCAAATTTTAACAATGAATAGATTCAGTTAACTCCTTGTTAACACGAGGGTTATGTTCGTGGAGATTTCATGTTAACGGAAATCGTGTTAATGGAACATAATTTCTCCATAGGAAATAATAGTTTCAAGTAAATTTCTCAATAGGAACTAGTCCTGTCAGGATCTTCATTTGGATCCAAATCCTTCCTCATTTATGATTAAAGCAGATTTGTCAGTATTTGTGTTCAGATGAAGCATTGCATTTTACATAGGTGTGAGTCTTTTCTGCCTTATTGTCACCTTTGGAGAACCTCCCTGTGCTCAGGTGACTGGGAGGTGCTGTGTAATCGGTGGTTTCTTGCCGATAGTCTTCCATTTAGCTCTGGTGTCATCAAAGAGCGAGCAAACTACAAAACCTATCATCTTTTTTCACGCTCCAGCAGGTGGAAAGTTCTGTCATTTACTTTCATTACAAAATTTGCAGCTAAGATCCAAAATGCTGCTATTAATAATATCAGATTTGAATTTTACAATATCAGCATTAAAGTAGGTATAACTGATGATCCGGATTGTTTGCTACCTTGTCCCGTTAGGGTAGTTTGCTTATACCTTAAGAGGACTGTTTCCTACTGCCTGACCTTTCCTATCATGTTTGTTAGCACAAGTCAAACAAGAATGGAGGGTCTGAGATCACAATCCCTTTCTGGTTTTGAGAAGTGGTTATGAGGGCTTATATCTTAAGGAGAAGTATTGAATGGGGCCCCTACCAAAGCCCATAACTTTCGTGTTGTTGCCACAACCTTAGCATTTTTTAATGACCACTCGGTAGACACTAATAGAGAGGCTATTAATAGAGCTTTCAAATCTTTTGGAGACTTTATTACTGTGGCAACTCCAACGGCTCATAATATTCATGGGCTAGCCGCAACCATAGCTTCCTGTAAGACTTAAAATCCACCTTTTTGTGACAAGTGATTTGACTCTTATCTTTTACCACTCAAGGAGGTGACTGATGACGTAGGGGATTTACTACTATGCCCTGTTGGGGCAGTGAGTCTCTATTTGATAAAGACTATACTTTGTGTTTCCAATGTCTCTAATCTATTTGTCAAGACTGGATGAAAGGAGAAGAGAGTAACAGAAAGTACCATTTCTCTTTGACTGCTAGAGACTATTATGAGGTTTATAGACCCTTTGGGAGAACCGTCTTCCAGGGCCTCTTCCAGGGCTTGTGACAGCCGTGGTCGTGTCACAAATATTGCTTTCCACAAGAACCACCCGGCACCTACAAGACTTAAGGCACCTGCACTCTAGGCCCTGTAATAGCTGTCCAATAGTCAATATAGAAACTATGTTTCTATAGCACAATTATCCTAGTGTCAACTCATCTGTTACTTAGTACTTAATTCCAAATGTAAGTAACCTTTCGCCCCATCCTAACTCTCGTGGCCTTGTGAGTATCAGCACTGGTAGACACTCAGACAGGTGAGGACACCTGTTTGAATCAGACCTTATAAAATATAGCTACGATTTTATGATACATATGATTGTCTGTTTCAAAGCATATTACTTTTTTTGATGAGCAGGATAACATAACTTGATTATTTAGGTATGCCCCTACCTTGTATCAGGGCCAGGCTTTGGGCCAAGGGTCAAACAGACAGCCTTTTCCTGCCATTGGGACTTCCTCCCACCTAAGGAAGACTCCCTATTAAAATGTCTCGTGTTTGTATAGCTAGGAAAAATACAAATCATTTTGAGAGTTGTAGTTTATCTTCCCTAATTGATACCGATATACAATAGATATTATGAATTTTCCTCTGCGCGATACTTGATACACAATTCAAGCAAGATGATTTCAACCATAAGTTCTCAAAATAAGTAGTCATACTCAGTCCCAGTTACATCTGTCACCAGTTTTGCCATTGCGCCATTGCATTGATGACTTAACGACCATTTCATTGACGCTTAACGCAATTATGCTAAAGTTAAAAAGGTGTCGCTATGACGTTACCGCAAATACATTTTCGCAAATTAAATTTTGCATCAGATTCCCATTAAAGCCAAATTTTCTGTGTAATTAGGACAAATTAATTATTGAAATGAAATCCAATAATAACTGTGAATGTGATTATTCTGATACCATAATTGTTTTCAGATTAAAAATGATTAAATTTCTTGCATCACAAAATTTTTAAAAATTGAAATTTCATCTAATCAGCTTCAGTACCAATTTCATCTTATTTTGTTTTCTTGATTTCTTTTTCAGCGGGTTTCTCATTTCCTAGTAAAAACTAAATTTTGAGAGAGAGAGAGAGAGAGAGAGAGAGAGAGAGAGAGAGAGAGAGAGAGAGAGAGAGAGAGAGAGAGAGAGAGAGAGCATTACCGAATATACTTAACTAATAACTTCTTCTATTTAATTCATTAAATTTATTTATTATATGATTTATACCCTATTAGGCAAATACTGTACAGTAGTTTATAGATTGTAGTTTAAGTTTGTGCTACTGTGATACTATGATTATGATACAGTGATTAGAGGTTTCTGCTTTCTCAAAATAAGCTAACCTGAAGAAATTTGTTTTTGATGAAAAAATTTACAGTATTATAATATTATAAAATAAAATATTTTCACCTATAAGTTTATAAGAATGCATGCTCCAAGTGTTTTTTTTTCTTCAAATCATTGTTTCATTTAATTAGAATATAGTTTTAAATATTAAACTTAGCCGGTGAATATATAATAGCTGACGTCTCCGACGGCTCGACAGATTCCAAAAACTCGCGAGCGATCGCCGTGAAGGTTGCGGGTGTGCCCACCAGCGCCGACTATCGGCCAGATACCGCATATACTTGTAAACATCTCCAGTTCTTCTCTGTCGGTTTCATCGACAAGTTGATTCCACTCGCTTTATGACCTCGAGTTTTCTACCGAATTGGTGAAGTACTTGGTTTTGGTTTTATTGCTTTCGCCGTGTTGGATTATTCAATACTATCTTCAAAAGAAATGCTTTTGAAAGGAGAGGAAAAGTGTTTTGCCCTTGCTTTTTTATCTCTGGTTTTTCCATAGAGTAAAGATGGCCAACCCTTCCCTCAGTGTACGGAAGTGTGTTTAAGGCTTTTAGTAATTATTTTATCACGTTATAAATTATTGTTGATATTTATAGATTTTCCTCTATATATTTTATATCTCACCCACCTTTATTAGGCCTCTTCGATTAGCTTTCCATTTATACTAAACATCAAGATAAATTTTATGTTTTGTTTATATGCGGCTTTTACCTATTCCTCCCCTAGTCCGAGATGTAGGCGGTCCTAACTTGGAAACCGAAGTTAAACAACGTTGAGCCCATTCAACTTTTATTTTCGTTAAGTTTAAATCAATTGCTCTGTAAGAGTTATGAAATGAATATTTTTTAGAAAATATTTTAAGAAATATATTCTTTGAATAGTCTTCGTGCTGTTTTTTTTTTTTTAAAGATGAACTAACGTTTGGTTTATCTATGCTATGCAGTTTGCGCTCTATCGTTACGATAGAGAAAGAGAGAATCACGGTTTCACTTTGCAGAAAGAGTAAATCGATTTTGACGTTTTGTTCATTCTCCTTTCAAACTGAAGTGTTTTAGATACTAATTTAAAGGAAATTGTTAATTTTCAATTTCTTAGTCCTTTCAGTTTTTTCCTTTGGTCAAATAACCTGTTTATTGACGAAGGGTGAGTGGGCAATTCTCTTGTGTGTGACAAGAGAGAGAGAGAGAGACGGAGAGAGAGAGAGAGAAAGAGAGAACGATCCGATCTTTATTCTCGTCCCAAGTAAGGAGTTTGGGAGCGAGTAACGTTGTTCTCGATTCAGTTTTTTACTCTCGTCCCAAGTCTCTGTACGGGGAGAGAGGATAAAACGTTTTTAGTTTTTATTCTCGTCCCAAGGCACTGTACGGTGAGAGATTGAAAACGTAGTCTTTAGTGAACTAGTGTTTAGTCTCCTCCCCAGTCACTGATCCTTTTTAACTTTATATATTTCCGTTTTTATTCGATATATATGTATATGTTTTTTGATTTTTGCATGTGTGTTTCATTTTGTACTAATGTGTTTACATTATACGACTCATTTCGCAATTATAACCTTTTGATGTAAGGGAGAATTGCGTGCTTCAGGTAGATATCAGTTTTATTCATGCCTAATGTGAAATTATTGAAAAATACGATATCAGTGAAGTAAGTGCAAAAAACATGTTCTGTGTTGCGGAGGGTTCGTTTGTTCGTGCTTGTCGCTCCCCTAGTCCGAGACCTCTTTCAGGCTCCCCTGCACCAGGGAGAAGTAATGTCGTAGGACTTAAGGGGACGAGAGGCTTTAACCAACGTACAGACGTTCCCTCTTTGGTATCGGACGTTTCTCGTCAAGATCGCCCTTACCATAAGACGGGTGAGACTGTGTTCTCCTCGTCATCCGAAGACTTTTCGCAAAAGAAACCTAGGCGCAAGGTTTCTAGACCCTTTAAGCGAAAGTCAGTCCCTTTAGGACAGGTCCAGCGTCCTGGCTGTAGCCATGGGGACAGCTCTGACCCTTTGCAGTCGTCAGAAGACTGTTCGCCTATTAAACGCAAGCGTAACACGGGGTCCGAGGGTCGCGGTAAAGGCAATGTTTTGCCAACACAGACGTTACCGTCGTCTCGGCCCGTTCCGACTCCCGTTGATCCTAAATGGGTTGTCCTGCAGGACATGCAGACTAAACTTGCCTCCCTTATGGAGAAGTATGACGTTGAGCAGGTTCACAATGAACCTTCGCTTTCGAGTCGCCGTTACGCTAAACGAGACTCTGGCCGTCAGCCGCCCAAACGAGCATTTACTCGTCCATTTGACGTTAGTGCTGACGTTTCTTGTACTTTGAAACGTGATGTCAGTAGTTTTTCACGTCAGTCACGTGACATGGATCCTCCCTCGCTGCAGTCTCGTGTTGACTTTCACCCGCTGCCGTAGTCTCGTGTTGACGTTCAGCCGCTGCCGCAATCTCATGTTGACGTTCAGGACGTTCGCCAACCAGCTCAGTTGCCTCGACTTGACGTTGAGCGTCAATCACCGCAGTCGAAGGTTGTTTTGACTGCTCAGTCTAGGCAGTCAATGCAGTTCCGACGTGACGTCGAGCGTCCATCAACTCCTGTTGTTGTTGTTCGACAGTCACAAGGTTTTCAGTCCTTTCAGCAGCGACGTGACGTCTCTTCCTCTACTGCTACTGCTGCTCCTTTGCTTGTTGACATTGCCTGTCAAGCATTGCCGCCGCGGCAGGTCTCTCCTTTTCATGAGACTAGACAATTGTCGGACGAGGTTCCTTCAGATGAGGAAGTTGCTGATCCTCCTACTGATATTTCTTTGGGGACTTTGTCAGACGGAGAAGAGCCTAAAGCTGCTCAGACCTCTATGGACTTTAAAAAAAATCATGCTGATTTTTAAGGATCTTTTTCCGGTCCATTTTGTAAGTGCTGCTCCTCGTTCGCCTTCGTCAGAGTTTACGCTAGGCCTAGCTACTTCGAAGCCGTCGTTTTCTAAGCTAGTGCTCTCTCGCTCTTCTAAGAGAGCTTTACGTTTGCTAGGCGACTGGTTGATCACCAGGAGGAGTTTGGGGGAGACAGCCTTTGCTTTCCTCCCTTTTTAACTGGCTTCTAGAGCGAGAGTCTGGTATGACACGTTAGAAGTTCTCGGCTTGGGAGTTCCTGCCTCTGCCCAGGGAGACTTCTCAAGCCTCATAGACTCTCCCCGTCGCCTGGCCATGAGACGCTCCAAGATTTTATGGTCGGCTTCAGAGCTAGATCATCTCTTGTTAGGAGTTTTTTCGAGCGTTTGAAGTTTTTATTTGTTGGTTGGTCCCTGGGAGCCTTAAGTAAGAAGGTCTCTCCAGCTGTCAATGTTTTGCTGTACAATTATGTCATGCATGAACAAGGCTATCAGGGATGGCTCCAATGATCTGACAGCCACGTTCACTGCAGGAACAAGGCTATCAGGGATGGCTCCAATGATCTGGAAGCCACGTTCACTGCAGGAGTACTTAAGATGTAAGTGCGCTCAATGTGTTCATTGTCAAGACAAACTTCACGATGAAGACTACCAAATCTGTCTTGGCAGCAGTAAGGGAAGGCGACTGGATGGTCTCTCTCGACCTTCAGGATGCATACTTCCCCATCCCGATTCATCCAAACTTTCAACAACATCTGAGGTTTGTGGACGGGAAAGTAATGTACCAATGTCGAGCACTGTACTTTGGCCTCATTCCTGCTCCTCTTGTTTTTACAAGGCCCTTGCAAAATGTAGCAAGCTTTCTACATTTTTTGAGGATTCAGACCCTCCCTTTATTTTGACTACTGGCTAATCAGGGCGTCGTCATTATATCATTGTCTGGAGAGCCTCTAATGGACATTAGACCTAACCAAGGAGCTAGGTCTCATAGTGAACGTAGAGAAGTCGTAACTTACAGTACCCCATCCCAGACTATTCTTTATTTGGGAATGGAGATACAGTGTCTGATTTTTCGGGCCTTTTCGTCTCCCACAAGAATGGAACAAGCTCTGTTAAAAGTCCTTCACTTGCAAGAGGAAAACAGTTGCTCTGTAAGATTTTGAACTAGCCTCGTGGGAACTCTTTCATCCCTGGAGTAGTTTATCTCTCTGAGGAGACTCAACCTATGCCCTCTCCAATTTCACCTAAACCATTGGAACAAGGAGAAGGGCTTAGAGAGTATCTCTTTCCCAATCTCCAACCCAGTCTAGACATGTCTGACTTGGTGGGACAGCAACATCAGACTTCGAGAAGGTCTTTCTCTTGCGATCAAGAACCCAAACCATGTGTTGTATTTAGATGCTTCGGTTTTGGGTTAGGGAGCTCCACTGGACAGTCTGGAATGCTCGGGTCTTTGATCCACGGGTCAGAAGGAACTCCATTTAAGGCAAGTAACATCTCTCCTTTGGCGAGATTTGTACAAGGAAAAATGAATGTCTTGGCGGACTGCCTCAGCAGAAGAGGACAAGTCATCTCCATGGAGTGGACGTTGCATAAGACTGTGTGCGAGAAGCTATGGATGACATGGGGTCAACCCACCATAGATCTTTTTGCGACTTCTCTGACAAAGAGGCTCTCGACTTACTGCTTTCCAGTTCCAGATCCAGAGGCAGCCCACATAGACGCTTTCCTGCTGGACTGGTCTCACCTGGACGTTTATGCCTTTCCACCTTTCAAGATCCTATACAAGGTGCTGCAGAAGTTCACCTCTCACGAAGGGACCAGGTTGACATTGGTTGCTCCACTCTGGCCCGCGAGAGAGTGGTTCACAGAGGTACTTCTATGGCTGGTAGACGTTCCAAGAAGTCTGCCGTTACGGATGGATCTCTTGCGACAGCCTCACGTAAAGAGATTTTATCAAAGCCTCCCCACGCTTCGTCTAACTGCCTTCAGACTATCGAAAGACTCTCTTGAGCTCGAGGGTTTTCGAAGGAGGCAGCTAGAGCGATCGCGAGGGCTAGAAGATCCTCTACCATCAGGATCTATTAGTCGAAATGGGAGGTATTTAGAGACTGGTGCAAGTCCTCCTCTATTTCCTCTTCCAAGTGCCTCTGTAGCGCAGATTGTGAATTTTCTGCCTTATCTGAGAAACGGTCGCTCCCTCTCTGCATCCACCATTAAAGGCTACAGAAGCATGTTAGCTTCTGTTTTCAGGCATAAGGGTTTGGATCTTTCTAATAACAAAGATATCCAAGACCTGCTTAAGTCTTTTGAGACTTCCGATGAGCGTCATATTTCGACTCCTGCTTGGAACTTGGACGTGGTCCTACAGTTCCTTATGTCAGACAGGTTTGAACCATTAAATTCAGCCTCCCTGAAGGATCTTACCCTCAAGACACTTTTTTTTGGTGAGCTTGGCTTCGGCTAAAAGGGTTAGTGAGATACATGCTTTTAGCAAGAACATTGGTTTCTCCGCTAATAAAGCAGTATGCGCTCTTCAACTTGGTTTTTTTTTTGGCCAAGAATGAACTTCCGTCTCGTCCTTGGCCTAAATCATTTGAAATCCCCAGTCTTTCTGAGATTGTGGGGAATGAAGTTGAAAGAGTGCTGTGCCCCGTTAGAGCTCTTAATTTTTGTTTATCCAGAACTAAACCGCGACGAGGTAATTCAGAGGCTTTATGGTGCTCCATTAAAAAGCCCTCTTTGCCTATGTCTAAGAATGCGTGGTCTTATTTTATTAGACTTTTGATTCGGGAGGCACACTCTCAATTAAGTGAGAAGGATCATAATTTACTTAAAGTCAAGGCTCATGAAGTTAGAGCGATAGCAACTTCTGTACGTTTAAGCAAAATAGACCAATTAAAAGTATTATGGACGCGACCTTTTGGAGAGGCAAGTCGGTTTTCGCTTTATATTACTTGAGAGATGTCCAGACTCTTTATGAGGACTGCTACACACTGGGACCATTCGTAGCAGCAAGTGCAGTAGTGGGTGAAGGCTCTACCACTACATTCCCTTAATCCCAATATCCTTTTAATCTACTCTTGAAATTTTTAATCTTATTTTGGGTTGTACGGGAGACTAAGAAGTCTTTCGCAATCTTTTTGATTTGGCGGGTGGTCAAAATATTGTTTCTTGAGAGCGCCCAGATTAAGGGTATTGATGAGGTCCTGTTATAGGGGTGTTCACCCTGGTTATAGCAGATCCTGGGAGTCTTTCGGCATCCTAAGAGGATCGCTGGGCTTCATGAGGATAGCGGACTAATGAGGCAGAGTAATATTCAGAGTCTGCTTCCTTACCAGGTACCTATACTTAAGTCTGTTTTTTGAATAATTGTCAAAAGCTCTTGAGCATATACGCCTTTATTGTATTAATACTGGTCTCTACCCACCACCATGGGTGTGTTCAGCTATTATATATTCACCGGCTAAGTTTAATATTTAAAAATGATATTTTGATTATAAAATAAATTTTTGAATATACTTACCCGGTGAATATATAAATTAAAGGCCCTCCCTTCCTCCCCGATAGAGACCTAGGGGACTGAGAAGAACTGGAGATGTTTACAAGTATATGCGGTATCTGGCCGATAGTCGGTGCTGGTGGGCACACCTGCAACCTTCACGGCGATCGCTCGCGAGATTTTGGAATCTGTCGAGCCGTCGGAGACGTCAGCTATTATATATTCACCGAGTAAGTATATTCAAAAATTTATTTTATAATCAAAATATCATTTTTTATTATGGTAAAATGATTAGCTATTTGAGTGTGTGTTGTTGTTGACTGTACTTAACTTGCTAACGGCTAATAACATTTCTAAAGAACCTTATTTGCCTTTACAGAAGTCCTTCGTTCAGGATGGTGATTCCCACGTACGGACTGTCTCCCTCTTGTCGCTGAAGACTCCAATGAAGTTAGATTTACTCAGGCAACACATCTGAGTGGCCCAGTTGAACCAGTGGACCAATTTGTGCTTTTTAAGATTCATGTACTGTACTTACCTATTTCATTTAACGTAGCATTTATTAGTCTTAAGAGAACTAAAATACTGTAGTTTGTGCTTCTGGAAAAAATATTGCTTTACATGTAACATTAGATTTTGTGAAAGCAGGTAAAAAGTATTACTGTATACTATTCCGGATTGCTAGGTTGGTAGCGTCGCGAGCTTCTGTTTCAGAGGTCCCGAGTTCGCGTCCCTGCCAGGACGCGGATAGCGTGAGACCTTCTACCGGGGGGTACTCCCTAGGGTAGTGCCTGGTGGGGGGGAAGGTTAGAGGGGGCTAGTGATAGTCCCTGCTGGCTTATGGTCGCCCGAGCAGAATGATGTAGATCGTCTGAGTGGAGACTTAAAACCCCTAACTTTTTTTTTTTTACTGTTTTTTTTAACAAAGAGCATCTAAAGTTCAATGTGATTTACCTTATTTTTTGCTCTTTTTATTAGAAATGATTTGGCATCATGTTCCTCATAGAGTATTATACTATTTTATAAGTCCTCAGCTTATAAACTTAAAAGGTTCCAAGAAGCTGTTTGTAAGTCAAATTTTGTTATAACTTCACCCAACTCACACGCCTACGATTTTGAAGCTGCAAATATTGCAGATGTCGTTTTGCGTACTCTATCAAATTGTATAAGATTGTTATATTGCAGAATTTCATTATGAACTTTTTATACAATATCTCAGATTTATAATTTTAGTTGGATTTGTGTTTGTAAGTTGAGGACCTTCTGTGTTTTGATAATACTGTATTGTTAATAGGCAGGACACATTTACATTTTTGTGAAACCTTATTGTTTAAAAACAAATTTCAGTTGATAAATCGTAGAAAGTTTCTGTTTTCATTATTGCATTTTAGTCACAGCAAAAGATTTTTAACTGAGAAAGAATAATTTGATAAAGTCAAAGCAATTTTATCTCATGATAAATTTAATCCAAAGACAAATGATCTGGTTTGTATTTCGCTTGAGAATAATTGTAGCTGAATAGGTCACTATTTTTATAATAATTCTCCAATTACTTTGAGTGTTGCATATTCTATTTTTCATATGTGATAGGAAAAGGACTTGTCCTAGTATGCTAAGATCCTGTAAATGTGTTCTGCCTGTTAACAATTACTGTAGGGTTTACTATTGTACTGCTGCAGTAGTGGCCAAGTTCTCATTCATTCATAAGAGTCCTTGTAGTTTTCATTGTGGATGTGGCTCCTGTAACGAGTATACTGTATATGTGTGTTCACATGAAAAGCAAATCTTTGTCTGTGGGTTATTATTATTATAATTATTATTATTATTATTTTTTGCTAAGCTACGCCCTAGTTGGAAAAGTAGGATGCTATAAGCCCAAGGGCTTCAACAGGAAAAATAGCCCAGTGAGGAAAGTAAATTAGGAAATAAACTGCAAGAGATGTTTAAGAATAATAACATGAAGATAAATCTTCATATATTACTATAAAAACTTCAAAATAAAAATAGGAAGAGAAATAAGATAGATAATTGTGTCCGACTGTACCATTAAGCATGAAAACTGTACCCCAAGTCAGTGAAAGACCATGGTACAGTGGTTATGGCACTACCCAAGACTTGAAAACAATGGTTTAATTGTGGAGTTTCCATGTCCTAGAAGAGCTGCTTACCATAACTAAAGAGTCTCTTATACCCTTACCAAGAGGAAAGTAGCCACTGAACAATTACAGGGCAGCAAAATAACCCTGTGAGAGAGAAGAATTGTTTGGTAATCTCAGTGTTGTCAGGTGTATGAGGACAGAGGAGAATGTGTGTAGAATAGGCCAGAGTATTCAGTTTATGTGTAGGCAAAGACAAAATGAGCCATAACGAGAGAGAGGTATCCAAGCTGGCCAGTCAAAGGACCCAATAACTCTTTGGAGTTAGAGTCTTGACGGGTGGATGGTGCCAACCTACTACTGTACTTATTAAATCAAAAGGAGTTTTTCAATATTAATCTTACCCGATAATCATGTAGCTGTCAACTCCGTTGCCCGACAGAATTCTACGGACGGGATACGCCAGCGATCGCTATACAAGAAGGGGGTGTACTCACCAGCGCCACCTGTGGCCAGGTACTGCAGTACTTCTTGTTGACACCACCTCAATTTTTCCTCTGTCGTGCTTCCGGCAAGACCTACATGGATACGCTTATGATTTTGGAGTCTTTGTTCACGGTTTTGGTGAAGTATTGCTCTAAGATTTCAGCTTTCGCTATACAGGAAACTTGTCCCTTAGCTTAGATAGCTTTTGGATTGATTTTGATTAATGGTATAACGATCTTTGCTTTAATTTGGAATCCCCCCTTGACTGTTCTCTGATTCAAGATGTCCGACCATTCTCAAGCTCCTCCCCAAAGACGATGTAGGACTTGTATTAGGCGTCTTCCGAAGGCCTCGGTTGATCCTCACACCGTTTGTTCCGACTGTAGGGGAAAATCCTGTCAGTTGGAAGATCGATGTGAGGAATGTGCCGGACTTTCGGAACTTGATTTTATTCGATTCCTCAAGTATACCACTAAGTTAGAGAGAGAGAGAGTTAGGAGGAGTTCGGCTCGCTCTTTACTTTATTCCTCCCCCCATGATCCTCAACCTTTTCCTCCCCCTGTAGTGGCTACCCCCGAACCTACTATTAGTGCTCAGCCTGATATGTCGGATGTTTTACGTGCCATTCAGGCTTTAGGTGATAAAGTGGAGTCGGTAGTGAGTGACCACAAGTTCCTCTTGGCAGACGTCAAGGAACTTAAAGTGAAAAGTGCAGTGGGAAGTGGTAGTGCCAGTGCTGTGCCTAGTGCTAGTGTCAGTGTCAGTGTTGTGCGTGAGGATACTTCTGTGCGTGCCAGTCGTCCTCCCAGTCCGGGACCTCTTGCAAGCTCCCAAGCCCAGGGGAGAAGCAATGTCGAAGGGCAAAAGGGTTCGGCAGGCCTTGATCGGCGCACAGTAGTATCCTCAGTGGTTGCGGGCGTATCTTATAGAGATCGTCACTTCCACTCTCAGACGATTGAGCCCTTAATTTCCTCGTCTGCAGAAGAATTTTCTGGGAGAAAACGCTGGACTCAGGTCTCGAGACCTCTTAAGCGTAAAGTCCAGACCGCGCGAGTCCAACAGCCCGGGTGTAGCCATTGGGCTAGCTCGGACTCGCCGCAGTCATCAGGTGACTGCACGCCTCCTAAGAGAGGTAAGGCGATGCCTCAACAGACCTCAACTTCTGTTAACGCTATGCCTCAACAGACCTCAACTTCTGTTGATCCTAAGATGGCTTTGCTGCAGACTATGCAGTCGCAGCTTGCGGTGTTGATGCGGGAGTTTCAGGCAGAGAAGGGTAATACACCTCCTCCTGCGAGCGCTCCTCCTCCTCTGCGCAGTCCAATCTGCCAGACGTACGATGTTGAGGTTCCTCAAGCTACCTCCATGCGTGAGCTACCGCGTTGGGAGTTGCCAGATACCAGCGCTGGGCAGCAACCTCCACTTTCCTTGAGGCAGGAGCCTCTTACCACGCGGCAACCTCCTCAACAATGGGGACAGGAGTCTTATGCTTTACAACAACCTCCTCTACCATTGAGGCAGGAGTATCTTGCATTACAACCATCCTCGAGGCAGCAACCTCTTGAGGTACGACAACCTCTACCATCCTTGAGGCAGCCACCTCAACTCTCGCAGCAGCCACCTCCACTTTCCTCGAGGCGAGAACCTCAACTCTCGAGGCAAGCACCTCAAGAACCTCAACTCGTGAGACAAGAGCCTCTCTCTGCGCAGCCACCTCAACCCTTGAAGCAAGCGCAACTCTTGAGACAGGAACCTCATACTATGAGTCAGCCACCTCAACGCATGCATCTACCACTTTCTCCTCAGCTTGAGCCTCTTCCCATTCAACTTGAACCGCAGTCTATGCAGCATGAGCCTCATGTTTTACAACAGTCGCCTCTCACCACGCTTGCTCCTCAGACCTCCGCAGAACCTCCTTCATCCCAGCCTCATGACTTTGTCATTACCAGCCCTCATCCTCTTCAACAGAGACTTGAGGATGAATCCGCAAGTGCGTATGCACCCGCTCTTCAGGATTCAGCCATTCAGCATACCGCTGTAACTTTACCTCTCGCTTCGCAACCCTCAGGTGATGAGGTTTCTGAGGATGAAGCTGCTCACCTGGATGATCCTTCATCTGACGTGGAGGAACCCAAGTCATTGCCACCCTCCATTGACTTTCGCAAGGTCCTGGCTCTGTTCAGAGAATTATACCCGGATCAATTTGTTTCTGCTACCCCTCGCTCTCCTCCATCCGAGTTTTCTCTAGGCATGCAACCTGTTAAGTCTGCCTACACTAAGCTCGTCTTCGCTAGATCTTCAAAGAGAGCTTTGAGAATGTTAGGGGATTGGTTGCAGTCCAAGCAGCAACTGGGAAAGACGTCATTTATGTTTCCACCTCCTAAGCTGACTTCTAAGGCGGGCGTCTGGTTTGCCACAGGGGAGGAACCAGGCTTGGGGGTCCCTGCCTCTGCCCAGGCTGACTTCTCAAGTTTGGTTGACTCTCCACGAAGGTCGGCTATGAGACGCTCTAAGGTCTGCTGGACCTTTTCTGACCTGGACCACTTCTTAAAGGGAGTCTTTCGCGCCTTTGAAATTTTTAATTTTCTCGACTGGTGCCTGGGGGCCTTGAGCAAGAAGACTGCCCCATCTGACAAGGACTCGGCCATGCTGATCATGTCCTGTATGGACAAAGCAATTCGCGATGGTTCCGGCGAACTTGCCTCTATGTTTGTATCGGGAGTCCTCAAGAAAAGGGAACAACTTTGCTCCTTTCTTTCCACTGGTATCACCTCTTGCCAAAGGTCACAGTTACTTTTTGCCCCTCTTTCTAAGTTCCTGTTTCCTGAGGATCTTATCAAGGAATTGTCTGCGGCTCTTATTCAGAAGGACACGCATGACCTTGTGGCCTCTTCAGCACGGAAGGCTAAGGTTGCTCCTTCAGTTCCTAGAACTTACCGCACCCCTGTGGCCGATACTCCTGCTACCAGATTTATTCCGCCCTTTCGTGGCAGAGCCCCCAGTCGAGGAGGTACCCGCCCAGACGGTTACAGGGGCAGGTCCAAGAAAGGTACCAAGTCTTCGAAAAGCAAACATTGACTCTCCTCCTCTCCAGACAGCTGTAGGAGCCAGACTCAAGATCTTCTGGCAAGCTTGGGAAAGAAGAGGTGCAGACGCCCAATCTGTCAAGTGGCTAAGGGAGGGTTACAGGATACCATTCTGCCGCAATCCCCCTCTGACCACTTCTCCCATCAACCTCTCTCCCAACTACAAGGAAAAGGACAAGAGGCTAGCGTTACATCAAGAGGTGTCGCTCCTGTTACAGAAGGAGGCAGTGGTGATAGTCCGGGATCATCAATCCCCGGGCTTCTACAACCGTCTCTTTCTGGTGGCCAAGAAGACAGGAGGTTGGAGACCGGTGCTGGACGTCAGTGCGCTCAATGCTTATGTCACCAAGCAGACGTTCACTATGGAGACGACAAAGTCGGTCCTAGCAGCGGTCAGGCAGGAGGACTGGATGGTCTCGTTGGATCTGAAAGACGCCTACTTTCACGTTCCCATTCATCCAGACTCCCAACCTTTTCTGAGATTCGTTTTTGGAAAGGTTGTGTACCAATTCCAAGCCCTGTGTTTTGGCCTAAGCACGGCACCTATGGTGTTTACGCGACTGATGAGGAATATTGCGAAATTCCTCCACTTGGCGGACATCAGAGCCTCCCTTTATTTAGACGACTGGCTGTTAAGAGCCCCCACAAGTCGTCGCTGTCTGGAGAGTCTCAATTGGACTTTGGACTTGACCAAGGAACTGGGTCTTTTGGTCAACTTAGAGAAGTCCCAGCTTATTCCTTCCCAAACCATCGTTTACCTGGGAATGGAGATTCGGAGTCAAGCTTTTCGGGCTTTTCCGTCGGCCCCAAGAATCAACCAAGCCCTAGAGTGCATTCTGAGCATGTTGAAGAGGAACAGATGCTCGGTGAGACAGTGGATGAGTCTAACAGGGACCCTGTCATCGTTAGCCCTGTTCACCGAGTTAGGGAGACTCCACCTCCGCCCCCTTCAATACCATCTAGCAGCTCACTGGGACAAGAATATGACGCTCGAAGCGGTCTCTATTCCTGTTACCAAAGAGATGAAGACTACTCTCATGTGGTGGAAGAGCAACATCCTTCTCAAGGAGGGTCTCTCGTTAGCTGTTCAGACCCCCAATCTTCATCTCTATTCGGACGCATCAGACTCGGGCTGGGGCGCGACCTTGGACGGACAGGAATGCTCGGGAACATGGAACAAGGAACAGGAAACGCTTCACATCAATTGCAAGGAGTTGTTGGCAGTACATCTGGCCTTAATGAACTTCAAGTCCCTCCTGCTAAACAAGGTGGTGGAGGTGAACTCCGACAACACCACAGCCTTGGCATACATCTCCAAGCAGGGAGGGACCCATTCGAGGAAGCTGTACGAGATAGCAAGGGACCTCCTCATTTGGTCAAGAAGTCTAAACCTCACGCTGGTAACGAGATTCATTCAGGGCAATATGAATGTCTCGGCAGATCGCCTCAGCAGGAAGGGTCAAGTCATCCCCACAGAATGGACCCTTCACAAGAGCGTGTGCAACAGACTTTGGACCTTGTGGGGTCAGCCAACGATAGATCTGTTCGCCACCTCCATGACCAAGAGGCTCCCATTGTACTGTTCCCCAATTCCAGACCCGGCAGCAGTTCACGTGGATGCTTTTCTGCTGGATTGGTCCCATCTCGATCTATATGCATTCCCGCCGTTCAAGATCATCAACAGAGTCATTCAGAAGTTCGTCTCTCACGAAGGGACACGGCTGACGTTGGTTGCTCCCCTTTGGCCTGCAAGAGAATGGTTCACAGAGGTACTGCAATGGCTGGTCGACTTTCCCAGGACTCTCCCTCTAAGAGTGGACCTTCTACGTCAACCTCACGTAAAGAAGGTACACCCAAGCCTCCACGCTCTTCGTCTGACTGCCTTCAGACTATCGAAAGACTCTCTAGAGCTAGAGGCTTTTCGAAGGAGGCAGCCAGAGCGATTGCCAGAGCAAGGAGGATATCCACTCGTAGAGTCTATCAATCCAAGTGGGAAGTCTTCCGAAGCTGATGCAGAGCCAATGCAGTTTCCTCTACCAATACCTCTGTAACCCAAGTTGCTGACTTCCTGTTACATCTTAGGAATGTTAGATCTCTTTCGGCTCCTACGATCAAAGGGTACAGAAGTATGTTGGCTTCAGTTTTCCGCCACAGAGGCTTGGATCTTTCCTCCAACAAGGATCTACAGGACATCCTTAAGTCTTTCGAGACCTCTAAAGAACGTCGCTTGTCCAATCCAGGCTGGAATCTAGACGTAGTCTTAAGGTTCCTTATGTCTCCTAGATTTGAACCTCTCCAGTCAGCCTCTTTCAAAGACCTTACTCTCAAAACTCTTTTCCTAGTCTGCCTTGCAACAGCCAAAAGAGTTAGTGAGGTTCACGCCTTCAGCAGGAACATAGGATTCACATCCGAAACAGCAACATGTTCCTTACAGCTCGGGTTTTTGGCAAAAAATGAACTTCCTTCACGTCCTTGGCCTAGATCGTTCAAAATTCCTAGCCTTTCCAACTTGGTGGGTAACGAGCTAGAGAGAGTTCTTTGCCCTGTCAGAGCTCTAAAGTACTATCTTAAAAGGTCAAAACCTATACGAGGACAATCAGAGGCCTTATGGTGTGCCATCAAGAAACCTTCGATGCCTATGTCCAAAAACGCAGTTTCGTATTACATAAGGCTTCTGATTAGAGAAGCTCATTCTCACATGAAGGATGAAGACCTTGCTTTGCTGAAGGTAAGGACCCACGAAGTGAGAGCTGTAGCTACTTCGATGGCCTTCAAACAGAACCGTTCTCTGCAGAGTATTATGGATGCAACCTATTGGAGGAGCAAGTCAGTGTTTGCATCATTTTATCTCAAAGATGTCCAGTCTCTTTACGAGAACTGCTACACCCTGGGACCATTCGTAGCAGCGAGTGCAGTAGTAGGTGAGGGCTCAGCCACTACATTCCCTTAATCCCATAACCTTTTTTAACCTTTCTCTTGAATGCTTTTATTGTTGTTTTTGGGTTGTTACGGTAGGCTAAGAAGCCTTCCGCATCCTAGTTGATTTGGCGGGTGGTCAATTCGTTTTTGAGAAGCGCCTGGGTTAGAGGTTGTGTAGAGGTCCTTTAGTATGGGTTGCAGCCCTTTATACTTCAGCACCTTAGAGTTGTTCAGCCTCCTAAGAGGAACGCTGCGCTCAGTAAGGAAGACGAACTTATTAAAGGCAGAGTAATGGTTCAAGTCGACTTCCTTACCAGGTACTTATAATTTCATTGTTATTTTGAATAACTGATAATATGAAATACGGGATACTTAGCTTCTTGATATATATATACACTGGTTTTCACCCACCTCCCTGGGTGTGAATCAGCTACATGATTATCGGGTAAGATTAATATTGAAAAATGTTATTTTCATTAGTAAAATAAATTTTTGAATATACTTACCCGATAATCATGATTTAATTGACCCACCCTTCCTCCCCATAGAGAACCAGTGGACCGAGGAAAAATTGAGGTGGTGTCAACAAGAAGTACTGCAGTACCTGGCCACAGGTGGCGCTGGTGAGTACACCCCCTTCTTGTATAGCGATCGCTGGCGTATCCCGTCCGTAGAATTCTGTCGGGCAACGGAGTTGACAGCTACATGATTATCGGGTAAGTATATTCAAAAATTTATTTTACTAATGAAAATAACATTTTTCCCTTGCTTAATCTCTACAGTTTTCCCCATTTCTTTAACATTGTGTTGGCAGTAATTTTGGGGGTTTTAATCTGGCTTTGCAAATCACTAATGATAGAATAATTCAGAGTTTAATTTTCCAGTACTGTTCTTAAATAAACATGATCCCAAGTGCAATAATGAGGGCTCACTTTTCTCTTAAGGGCTGCATCAGTGGATGGTTTCAGAATCTAGTTACAGAACTTGGATGGGAAGAACTGTTACAGATCACCAACAAGGGGCTCTGTACTGTGCATACATGTACACTGCGTACATACCTTGTACAGCTTGTATTGGCTTGTAGTCGATTTCTTTGAAGATCTTTCAAAATAAGTTCATTGGACAGTCTAATTATGATAGATGAAAGAAATCCTTTACAGTTCAAAAGTCTTTTTCAGTTCCATATGTCATCTTGAAATGACAATACTGTACCGTACTTTGGGATATTTTGGCATCAGAAAAATTCTCCCTTTTTGTCCAAATTTCTGGCATTGTAAATTGGCTGGTTAATATTTTGCCAATTTCAGCTTCAGTGGCAAAAATATAACCAGCTTGTCACAGAATTAGGTTTGCGTAGTGTGTATCTAATTTTTTATTTTATTTTTGCACTTTCAAAGAGAAGGCAAAATAGATAGATTATAAACAGGCCAAAATAACCCAAAGTACGGTATGGTACATTCTTACTGACTTCCGTAAGTAGGAAGAAGAGGATTCCTCCTTGGGAACTGGTTCCTATATCAGTTTATAAGACATTATTCTTATTTTCAGAAGTTTGTTTAGAGCAGCTATTAAAAAATACATAATAAAGACTCTCTAACATGAAACTTTCTATCCATTTATTATTATTAGCTACGTTACAACCCTAGTTGGAAAAGCAGCCTGCTATAAGTCCAAGGGCTCCAACAGGGAAAATAGGCATGAGGGAAGGAAATGAGAAATCCGATAGAATATTGTGCCTGAGTGTACCCTCAAGCAAAAGAATTCTAACCCATGACAGTGGAAGACCATAGTACAAAGACTATGGCATTACCCAAGACTAGAGAACAAGTGTTTAATTTTGGAGTGTCTAGATGAGCCTCTTAACATAGCTCTTCTACACTTACAAGAGAACATAGCTCTTCTACGCTTACAAGAGAACATAGCTCTTCTACACTTACCAAGAGGAAAGTAGCCACTGAACAATTACAGTCCAGTATAAAATCCACTGAATGAAGAATTTTCAGGTTATCTTAGTGTTGGCAGGTGTACGAGGAAAGGAAAATGTATAAAGAATAGGCCAGACTATTTGGTATACATGTAAGCAAAGGAAAAATGAGGTATAATCAGAGAATAAGTTATCATTAAAGAAGACAAATTCTATAGAACTTTGAATAGATTACACACATAAAGGTATTTGCATTCTGTACCTTTAAATGCATCTCAGGACT
>NC_090763.1:38456152-38486152 GCF_036898095.1 Palaemon carinicauda
CCAGTAAAATCTTCTTTCAGTGAATACACATATCCAGGCTATATATTACAAGAGCTGACAAAGGCTGCTCCAATGGCTCTTATTCCAAATGGCTAACACACCCAATCAAAGACACATCTGTTCCACTATTTGAGTACAAAGGTTTCTTCTCCAAGGGACACAGCATAATAGAAGACATCAGACTTTTTTCTTTTGCAATTGTTCACCTGACAAAGAAACATTACATATGCATCTTTGACAAGGAATAATGCTTGCTAGAACAGGTGTGACTTCTTCCCTCTTCTGAATCCATCTTGCAGATTATTCCATTTAGATCTGAAAAGCCGGAATTCTCTTGGCATTGATTGCCTGTCTCTTAATGGCTCTAAATTCAGATGGGTGCCAAACCCAAACAAAGGTACATCTGTTCCACTATTCCAGTACAAAGTGTTCTTCTCCAAGGGACACAGCATACTAGAAGAGGTCAGACTTGTTTTTTCTGCATTTGTTCACCTGACAAAGAAACAGTACAGGTGAATCTTTATCAAGGAATAATGCATACTAGAACAAGTTTGACTTCTTCCCTCTACTGATTGCTTCTTGTAGATTATTCCCTTTAGGTCTGGAAAGGAGTAATCCTCTTGGCATTGATTCCCTGTCTCTTAATGGGTCTTAATCCAGATGGCTGCCACACCCAAACAAAGGTACATCTGTTCCACTATTCCAGTACAAAGTGTTCTTCTCCAAGGGACACAGCATACTAGAAGAGGTCAGACTTGTTTTTTCTGCATTTGTTCACCTGACAAAGAAACAGTACAGGTGAATCTTTATCAAGGAATAATGCATACTAGAACAAGTGTGACTTCTTCCCTCTGCTGATTGCTTCTTGTAGATTATTCCCTTTAGGTCTGGAAAGGCGTAATCCTCTTGGAATTGATTCCCTCTTTCTTAATGGGTCTTAATCCAGATGGCTGGTACACCCAAACAAAGGTACATCTGTTCCACTATTCCAGTACAAAGGGTTCTTCTCCAAGGGACACAGCATACTAGAAGAGGTCAGACTTGTTTTTTCTGCATTTGTTCACCTGACAAAGAAACAGTACAGGTGAATCTTTATCAAGGAATAATGCATACTAGAACAAGTTTGACTTCTTCCCTCTACTGATTGCTTCTTGTAGATTATTCCCTTTAGGTCTGGAAAGGAGTAATCCTCTTGGCATTGATTCCCTGTCTCTTAATGGGTCTTAATCCAGATGGCTGCCACACCCAAACAAAGGTACATCTGTTCCACTATTCCAGTACAAAGGGTTCTTCTCCAAGGGACACAGCATACTAGAAGAGGTCAGACTTGTTTTTTCTGCATTTGTTCACCTGACAAAAAAACAGTACAGGTGAATCTTTATCAAAGAATAATGCATACTAAAACAAGTGTGACTTCTTCCCTCTACTGATTGCTTCTTGTAGATTATTCCCTTTAGGTCTGGAAAGCCGTAATCCTCTTGAAATTGATTCCCTCTCTCTTAATGGGTCTAAATCCAGATGGCTGCCATACCCAAACAAAGGTACATCTGTTCCACTATTCCAATACAAAGGGTTCTTTTCCAAGGGACGCAGCATACTAGAAGAGGTCAGACTTGTTTTTTCTGCATTTGTTCACCTGACAAAGAAACAGTACAGGTGAATCTTTATCAAGGAATAATGCATACTAGAACAAGTTTGACTTCTTCCCTCTACTGATTGCTTCTTGTAGATTATTCCATTTAGGTCTGGAAAGCCGTAATCCTCTTGGCATTGATTCCCTCTCTTTTAATGGGTCTTAATCCAGATGGCTGCCACACCCAAACAAAGGTACATCTGTTCCACTATTCCAGTACAAAGGGTTCTTCTCCAAGGGACACAGCATACTAGAAGAGGTCAGACTTGTTTTTTCTGCATTTGTTCACCTGACAAAGAAACAGTACAGGTGATTTTTTGTCAAAGAATAATTCATACTAAAACAAGTGTGACTTCTTCACTCCTTTGAATCCATCTTGCAGATTATTCCCTTTAGATCTGGAAAGCCAGAATTCACTTAGCATTGATTGACTGTTTTTAATGGGTCTTAATCCAGATGGTTGCCACACCCAAACAAATCCACTTTTGTTCCACTATTCCAATACAAAGGGTTCTTCTCCAAGGGACACAGCATACTAGAAGAGGTCAGACTTGTTTTATCTGCATTTGTTCACCTGACAAAGAAACAGTACAGGTGAATCTTTATCAAAGAATAATGCATACTAAAACAAGTTTGACTTCTTCCCTCTACTGATTGCTTCTTGTAGATTAGTCCCTTTAGGTCTGGAAAGGAGTAATCCTCTTGGCATTGATTCCCTGTCTCTTAATGGGTCTTAATCCAGATGGCTGCCACACCCAAACAAAGGTACATCTGTTCCACTATTCCAGTACAAAGGGTTCTTCTCCAAGGGACACAGCATACTAGAAGAGGTCAGACTTGTTTTTTCTACATTTGTTCACCTGACAAAGAAACAGTACAGGTGAATCTTTATCAAGGAATAATGCATACTAGAACAAGTTTGACTTCTTCCCTCTACTGATTGCTTCTTGTAGATTATTCCATTTAGGTCTGGAAAGGCGTAATCCTCTTGGCATTGATTCCCTGTCTCTTAATGGGTCTTAATCCATATGGCTGCCACACCCAAACAAAGGTACATCTGTTCCACTATTCCAGTACAAAGGGTTCTTCTTCAAGGGACACAGCATACTAGAAGAGGTCAGACTTGTTTTTTCTGCATTTGTTCACCTGACAAAGAAACAGTACAGGTGAATCTTTATCAAGGAATAATGCATACTAAAACAAGTGTGACTTCTTCACTCCTTTGAATCCATCTTGCAGATTATTCCCTTTAGATCTGGAAAGCCAGAATTCACTTAGCATTGATTGACTGTTTTTAATGGGTCTTAATCCAGATGGTTGCCACACCCAAACAAATCCACTTTTGTTCCACTATTCCAATACAAAGGGTTCTTCTCCAAGGGACACGGCATACTAGAAGAGGTCAGACTTGTTTTATCTGCATTTGTTCACCTGACAAAGAAACAGTACAGGTGAATCTTTGTCAAGGAATAATGCATACTAGAACAAGTGTGACTTCTTCCCTCTGCTGATTGCTTCTTGTACATTATTCCCTTTAGGTCTGGAAAGCCGTAATCCTCTTGGCATTGATTCCCTGTCTCTTAATGGGTCTTAATCCAGATGGCTGCCACACCCAAACAAAGGTACATCTGTTCCACTATTCCAGTACAAAGGGTTCTTCTCCAAGGGACACAGCATACTAGAAGAGGTCAGACTTGTTTTTTCTGCATTTGTTCACCTGACAAAGAAACAGTACAGGTGAATCTTTATCAAGGAATAATGCATACTAGAACAAGTTTGACTTCTTCCCTCTACTGATTGCTTCTTGTAGATTATTCCCTTTAGGTCTGGAAAGG
Organism: Palaemon carinicauda; assembly: GCF_036898095.1. Lineage (NCBI taxonomy): Eukaryota > Metazoa > Arthropoda > Malacostraca > Decapoda > Palaemonidae > Palaemon > Palaemon carinicauda. The sequence goes on from NC_090763.1 coordinate 38,459,621, forward strand.
CGTAATCCTCTTGGCATTGATTCCCTGTCTCTTACTGGGTCTTAATCCAGATGGCTGCCACACCCAAACAAAGGTACATCTGTTCCACTATTCTAGTACAAAGGGTTCTTCTCCAAGGGACACAGCATGCTAAAAGAGGTCAGACCTGTTTTTTCTGCATTTTTCACCTGACAAAGAAACAGTACAGGTGAATCTTTATCAAGGAATAATGCATACTAAAACAAGTGTGACTTCTTCCCTCCTCTGAATCCATCTTGCAGATTATTCTCTTTAGATCTGGAATGCCAGAATTTACTTAGCATTGATTGACTGTCTTTTAATGGGTCTTAATCCAGATGGTTGCCACACCGAAAAAAAATCCACTTTTGTTCCACAATTCCAATACAAAGGGTTCTTCTCCAAGGGACACAGCATACTAGAAGAGGTCAGACTTGTTTTTTCTGCATTTGTTCACCTGACAAAGAAACAGTACAGGTGAATCTTTGTCAAGGAATAATGCATACTAGAACAAGTTTGACTTCTTCCCTCTGCTGATTACTTCTTGTACATTATTCCCTTTAGGTCTGGAAAGGCGTAATCCTCTTGGCATTGATTCCCTGTCTCTTAATGGGTCTTAATCCAGATGGCTGCCACACCCAAACAAAGGTACATCTGTTCCACTATTCCAGTACAAAGGGTTCTTCTCCAAGGGACACAGCATACTAGAAGAGGTCAGACTTGTTTTTTCTGCATTTGTTCACCTGACAAAGAAACAGTACAGGTGAATCTTTGTCCAGGAATAATGCATACTAGAACAAGTGTGACTTCTTCCTTCCTCTGAATCCATCTTGCAGATTATTCCCTTTAGATCTGGAAAGCCGGAATTCACTTAGCATTGATTAACTGTCTTTTAATGGGTCTTAATCCAGATGGTTGCCACACCCAAACAAATCCACTTTTGTTCCACTATTCCAGTACAAAGGGTTCTTCTCCAAGGGACACAGCATACTAGAAGAGGTCAGACTTGTTTTTTCTGCATTTGTTCACCTGACAAAGAAACAGTACAGGTGAATCTTTGTCAAGGAATAATGCATACTAGAACAAGTTTGACTTCTTCCCTCTGCTGATTGCTTCTTGTACATTATTCCCTTTAGGTCTGGAAAGGCGTAATCCTCTTGGCATTGATTCCCTCTCTCTTAATGGGTCTTAATCCAGATGGCTGCCATACCCAAACAAAGGTACATCTGTTCCACTATTCCAGTACAAAGGGTTCTTCTCCAAGGGACACAGCATACTAGAAGAGGTCAGACTTGTTTTTTTTTGCATTTGTTCACCTGACAAAGAAACAGTACAGGTGAATCTTTGTCCAGGAATAATGCATACTAGAACAAGTGTGACTTCTTCCTTCCTCTGAATCCATCTTGCAGATTATTCCTTTTAGATCTGGAAAGCCGGAATTCACTTAGCATTGATTGACTGTCTTTTAATGGGTCTTAATCCAGATGGTTGCCACACCCAAACAAATCCACTTTTGTTCCACTATTCCAATACAAAGGGTTTTTCTCCAAGGGACACAGCATACTAGAAGAGGTCAGACTTGTTTTTTCTGCATTTGTTCACCTGACAAAGAAACAGTACAGGTGAATCTTTGTCAAGGAATAATGCATACTAGAACAAGTGTGACTTCTTCCCTCTGCTGATTGCTTCTTGTAGATTATTCCCTTTAGGTCTGGAAAGGCGTAATCCTCTTGGCATTGATTCCCTCTCTCTTAATGGGTCTTAATCCAGATGGCTGCCACACCCAAACAAAGGTACATCTGTTCCACTATTCCAGTACAAAGGGTTCTTCTCCAAGGGACACAGCATACTAGAAGAGGTCAGATTTGTTTTTTCTGCATTTGTTCACCTTACAAAGAAACAGTAAAGGTGAATCTTTATCAAAGAATAATGCATACTAGAACAAGTTTGACTTCTTCCCTCTACTGATTGCTTCTTGTAGATTATTCCCTTTAGGTCTGGAAAGCCGTAATCCTCTTGGCATTGATTCCCTGTCTCTTAATGGGTCTTAATCCAGATGGCTGCCACACCCAAACAAAGGTACATCTGTTCCACTATTCCAGTACAAAGGGTTCTTCTCCAATGGACACAGCATACTAGAAGAGGTCAGACTTGTTTTTTCTGCATTTGTTCACCTGACAAAAAAACAGTACAGGTGAATCTTTGTCAAAGAATAATGCATACTAGAACAAGTGTGACTTCTTCACTCATCTGAATCTATCTTGCAGATTATTCCCTTTAGATCTGGAAAGCCAGAATTCACTTAGCATTGATTGACTGTCTTTTAATGGGTCTTAATCCAGATGGTTGCCACACCCTAACAAATCCACTTTTGTTCCACTATTCCAATACAAAGGGTTCTTCTCCAAGGGACACAGCATACTAGAAGAGGTCAGACTTGTTTTTTCTGCATTTGTTCACCTGACAAAGAAACAGTACAGGTGAATCTTTGTTAAGGAATAATGCATACTAGAACAAGTGTGACTTCTTCCCTCTGCTGATTGCTTCTTGTAGATTATTCCCTTTAGGTCTGGAAAGGCGTAATCCTCTTGGCATTGATTCCCTGTCTCTTAATGGGTCTTAATCCAGATGGCTGCCACACCCAAACAAAGGTACATCTGTTCCACTATTCCAGTACAAAGGGTTCTTCTCCAAGGGACACAGCATACTAGAAGAGGTCAGACTTGTTTTTTCTGCATTTGTTCACCTGACAAAGAAACAGTACAGGTGAATCTTTATCAAGGAATAATGCATACTAGAACAAGTTTGACTTCTTTCCTCTACTGATTGCTTCTTGTAGATTATTCCCTTTAGGTCTGGAAAGGCGTAATCCTCTTGGCATGTATTCCCTGTCTCTTAATGGGTCTTAATCCAGATGGCTGCCACACCCAAACAAAGGTACATCTGTTCCACTATTCCAGTACAAAGGGTTCTTCTCCAAGGGACACAGCATACTAGAAGAGGTCAGACTTGTTTTTTCTGCATTTGTTCACCTGACAAAGAAACAGTACAGGTGAATCTTTATCAAGGAATAATGCCTACTAAAACAAGTTTGACTTCTTCCCTCTGCTGATTACTTCTTGTAGATTATTCCCTTTAGGTCTGGAAAGCCGTAATCCTCTTGGCATTGATTCCCTCTCAAATAATGGGTGTTAATCCAGATGGCTGCCACACCCAAACAAAGGTACATCTGTTCCACTATTCCAATACAAAGGGTTCTTCTCCAAGGGACACAGCATACTAAAAGAGGTCAGACCTGTTTTTTCTGCATTTGTTCACCTGACAAAGAAACAGTACAGGTGAATCTTTGTGAAGGAATAATGCATACAAGAACAAGTGTGACTTCTTCCCTCCTTTGAATCTATCTTGCAGATTATTCCCTTTAGATCTGGAAAGCCGGAATTCACTTAGCATTGATTGACTTTCTTTTAATGGGTCTTAATCCAGATGGTTGCCACACCCAAACAAATCCACTTTTGTTCCACTATTCCAATACAAAGGGTTCTTCTCCAAGGGACACAGCATACTAGAAGAGGTCAGACTTGTTTTTTCTGCATTTGTTCACCTGACAAAGAAACAGTACAGGTGAATCTTTGTCAAGGAATAATGCATACTAGAACAAGTGTGACTTCTTCCCTCCTTTGAATCTATCTTGCAGATTATTCCCTTTAGATCTGGAAAGCCGGAATTCACTTAGCATTGATTGACTTTCTTTTAATGGGTCTTAATCCAGATGGTTGCCACACCTAAAGAAATCTACTTTTGTTCCACTATTCCAATACAAAGGGTTCTTCTCCAAGGGACACAGCATACTAGAAGAGGTCAGACTTGTTTTTTCTGCATTTGTTCACCTGACAAAGAAACAGTACAGGTGAATCTTTGTCAAGGAATAATGCATACTAGAACAAGTTTGACTTCTTCCCTCTGCTGATTGCTTCTTGTACATTATTCCCTTTAAGTCTGGAAAGGCGTAATCCTCTTGGCATTGATTCCCTGTCTCTTAATGGGTCTTAATCCAGATGGCTGCCACACCCAAACAAAGGTACATCTGTTCCACTATTCCAGTACAAAGGGTTCTTCTCCAAGGGACACAGCATACTAGAAGAGGTCAGACTTGTTTTTTCTGCATTTGTTCACCTGACAAAGAAACAGTACAGGTGAATCTTTATCAAGGAATAATGCATACTAGAACAAGTTTGACTTCTTCCCTCCACTGATTGCTTCTTGTAGATTATTCCCTTTAGGTCTGGAAAGGCGTAATCCTCTTGGCATTGATTCCCTCTCTCTTAATGGGTCTTAATCCAGATGGCTGCCACACCCAAACAAAGGTACATCTGTTCCACTATTCCAATACAAAGGGTTCTTCTCCAAGAGACACAGCATACTAGAAGAGGTCAGACTTGTTTTTTCTGCATTTGTTCACCTGACAAAGAAACAGTACAGGTGAATCTTTATCAAGGAATAATGCATACTAGAACAAGTTTGACTTCTTCCCTCTACTGATTGCTTCTTGTAGATTATTCCCTTTAGGTCTGGAAAGCCATAATCCTCTTGGCAATGATTCCCTGTCTCTTAATGGGTCTTAATCCAGATGGCTGCCAAACCCAAACAAAGGTACATCTGTTCCACTATTCCAGTGCAAAGGGTTCTTTTCCAAGGGACACAGCATACTAGAAGAGGTCAGACTTATTTTTCCTGCATTTGTTCACCTGACAAAGAAACAGTACAGGTGAATCTTTATCAAGGAATAATGCATACTAGAACAAGTTTGACTTCTTCCCTCTACTGATTGCTTCTTGTAGATTATTCCCTTTAGGTCTGGAAAGGCGTAATCCTCTTGGCATTGATTCCCTGTCTCTTAATGGGTCTTAATCCAGATGGCTGCCACACCCAAACAAAGGTACATCTGTTCCACTATTCCAGTACAAAGGGTTCTTCTCCAAGGGACACAGCATACTAGAAGAGGTCAGACTTGTTTTTTTTGCATTTGTTCACCTGATAAAGAAACAGTACAGGTGAATCTTTATCAAGGAATAATGCATACTAGAACAAGTTTGACTTCTTCCCTCTACTGATTGCTTCTTGTAGATTTTTCCCTTTAGGTCTGGAAAGGAGTAATCCTCTTGGCATTGATTCCCTGTCTCTTAATGGGTCTTAATCCAGATGGCTGCCACACCCAAACAAAGGTACATCTGTTCCACTATTCCAATACAAAGGGTTCTTCTCCAAGGGACACAGCATACTAGAAGAGGTCAGACTTGTTTTTTTCTGCATTTGTTCACCTGACAAAGAAACAGTACAGTTGAATCTTTATCAAGGAATAATGCATACTAGAACAAGTTTGACTTCTTCCCTCTGCTGATTACTTCTTGTAGATTATTCCCTTTAGGTCTGGAAAGCCGTAATCCTCTTGGAATTGATTCCCTGTCTCTTAATGGGTCTTAATCCAGATGGCTGCTACACCCAAACAAAGGTACATCTGTTCCACTATTCCAGTACAAAGGGTTCTTCTCCAAGGGACACAGCATACTAAAAGAGGTCAGACTTGTTTTTTCTGCATTTGTTCACCTGACAAAGAAACAGTACAGGTGAATCTTTGTCAAGGAATAATGCATACTAGAACAAGTGTGACTTCTTCCCTCTGCTGATTGCTTCTTGTACATTATTCCCTCTAGGTCTGGAAAGGCGTAATCCTCTTGGCATTGATTCCCTGTCTCTTAATGGGTCTTAATCCAGATGGCTGCCACACCCAAACAAAGGTACATCTGTTCCACTATTCCAGTACAAAGGGTTCTTCTCCAAGGGACACAGCATACTAGAAGAGGTCAGACCTGTTTTTTCTGCATTTGTTCACCTGACAAAGAAACAGTACAGGTGAATCTTTGTCAAGGAATAATGCATACTAGAACAAGTGTGACTTCTTCCCTCCTCTGAATCCATTTTCAGATTATTCCCTTTAGATCTGGAAAGCGGGAATTCACTTAGCATTGATTGACTGTCTTTTAATGGGTCTTAATCCAGATGGTTGCCACACCCAAACAAATCCACTTTTGTTCCACTATTCCAATACAGAGGGTTTTTCTCCAAGGGACAGAGCATACTAGAAGAGGTCAGACTTGTTTTTTCTGCATTTGTTCACCTGACAAAGAAACAGTACAGGTGAATCTTTGTCAAGGAATAATGCATACTAGAACAAGTGTGACTTCTTCCCTCTACTGATTGCTTCTTGTAGATTATTCCCTTTAGGTCTGGAAAGGCGTAATCCTCTTGGCATTGATTCCCTCTCTCTTAATGGGTCTTAATCCAGATGGTTGCCACACCCAAACAAATCCACTTTTGTTCCACTATTCCAATACAAAGGGTTCTTTTCCAAGGGACACAGCATACTAGAAGAGGTCAGACTTGTTTTTTCTGCATTTATTCACCTGACAAAGAAACAGTACAGGTGAATCTTTGTCAAGGAATAATGCATACTAGAACAAGTGTGACTTCTTCCCTCTACTGATTGCTTCTTGTAGATTATTCCCTTTAGGTCTGGAAAGGCGTAATCCTCTTGGCATTGATTCCCTGTCTCTTAATGTGTCTTAATCCAGATGGCTGCCACACCCAAACAAAGGTACATCTGTTCCACTATTCCAGTACAAAGGGTTCTTCTCCAAGGGACACAGCATACTAGAAGAGGTCAGACTTGTTTTTTCTGCATTTGTTCACCTGACAAAGAAACAGTACAGGTGAATCTTTGTCAAGGAATAATGCCTACTAGAACAAGTGTGACTTCTTCCCTCCTCTGAATTCATTTTCAGATTATACCCTTTAGATCTGGAAAGCCGGAATTCACTTAGCATTGATTGACTGACTTTTAATGGGTCTTAATCCAGATGGTTGCCACACCCAAACAAATCCACTTTTGTTCCACTATTCCAATACAAAGGGTTTTTCTCCAAGGGACACAGCATACTAGAAGAGGTCAGACTTGTTTTTTTCTGCATTTGTTCACCTGACAAAGAAACAGTACAGGTGAATCTTTATCAAGGAATAATGCATACTAGAACAAGTGTGACTTCTTCCCTCTACTGATTGCTTCTTGTAGATTATTCCCTTTAGGTCTGGAAAGGCGTAATCCTCTTGGCATTGATTCCCTGTCTCTTAATGTGTCTTATTCCAGATGGCTGCCACACCCAAACAAAGGTACATCTGTTCCACTATTCCAGTACAAAGGGTTCTTCTCCAAGGGACACAGCATACTAGAAGAGGTCAGACTTGTTTTTTCTGCATTTGTTCACCTGACAAAGAAACAGTACAGGTGAATCTTTATCAAGGAATAATGCATACTAGAACAAGTGTGACTTCTTCCCTCTACTGATTGCTTCTTGTAGATTATTCCCTTTAGGTCTGGAAAGGCGTAATCCTCTTGGCATTGATTCCCTGTCTCTTAATGGGTCTTATTCCAGATGGCTGCCACACCCAAACAAAGGTACATCTGTTCCACTATTCCAGTACAAAGGGTTCTTCTCCAAGGGACACAGCATACTAGAAGAGGTCAGACTTGTTTTTTTCTGCATTTGTTCACCTGACAAAGAAACAGTACAGGTGAATCTTTATCAAGGAATAATGCATACTAGAACAAGTGTGACTTCTTCCCTCCTCTGAATCCATTTTCAGATTATTACCTTTAGATCTGGAAAGCCGGAATTCACTTAGCATTGATTGACTGACTTTTAATGGGTCTTAATCCAGATGGTTGCCACACCCAAACAAATCCACTTTTGTTCCACTATTCCAATACAAAGGGTTTTTCTCCAAGGAACACAGCATACTAGAAGAGGTCAAACTTGTTTTTTCTGCATTTGTTCACCTGACAAAGAAACAGTACAGGTGAATCTTTGTCCAGGAATAATGCATACTAGAACAAGTGTGACTTCTTCCCTCTGCTGATTGCTTCTTGTACATTATTCCCTTTAAGTCTGGAAAGGCGTAATCCTCTTGGCATTGATTCCCTGTCTCTTAATGGGTCTTAATCCAGATGGCTGCCACACCCAAACAAAGGTACATCTGTTCCACTATTCCAGTACAAAGGGTTCTTCTCCAAGGGACACAGCATACTAGGAGAGGTCAAACTTGTTTTTTCTGCATTTGTTCACCTGACAAAGAAACAGTACAGGTGAATCTTTGTCCAGGAATAATACATACTAGAACAAGTGTGACTTCTTCCCTCCTCTGAATCCATCTTGCAGATTATTCCCTTTAGATTTGGAAAGCTGGAATTCAATTAGCATTGATTGACTGTCTTTTAATGGGTCTTAATCCAGATGGTTGCCACACTCAAAGAAATCCACTTTTGTTCAACTATTCCAATACAAAGGGTTCTTCTCCAAGGGACACAGCATACTAGAAGAGGTCAAACTTGTTTTTTCTGCATTTGTTCACCTGACAAAGAAACAGTACAGGTGAATCTTTATCAAGGAATAATGCATACTAGAACAAGTGTGACTTCTTCCCTCTGCTGATTGCTTCTTGTAGATTATTCCCTTTAGGTCTGGAAAGGCGTAATCCTCTTGGCATTGATTCCCTGTCTCTTAATGGGTCTTAATCCAGATGGTTGCCACACCCAAACAAATCCACTTTTGTTCCACTATTCCAATACAAAGGGTTTTTCTCCAAGGGACACAGCATACTAGAAGAGGTCATACTCTTTTTTTCTGCATTTGTTCACCTGACAAAGAAACAGTACAGGTGAATCTTTATCAAGGAATAATGCATACTAGAACAAGTTTGACTTCTTCCCTCTACTGATTGCTTCTTGTAGATTATTCCCTTTAGGTCTGGAAAGGCGTAATCCTCTTGGCATTGATTCCCTGTCTCTTAATGGGTCTTAATCCAGATGGCTGCCACACCCAAACAAAGGTACATCTGTTCCACTATTCCAGTACAAAGGGTTCTTCTCCAATGGACACAGCATACTAGAAGAGGTCAGACTTGTTTTTCCTGCATTTGTTCACCTGACAAAGAAACAGTACAGGTGAATCTTTGTCAAGGAATAATGCATACTAGAACAAGTTTGACTTCTTCCCTCTGCTGATTGCTTCTTGTAGATTATTCCCTTTAGGTCTGGAAAGCCGTAATCCTCTTGGCATTGATTCCCTCTCTCTTAATGGGTTTTAATCAAGATGGCTGCCACACCCAAACAAAGGTACATCTGTTCCACTATTCCAGTACAAAGGGTTCTTCTCCAAGGGACACAGCATACTAGAAGAGGTCAGACTTGTTTTTTCTGCATTTGTCCACCTGACAAAGAAACAGTACAGGTGAATCTTTATCAAGGAATAATGCATACTAGAACAAGTGTGACTTCTTCCCTCTGCTGATTGCTTCTTGTAGATTATTCCCTTTAGGTCTGGAAAGCCGTAATCCTCTTGGCATTTATTCCCTCTCTCTTAATGGGTCTTAATCCAGATGGCTGCCACACCCAAACAAAGGTACATCTGTTCCACTATTCCAGTACAAAGGGTTCTTCTCCAAGGGACACAGCATACTAAAAGAGGTCAGACTTGTTTTTTCTGCATTTGTTCACCTGACAAAGAAACAGTACAGGTGAATCTTTGTCCAGGAATAATGCATACTAGAACAAGTGTGACTTCTTCCCTCTGCTGATTGCTTCTTGTAGATTATTCCCTTTAGGTCTGGAAAGGCGTAATCATCTTGGAATTGATTCCCTCTTTCTTAATGGGTCTTAATCCAGATGGCTGCTACACCCAAACAAAGGTACATCTGTTCCACTATTCCAGTACAAAGGGTTCTTCTCCAAGGGACACAGCATACTAGAAGAGGTCAGACTTGTTTTTTCTGCATTTGTTCACCTGACAAAGAAACAGTACAGGTGAATCTTTATCAAGGAATAATGCATACTAGAACAAGTGTGACTTCTTCCCTCTGCTGATTGCTTCTTGTAGATTATTCCCTTTAGGTCTGGAAAGGCGTAATCCTCTTGGAATTGACTCCCTCTTTCTTAATGGGTCTTAATCCAGATGGCTGCCACACCCAAACAAAGGTACATCTGTTCCACTATTCCAGTACAAAGGGTTCTTCTCCAAGGGACACAGCATACTAGAAGAGGTCAGACTTGTTTTTTCTGCATTTGTTCACCTGACAAAGAAACAGTACAGGTGAATCTTTGTCAAGGAATAATGCATACTAGAACAAGTGTGACTTCTTCCCTCTGCTGATTGCTTCTTGTAGATTATTCCCTTTAGGTCTGGAAAGGCGTAATCCTCTTGGCATGTATTCCCTGTCTCTTAATGGGTCTTAATCCAGATGGCTGCCACACCCAAACAAAGGTACATCTGTTCCACTATTCCAGTACAAAGGGTTCTTCTCCAAGGGACACAGCATACTAGAAGAGGTCAGACTTGTTTTTTCTGCATTTGTTCACCTGACAAAGAAACAGTACAGGTGAATCTTTATCAAGGAATAATGCATACTAGAACAAGTGTGACTTCTTCCCTCTGCTTATTGTTTCTTGTAGATTATTCCCTTTAGGTCTGGAAAGGCGTAATCCTCTTGGAATTGATTCCCTCTTTCTTAATGGGTCTTAATCCAGATGGCTGCCACACCCAAACAAAGGTACATCTGTTCCACTATTCCAGTACAAAGGGTTCTTCTCCAAGGGACACAGCATACTAGAAGAGGTCAGACTTGTTTTTTCTGCATTTGTTCACCTGACAAAGAAACAGTACAGGTGAATCTTCATCAAGGAATAATGCATACTAGAACAAGTGTGACTTCTTCCCTCTGCTGATTGCTTCTTGTAGATTATTCCCTTTAGGTCTGGAAAGGCGTAATCCTCTTGGAATTGATTCCCTCTTTCTTAATGGGTCTTTATCCAGATGGCTGCCACACCCAAACAAAGGTACATCTGTTCCACTATTCCAGTACAAAGGGTTCTTCTCCAAGGGACACAGCATACTAGAAGAGGTCAGACTTGTTTTTTCTGCATTTGTTCACCTGACAAAGAAACAGTACAGGTGAATCTTTGTCAAGGAATAATGCATACTAGAACAAATGTGACTTCTTCCCTCTGCTGATTGCTTCTTGTAGATTATTCCCTTTAGGTCTGGAAAGGCGTAATCATCTTGGAATTGATTCCCTCTTTCTTAATGGGTCTTAATCCAGATGGCTGCCACACCCAAACAAAGGTACATCTGTTCCACTATTCCAGTACAAAGGGTTCTTCTCCAAGGGACACAGCATACTAGGAAGAGGTCAGATTTGTTTTTTCTGCATTTGTTCACCTGACAAAGAAACAGTACAGGTGAATCTTTGTCAAGGAATAATGCATACTAGAACAAGTGTGACTTCTTCCCTCTGCTGATTGCTTCTTGTAGATTATTCCCTTTAGATCTGGAAAGGCGTAATCCTCTTGGCATTGATTCCCTGTCTCTTAATGGGTCTTAATCCAGATGGCTGCCACACCCAAACAAAGGTACATCTGTTCCACTATTCCAGTACAAAGGGTTCTTCTCCAATGGACACAGCATACTAGAAGAGGTCAGACTTGTTTTTCCTGCATTTGTTCACCTGACAAAGAAACAGTACAGGTGAATCTTTGTCAAGGAATAATGCATACTAGAACAAGTTTGACTTCTTCCCTCTACTGATTGCTTATTGTAGATTATTCCCTTTAGGTCTGGAAAGCCGTAATCCTCTTGGCATTGATTCCCTCTCTCTTAATGGGTCTTAATCCAGATGGCTGCCACACCCAAACAAAGGTACATTTGTTCCACTATTCCAGTACAAAGGGTTCTTCTCCAAGGGACACAGCATACTAGAAGAGGTCAGACTTGTTTTTTTCTGCATTTGTTCACCTGACAAAGAAATTACGTAATCCTCTTGGCATTGATTCCCTGTCTCTTAATGGGTCTTAATCCAGATGGCTGCCACACCCAAACAAAGGTACATCTGTTCCACTATTCCAGTAAAAAGGGTTCTTCTCCAAGGGACACAGCATACTAGAAGAGGTCAGACTTGTTTTTTCTGCATCTGTTCACCTGACAAAGAAACAATACATGTGAATCTTTTTAAAGGAATAATGCATACTAGAACAAGTTTGACTTCTTCCCTCTGCTGATTGCTTCTTGTAGATTATTCCCTTTAGGTCTGGAAAGCCGTAATCCTCTTGGCATTGATTCCCTCTCTCTTAATGGGTCTTAATCCAGATGGCTGCCACACCCAAACAAAGGTACATCTGTTCCACTATTCCAGTACAAAGGGTTCTTCTCCAAGGGACACAGCATACTAAAAGAGGTCAGACTTGTTTTTTCTGCATTTGTTCACCTGACAAAGAAACAGTACAGGTGAATCTTCATCAAGGAATAATGCATACTAGAACAAGTGTGACTTCTTCCCTCTGCTGATTGCTTCTTGTAGATTATTCCCTTTAGGTCTGGAAAGGCGTAATCCTCTTGGAATTGATTCCCTCTTTCTTAATGGGTCTTAATCCAGATGGCTGCTACACCCAAACAAAGGTACATCTGTTCCACTATTCCAGTACAAAGGGTTCTTCTCCAAGGGACACAGCATACTAGAAGAGGTCAGACTTGTTTTTTCTGCATTTGTTCACCTGACAAAGAAACAGTACAGGTGAATCTTTATCAAGTAATAATGCATACTAGAACAAGTGTGACTTCTTCCCTCTGCTGATTGCTTCTTGTAGATTATTCCCTTTAGGTCTGGAAAGCCGTAATCCTCTTGGCATTTATTCCCTCTCTCTTAATGGGTCTTAATCCAGATGGCTGCCACACCCAAACAAAGGTACATCTGTTCCACTATTCCAGTACAAAGGGTTCTTCTCCAAGGGACACAGCATACTAAAAGAGGTCAGACTTGTTTTTTCTGCATTTGTTCACCTGATAAAGAAACAGTACAGGTGAATCTTTGTCCAGGAATAATGCATACTAGAACAAGTGTGACTTCTTCCCTCTGCTGATTGCTTCTTGTAGATTATTCCCTTTAGGTCTGGAAAGGCGTAATCCTCTTGGAATTGATTCCCTCTTTCTTAATGGGTCTTAATCCAGATGGCTGGTACACCCAAACAAAGGTACATCTGTTCCACTATTCCAGTACAAAGGGTTCTTCTCCAAGGGACACAGCATACTAGAAGAGGTCAGACTTGTTTTTTCTGCATTTGTTCACCTGACAAAGAAACAGTACAGGTGAATCTTTATCAAGGAATAATGCATACTAGAACAAGTGTGACTTCTTCCCTCTGCTGATTGCTTCTTGTAGATTATTCCCTTTAGGTCTGGAAAGGCGTAATCCTCTTGGAATTGATTCCCTCTCAAATAATGGGTCTTAATCCAGATGGCTGCCACACCCAAACAAAGGTACATCTGTTCCACTATTCCAGTACAAAGGGTTCTTCTCCAAGGGACACAGCATACTAGAAGAGGTCAGACTTGTTTTTTCTGCATTTGTTCACCTGACAAAGAAACAGTACAGGTGAATCTTTATCAAGGAATAATGCATACTAGAACAAGTGTGACTTCTTCCCTCTGCTGATTGCTTCTTGTAGATTATTCCTTTTAGGTCTGGAAAGGCGTAATCCTCTTGGAATTGACTCCCTCTTTCTTAATGGGTCTTAATCCAGATGGCTGCCACACCCAAACAAAGGTACATCTGTTCCACTATTCCAGTATAAAGGGTTCTTCTCCAAGGGACACAGCATACTAGAAGAGGTCAGACTTGTTTTTTCTGCATTTGTTCACCTGACAAAGAAACAGTACAGGTGAATCTTTGTCAAGGAATAATGCATACTAGAACAAGTGTGACTTCTTCCCTCTGCTGATTGCTTCTTGTAGATTATTCCCTTTAGGTCTGGAAAGGCGTAATCCTCTTGGAATTGATTCCCTCTCAAATAATGGGTCTTAATCCAGATGGCTGCCACACCCAAACAAAGGTACATCTGTTCCACTATTCCAGTACAAAGGGTTCTTCTCCAAGGGACACAGCATACTAGAAGAGGTCAGACTTGTTTTTTCTGCATTTGTTCACCTGACAAAGAAACAGTACAGGTGAATCTTTATCAAGGAATAATGCATACTAGAACAAGTGTGACTTCTTCCCTCTGCTGATTGTTTCTTGTAGATTATTCCCTTTAGGTCTGGAAAGGCGTAATCCTCTTGGAATTGATTCCCTCTTTCTTAATGGGTCTTAATCCAGATGGCTGCCACACCCAAACAAAGGTACATCTTTTCCACTATTCCAGTACAAAGGGTTCTTCTCCAAGGGACACAGCATACTAGAAGAGGTCAGACTTGTTTTTTCTGCATTTGTTCACCTGACAAAGAAACAGTACAGGTTAATCTTCATCAAGGAATAATGCATACTAGAACAAGTGTGACTTCTTCCCTCTGCTGATTGCTTCTTGTAGATTATTCCCTTTAGGTCTGGAAAGGCGTAATCCTCTTGGAATTGATTCCCTCTTTCTTAATGGGTGTTAATCCAGATGGCTGCCACACCCAAACAAAGGTACATCTGTTCCACTATTCCAGTACAAAGGGTTCTTCTCCAAGGGACACAGCATACTAGAAGAGGTCAGACTTGTTTTTTCTGCATTTGTTCACCTGACAAAGAAACAGTACAGGTGAATCTTTGTCAAGGAATAATGCATACTAGAACAAGTGTGACTTCTTCCCTCTGCTGATTGCTTCTTGTAGATTATTCCCTTTAGGTCTGGAAAGGCGTAATCATCTTGGAATTGATTCCCTCTTTCTTAATGGGTCTTAATCCAGATGGCTGCCACACCCAAACAAAGGTACATCTGTTCCACTATTCCAGTACAAAGGGTTCTTCTCCAAGGGACACAGCATACTAGGAAGAGGTCAGACTTGTTTTTTCTGCATTTGTTCACCTGACAAAGAAACAGTACAGGTGAATCTTTGTCAAGGAATAATGCATACTAGAACAAGTGTGACTTCATCCCTCTGCTGATTGCTTCTTGTACATTATTCCTTTTAGTTCTGAAAGGTCGGAAACCACTCGGTATCGATTCTCTGTCTTTCAATGTTTCTCACATAAAAACTTATTTCTTTACAAAAGTAAATTGAAACTATCTTCTCCAAATTTCAACCGAAACGTTAGTAATATTAAACACTTTTTTTTTCTTTTTTCTTTTTTTCTTCTATGTTCAGAACACTAAACACTCACTACGACTTTCACTACTCTAAACACTTATTCTTTTGATACACAGGATGTTTTTATGCTCTTGTGTATCGCCCGTATTATATCAACACCCTTATAGATAAAGAATGGTGTAATATCTTTATGCAGAAGGGTGATAACTCCAAACTTGAGAAGTATATCCCTCAATATTGTTTGACAATTATTTGTCAACCAATGATAGGGGCGCACTTGGTTAGGGCCATAGTATTCTCTCACTATCTGCCATAGCTGTAGAGGAGACACATTTCGTATAACGGTTTCATCCACAGGATCGTATACCCCAGGTTCGTGGTCATAGGTTCTATATATGGGCGCTAAATATATTTTATCATTCAGTTTTTTATCAAGCCCTTCGAAGTAACGCTTCTTGGTGCCCCAGTCAAAGACCAAACGCATATGCGACACATTTAAACGTTGAAGGGCTGAAATACGTAATTTTGGATTCTTGAGATATTTGCATTGTAGGAAGACTCTACAGTCTCCTGGTACCGCGTCAGTCTCCTCCCCGATTAGCCCCTGCAAGAAGGATTCCGCCTCGGGTGGTTGCTGCTTCCAATCGCGGTTTATTAAATAAAGGTCCTTAAATCCATATGTTTCCAAAAACAAATGTGCTCCTATTAGACAAAGTTTCGGTATATTAAAGATATTATTCCCCGCTCCCTGATGCTTACGAATAGTGCGAATAGTGGCGTTCTAACACATGTAACCTGGAATTAACCATATTGATCTCATGACAAATGTGCCCATATATAATATTAAATGACTTAATACAGAGTTGTCAGAACAATTTATCAAGAAATTGAATATTTGCTTACCTTGCACCAGCTGTACGCTCTTCTCCTCCTCCTCCTCCTCTTCCTTTTCTTCCTCCTCCTCCTCTTCCTTTTCTTCCTCCTCCTCCTCCTCCTTCTCCTCCACCTTCTTCTCCTCCTCCTCCACCTTCTCCTTCTCCTCCTCATCCTCTTCTACCTTCTCCTCCTCCTCCACCTTCTCCTTCTCCTCCTCATCCTCTTCTACCTTCTCCTCCTCCTCCTTCTCTTCTACCTTCTCCTCCTCCTCCTTCTCCTCCACTTTCTTCTCCTCCTCCTTCTCCTTCTCCTTCTCCTCCTCTTCTATCTTCTCCTCCTCCTCCTCCACCTTCTCCTTCTCATCCTCTTCTACCTTCTCCTCCTCCTCCTCTTCTACCCCCTCCTCCTTCTCCTCCAGCTTCTTCTCCTCCTCTTCTACCTCCTCCTCCTTCTCCTCCTCCACCTTCTTCTCCTCCTCCTCCTTCTCCTCCACCTTCTCCTCCTCCACCTTCTTCTCCTCCTCCACCTTCTTCTCCTCCTCCACCTTCTTCTCCTCCTTTTCTCTTGAATTTACCTGAAGTGTCTGATAATTCCTTCTCTCATAAGTCAGTTGATTCTCTAGGGAGTCAACCTTCACTTCTTTTTCAAACAACTTCTGTTTAATATAAATATTTTCTATCGTTAGCGCGTCTAACTTATCTTTAAATTTATTATTGCAGTGAAAGACTTGCTCTCTCAATGTAGCATTTTCATCCTTTGCTTCTTTAAGCAAACCCAATAGTTCTTCTTGTAACCGATTATATTCCTCAAAATATTTCTTTTCCTTGAGGAGCGCATCAGCTTCTAGATGTTGAACTTTCCTTTGAAGGTAATCCTCCCGATTAGCTGCGGATTTTCTTCTTTTTTCGTAATTTTCTATCGCCTCCTGAAATTCCTCTAAGTTTTGGTTTTTCTGTTCGGTTGTCTCTCCGTTTTGCTGCGGCGGAGGTTCAAATTTAATGTCGTCTTCTTCCACTGCATTTTCAAGCCCCCGCTCCTCGTCGTTTGTTTCGCTTTTCCTCTTAAATAAAACCTTCTTCACTAAAAAGCTTCCCAAAATACCGGCTAACATAACCCCCACCCTCCTGGAACAATGAGTTCCATCCTGCACTCCCATTTTAAAATTAGAGAGGAAGGGGCCGATTAATGGAACGGAGTTCAAATCCATCCTAAGAATTTCCATATACTTTACACATCTCCGATGATCTTTAATTGTCTTAAAATAATCTCCTATCACTGGCACTGAGAACACCAGCCGTTGGAAAACATTTTCCCATACTCCGCACTCAGATTGGTCTGGCCGCGCGGGAAGTAGGCCTAACCAAGATACAGCACGGAACGCAAATGAGGATTGAATATCCTCAATTTGTCTCTCGAGTCGTATAACATCATACTTACGTTCCAAATGCTGTTCTTGAAGACCATTAAAAAGTGCTGTAATAGCACCATTAACAACACCATTCACAACACCATTAGTAACACCACTAACAACACCATTGATAACACTATAAACAACACCATTAATAACACTGTTCCACATTGTTCAAAAAATACAGATGGCTCTCCCTCGATGTACTGTAGCTATATTTTTAAAAAAAATAGCAGTAATCGTCTGAAGACGAACTTAGTCCTGCAGACAAATCTAACTGGCTGTGGACCCCTTAAGACTCAGAGAGAGAGAGAGAGAGAGAGAGAGAGAGAGAGAGAGAGAGAGAGAGTGAGAGAGAGCAGCAAATTCCTCAAAGATCTTTGTGGAAAGATGAGAAATCTCCCAGGTTGTCTTCAACGGAAAAGATCCCCGTTTTTTATGAAGCTCTTAAGACTCAATAGAGAGAGAGAGAGAGAGAGAGAGAGAGAGAGAGAGAGAGAGAGAGAAATTCCTCGAAGACAGTTCTGGAAGGATGAAAAATCTTCAGTTTTCTTCAGCGGAAAATATTCGTTTTTTTACGACGCCCTTAAGACTCAAGAGAGAGAGAGAGAGAGAGAGAGAGAGAGAGAGAGAGAGCAGCAAATTCCTCAAAGATCTTTGTGGAAAGATGAGAAATCTCCCAGTTGTCTTCAACGGAAAAGATCCCCGTTTTTTATGAAGCTCTTAAGACTCAATAGAGAGAGAGAGAGAGAGAGAGAGAGAGAGAGAGAGAAATTCCTCGAAGACAGTTCTGGAAGGATGAAAAATCTTCAGTTTTCTTCAGCGGAAAATATTCGTTTTTTACGACGCCCTTAAGACTCAACAGAGAGAGAGAGAGAGAGAGAGAGAGAGAGAGAGAGAGCAGCAAATTCCTCAAAGATCTTTGTGGAAAGATGAGAAATCTCCCAGTTGTCTTCAACGGAAAAGATCCCCGTTTTTTATGAAGCTCTTAAGACTCAACAGAGAGAGAGAGAGAGAGAGAGAGAGAGAGAGAGATACTAATTCCTGGAAGACCGTTTGGGAAAGATGAAAAATCTTCAGTTGTCTTCAACGGAAAATATTCGATTTTTTACAACGCCCCTAGGACTCAAGAGAGAGAGAGAGAGAGAGAGAGAGAGAGAGAGAGAGAGAGTACTTCCTCGAAGACATCAGAAAGGATGGGAAATCTTCAGTTGCCTTCAACGGAAAAGATCCCTTTCTTACGCTGAAACGATTTTTTCTTACTGCAGGATTTCCCTTTTTACTTTGTTTATTTTGACGAGATTTTGCAGGAAAGGCGAAAATTTATAAAACGCTCATTTTTCCTTGAAGCCAAAGTTTTCAAGAATATGAAGAAATGGAATCGAACGATTCTTGAAAAAAAATAAATCGTATTTTGGCGGTAAAAAGTCAATAAGAGTTATCTGAAAAGAATGAAGCAAACAGAAGATTCCGAGTTCTTCCAGATTCCCTGAAGGAGCTTTGGGTCTTTAGAGGATCTGCAGGCGAATGCGAAGATTCTTTGAAGACGAAGATCAAGATTCTTCAGAAGGAAGAAAAACCATGAAAGGAATCACTTCTGAACTTCGCGGAGGAATGAATAACTCTTTGATCTTCAAGATTCCGGATGTTTATAATGAATAGACAATGTCATATATATATATATATATATATATATATATTCATTTAAAGTATTCATTGAAGGCAATTGCCTTAGCGGCATCAATGGGTTTCTTACGGAAATCCTCGGGTTGTTTAAGCTTCTTAAGATTCTCCGGCGTAAGTCTTTGGCTGAAGAAACTGTTCCCTTTCTTCCTTTATTCTATCTACAACACTTTTCCACTATCCCCTCATTTCCCGTTCATTATCACGATTCTCTCATCATTCCCATCTTTCTTTCACCCCCCCCCCTTCTTCCTCTCAATTCTCACCTTTCTCTCATTTTTTTACCATTTCATTTTTAATAATACAATAATAGCAATAGGAATGAAATAGGTATGAATAAAGTTTAGGGCAGGTTAAAGTACTAAGCGTAAGTTGGGTTAGTGAATCTCAGAGAGATTAGCCTAGGCCTAAGCCTTCGGGATATCTTGAACTTGACCTAGGGAAAAAGGGCGTAGTCATGCCTTCAAATACGGTACACACACACACACACACACACACATATATATATATATATATATAGATGAATTCATATATATATATATATATATATATTTATGAATTCATATATATATATATATATATATGAGTTCATATATATATATATATATGGATGCACATATATACATATATATACTGTATATATATATATATGTATGCATATATATATATATATATATATTTATATATATATATATATATATGTGTGTGGTATGTTTGCATATATATGCATATATATATGTATATATAAATATATATATATTATATATATATACACACATATATATATATTATATATATACATATGTGTATATATATATATATATATACACATATTTATTTTATATATATACACACACATATATATATATATATATATAAATATATATATGTTTTTTCAAAAAGGCCCATAAAAGAAAACACAGGAAATATGAATAAATCACACTATATTTCGGTCAATAAACATCGACCCTCTTAAGGATGTGAAGTAAAAATGAGGGATACAGTGGAGAGTGACGGGTTATATATGAAAGCAAAAGGGTGTGTTCAATTGTTCTATAGTTGTTATGATTGCTGGAAGGATTAGCCAAATTCAATTACATCCAGGTGCGTCTTCTTATTGTTGAGCCGCTTGGAGGAAGTCTTGACCTCTGATGCATGTCTGGTGGTCGGTCTCCGTGGATTATCTTCGTAATGATAGGGTTGAGAAGAGTATTGTCCACTGTGTCAGCTTTCCATCTGGGGCCAATGGAAAGCTGACACAGTATTTAATCCCATTCAGGATATATTTCGATTTTATTATCACGTCACCTTAAAATCTATTTTGAAGGGTTTCTTCAAAAGCAATACAATTTCATGACTTTGTTTTGTTTGATAATAATAATAATGATAATACCTGTAATAATAATAATAATAATAATAATAATAATAATAATAATAATAATAATAATAATAAATAATAATAATAATAATAATATAATATTTTTTTTCACAGAGTTACTGTCATAAATTCAACCCAGATTCCACCAGTTATAAACAAATAAGTTTATGGCACAATTTTTAAGTTAACAAGTATTTTTTTGTTTGTGTTGCATGATAGCAATATGCATTTACATTTTAGTATTATATTGCAATGAGAGTCTCATCCTTAAGTTATTATTTTAAACATTTAAAAATTTAAAGGTCATTTATGAATGACAGGGGCTTGATTTTATTATACAATGGATATATATATATATATATATGTGTGTGTGTGTGTGTGTGTGCATATATATATATATATATATATATGTATATATGTACATATATTATATATATATATATATATATATATTCGTGTTACTTCGGTCCTCTGAAGAAGTATCACGAAACTACTCAAGAAATAATCTTATATTTTCTTTTTTTAATTTTCCCTGTGGTTCTTTTGCATCTGAGCATTAGTTTTCCCTATGATTTTTACACACACACACACACACATATATATATATATATATATATACATACATATATATATATATATATATGTATATATATATATATTTATATAAGTATATAGATATGTATATATATGTATATACATACATATATATATATATATATATATTCACACAAATATGTATATATGTATATATATATATATATATATATGTGTGTGTGTGTATATATATATATATATATAATTATATATATATATATATATATATCAACATTATTACAGATCTCTGGATGGAACACCTGTCTTTCAGATAAAGTTATCCAGCCTTCAAATGTCACTCTATCATGAAGCCATAGTTCTTTATGCGTTTCACATCAGCATTCACCAAGATTCTCCCAGGGTATAAAGTATATACTTTTTATACTTTATATACTTTTTATATACACAAGTACGCAGGAATTCACGACACACCTCTCTCTAAGGAAGTGTATTCTGTAACACCCTTACTGCACAGCGAGTTCCCATGTGCGTAACCTTCAACCACCTTCCGTCCACCTTCCGCCCACCTCCAGAGGTTCCAAGGTTCCACTCTTTTGTCACGCAGGTTTCAATAGCGTTCAATTTCATGTATTACTTGCGTCCCTTGAACCTCCTATACTCAATTTTCTTTTTCTAATGAGGCCCATTTGCACCCGACTCGGAAGGGTTTTTGCTATCTGATTGGTTAGAATGATCTCGTCCAACCAATTGGTGATCAGGAAACTTTTCCGAGCTAAAGGAGCATCCCTGCGAGTCGGTGTGAATCTGCCTCACTGAAAAGAATTGACTATAGTTGAACTTAATGAAGTTGTGGTTCACTTTTAGTGGGACTTCTTCTTTGCCTGGGGCTCTGATCCCGAGGTCGTTAAGAGAATCCACACATTAATGTATATATATATATATATATATATATACATATAAATTTCTACCTCATACTTGGGATCGAACGCTAGCCCCTTCTCATGAAAGGCCAGGTCGAAACCTACCATGCCACGAGAGACCATAAAAGAAATCGGAACCTGACGCTACCTAGCTGTCCGAGGATTTACCTGGCGAGACATCAGTCTCTTACCAGCAAGTTTTATCCATATATATATATATATATATATATATACATATATACATATATATACATAAGTATATATACATATATATATATATATATACATATATATATATGTATATATATATATATATATATGTATATATATATATATATATATGTGTGTGTGTATATATATATATATATATATATATTCAAATCTAACATTAAGCACAATGACAAAACACCACAAGATTGCAATGCTTGCTTACCAGAATGCATGAAATATCACACGAGGTGGGGCTGAAGATAAATAGAAGAAAGACAGAGATGATGAGAACGGAGTATGCAATGGAAGATGAAATAGCATTAGAAGGAGAAAGGATTAATGAGGTGGAATCATTTACGTATTTAGGGACAATGATCTTCAATACAGGATCTTTAGAATTGGAGTTTAGTGAAAGATTGAAAAAAGCAAATCAGACAATGGGTAGGTTAAGTCAAATTTGGAAATCAAATCGCCTAAAATTTCATATAAAAATCAGACTTTACATCAGTTTAGTGAGATTGGTGTTACTTTATGGACAAGAGTCCTGGTATGACAATGAAACATTCTCCATTAGATTTAGTATATTTGAAGATAAAGTCCTCAGGATTAGAAATGAAACTATAAGAGATATTACTCGAGTACCATATGTGGATGAAATCATGATGAGGGGTAGATTGAGATGTTTTGGGCATGCTCTTGGCACTCCCCAAGAGAGATTGGCTCACCAAACTTTCAACTGAGCTCCAGAAGGCAATAGAAGAGTTGGGAGACCCAGGCCTACATGGCTGAGGACTATGAAGCGTCAAGTCGAAGATGACGAATGTACAAGTATCGAATTAAAAGCTCAAGAGAGAAACGACTGTTGTATTATTTTGCGTCAATAGGCGTAGGGGGAAATGATGATGATGATGATAAGGACACCCATATTCTTTGAGAGAGAGAGAGAGAGAGAGAGAGAGAGAGAGAGAGAGAGAGAAAAGGAGACTTCATTTCCTGAATTGCTAAAATGACCATCTAAGATAAAAATGCCCTAGGTAAAAAGATCATATTGAACTAGAAAAGCACTCAGAGTGCAAACCTCCCCCACGGCAGCTCATTTCGGTCGACATTTTGCTCGCTCTTCACCTTTTATCTAGGACCTTCAAAACTGAATCACTTCCACGTAGCAACATAACAATTAATTCCTGAGTTTCACTACTCCATGAGTACAGTTGTGGCAAGGATGTTGTTCACAAACAGACAAAGACACGAATAGGGGCGAAAACCTAACCTCCTTCAGACTTCGTTAGCGGAGGTAAAAAGTGAATGGAAATTTCGAAAAGAATAACTCGATATATTTCGTTTTATTTGCTTTAGTGGGTTTCAATTATTCAACTAAACCGAGATTAATAACATAGAAAAAAACATTACCTAAATTATATATATACATACACATGCATACATACATACACTATATATATATATATATATATATATATCTCGAAAGCAAGGGAATTAAATCAGAAAAGCGTTTGATATGTACATAAAAATGAGATTAGGCCTAACTAAACACGTAGTTACTCTGTTAAAGTAATGTTCTACTGAGATTGAAAATCAAATATCAACATGTAAAGTAACAAATAAATATTTTATCAAATACCTGTAATATTCTGCTTTTAATTTTTGGATCAGAAACTAAAGCCTTAGGAAATAAGTTCATTACAACTCAAATATATGGAAAGAATAATGATGGGAATAACACGAAGAGACAGAAAAAGATCAAAATGTATACGAGAGCAAACTAAAATAGAGGATATTCTAACAACATATGAAAAAGAAATTGACATGGACAGGACATATAATGAGAACGACAGACAGTAGATGGGCATTAAGAATAACAGAATGTATCCCTAGATATTATAAAAAAAACAGGGGAAGGAAGAGAAGGCGATGGATTGACGAACTAAGGAAGTTTGGGTGTGGACTGGCGCAGAAAGACCATAAAAAAAAAGCAAGTAGAAGTACATGTCTGAGGCCTTTGTTTTGGAATGATGAAAAATGATAAAATTTAGGGGTTGGAACACCAGCATAGATGGTATTTACTATAACTCGAAATCAATTTAAAAAAAAAAGATAATCTAAAATGTTTAAACGACCAATACGTCCAAACTATTTAATTGGAAACCAAATCCAACATAAGAATTAAAGCTAACAACTCCTCTAAAGTTTATAAGTAGTTTCAAACAATATTTACCGAATCTGTGGAGCCTAGATACAGTCTCTCTCTCTCTCTCTCTCTCTCTCTCTCTCTCTCTCTCTCTCTCTCTCTCTCTCTCTCTCTCTCTCTCTCTCTCTCTCCACATAGCCTAAACACACTGGGTATATATGTGGACAATACCAGTAGCGTATTGTCAAAAGTTCCCATTGCCATAGTGTCACGTGGGCAAAGTATTAGACGATACGTGTACTGAACGAGTATTCCTCTAACTACCCCTTAACAATGCCTTTGAGAGAGAGAGAGAGAGAGAGAGAGAGAGAGAGAGAGAGAGAGAGAGAGAGAGAGAGAGAGAGAGAGAGAGAATAATAATAATAATAATAATAATAATAATAATAATAATAATCTACAGATTCAACCAAGCTTACGTGGCGCAGTTCTTCAGGCAATAATACAGCTAAAACTAGAGGGGCACTCAGTAAAGAGCAGACCTTAGCTGTAGTAGCTTATTTCTTGACCTTTTGCTCGACCTTGACCTTAACATGCATTAATTGGCATGGATTATCATACACTCAAATATGAACCAATTTGGAAGTCTCTGTGACAACGATGCCCAAACTTATGGCTGATTATGTGAATTGGACATTTTGCTTGACCTTGACCTTACAAAATTTAATCATTTCCAGCTTTTTACATAAGTTAATCTCTACATGTTTCATTACTCTACGATTAAAATTGTGGACAGGAAACTGTTCACAAACAAACTCAAATTACAAACGCACAAACATGGGGTAAAACATAACCTCCTTCCAACTTTGTCGGCGGAGGTTATAACAGTAAGCCTAAAGTCACGTGAACTATATGTCAACCAACTGTTAGTTCCTGCTTGCAAGACTCTCAATGAGAACAACTGCCATTTGTATCCTCCAGTCAACATGGACTAGTTATAAACACCTACAAATGCAGCTATCTCTATTCCACTGCATATCCTTACTCATGTCTGGGGTTTGGCTATTCATCAATGGACTGGCCACAATGAATTGGTGATAGTGATGATCGCTCACATCAAACCAACCTAGTATTGGGGCCCTGATAAAAACAGCTTTGCTTAACATCACGATACATAAACCTTTTCACCAAGTCAATAAAAGTATATGAGAAATCAATGCTTCAGTAAATGTACCTTTGACGCAAAGGATTAACCTAAAATCTCCTCATTAAATTCAAAAAGATATATATGTATCTCTCTCTCTCTCTCTCTCTCTCTCTCTCTCTCTCTCTCTCTCTCTCTCTCTCTCTCTCTCTCTCCTCTCTCTCTCTCTCTCTCTCGTACGAAAGGTGCGACCCCTTAAAGCTAATTTCAGTCAGCTCACATAAAGTTCATCTCAGATGTATAATGCCAAACTTCCTTAAATTGTGTAAAGAAGTTTGTCTACGTGAAAGAAACCTTGATGGTCACAATATGGAGTAACTTTACTGAAGAAAACAGTGGCCATTATACTATTCAACAAGTATAGCCAAAACAGCTTCTTGTACTGATTATATTATGGTGTATATAACTATAACTTTTCTTCTTTCATGCCGTTATACCTACATTAAGGGGCCGGTTGCCTGATCTATCTATTTACCAAGGCGCTTCACCCAGTTTTAGGGGTTAGCTTACATCAAGCAAAGGAACAAAAGGGGATCCTTCCTCTCTCCGTTCCTCCAAACCTGATGAGGGATTTAGCCGAGGTTGCCTCATGCTCCTTAATATCATCCCCCATAGTCAATAATTTAGCGCAGCGATTTCACGATCGCATGCCCTTGCTGTCATCGATCACAAATATTAGCGGTGGGACTAACCCTTGACTAAATAGTCCAACTGCAAGGGAGCAGTTTTCACAGTTATTGACAGAGGGCTCAGCCTTTTGCTAATAAGCAAGACTGCAAGGCAACAGCTGTCCTTTTAGTCACTTTCTACAACACACAAGGCATATGGTGGTAGTATTTTTACACTCCTACCACATGACAGCATAAATAAACATAGCTCTAGAGATTTTTAACGAATATACGTACATAAAACAGACAGTAACTGTATTCCAAGGACACAAGACGAAAATTAAAAGAAGGATAAGCATGGGATGGACAGCTTTTGGTAAAAC
>NC_090763.1:38488652-38501152 GCF_036898095.1 Palaemon carinicauda
TGATCGCGATACTTAAATAGGCATAAATATTATTACCTTGGGACAGAGAGGTCCCCTTGGCTTTTACTGAACCAAGGGCAGTGCACAAAAAATGTATGATGAGACGTCTTGCTGCAGAGAAAGGAAATCCAACACAAGCTCAATAGCTTCAAAATGTGGTTCTGCAAAGGCGTGGAATAATATAGATCCAATCACAAATGTCGTGCCCTACAAGGTTGGAGGCTCAGAAACACACTAAGGAACCATCCTCAAAAAAAGCCCCTCCAAAACTCCGTTCACGCAGGAGCGCAGCCACGTAATCCACACCACTTGAAAATATAAAACAGCCGTTAGTCCATTATAAACACTAACATAACCACCAGTGAAAAGACAAACTCTCAAAAAAAAAAGTAAACAATAAGTCTACAATATACATCTATAAAAACTTAAATAATTTAGAAAAATAAAGCAATGTGAAGAATTTTCTTCACTCTTCTTCTTTTAATCGTATTTTTAGCTCTCTTCTACTAATACTATAGCTACCCCTTAAAAATTCTCTCCTACATCTAGTTTTCTTTAACGAAATATAGGGATGACTAATCTAAACTTGTTGACAGTGACGCACGCCATGCTCGTGACGTCACAGCGTAGATACGCACGTTAGAGGGCCTTAGTGTAACCACGGCGTATGTTGGTTCTTTCCTTAAGCTACGTGGGTCGAGATTAAATTCATAAACTGCACATTTTATATAAATTCCAATACTGCTGAATTAATGCATCTTATATTTCTCAATACCAATTAAGGTTTGTTAATTTTAAGATGTATGCCCATCGTACCAGTCCATTGCTAATTAATCATTTTAAATATTAATTTTTAGCAAGCCAGAATAGGTAGGATTGCTGTATATGTAACCTCCCTCAGAGCAGCAAGATTTATCTGAGTATTTAGTACAAAATCCTGCCTCCTCTGCACTCCTTTCAACAATATATTGCCCTGTCCTTAAGTCCCGATATGGCAACCCCAATGGATTACCATGCGCATCATGACCGTCACTTGTTTGGCAAGGTGAAGCCAGGTGATCTCCTCGACCTCAGTGTCGAGCCCATTCTACGAGGAGCTGCCCTGGCCTGCTGACCTGCCTGGTCATTGAACCCGGCCGATTCTGGCTCACCCCACTCTCTCTTCCAAAACGTGTCTCACCAACGAGTCCTGTTGCTGCCGGTCGGAGAGATTGAGAAGAGGAACCTGGTGTACCTAGTTGCAGCCAAAGTGAGATTCTTTGGGGTGAGCCAGGCAAGAGTGCAGCGTGCCCATTAGTGCGACAATCAGGTCAACAGCCACCACGGGCATAGGACTAAACTTCAAAGGAGTGCAGGTACTACATCAATGGCCATTTAGTTTTCCCCCATTTTTTATTAGCTCAGACTAATTTTAACTTTATAGGGAACCTAGCTAATTACACTATTCGGACTGTGTGCGGTGGGATTGTGTGTAAATATTTTTTCGTTATCATTTTGGTTTGAGACTAGCATAGTCTCTGGGTCACGTGGGCCACGTGCCAGACCCCATTTTGATTTTGATTGTTGCAGACCACGTGTCTAACTCATCATTTTCATTATTTGAATTGCATCTCTTTTTATACCATTTTTTGCCTTTGTTAAGATGTCCGTTTCTTCAATGTAAATTTGTGAATAAATCAATATTAGGTTAATCAAACCTCCTTAGTATTTTTGCTCCCTCATTTATTTTAATGTGTGAAATGAATAGTTGATCACGGGACAAAGTACCCAGTATTTAAAGAGAAAACCTAAGTAAGTCTATAGGTGGTAACAGCGAGGAACTTTGCATTAATATATTTGCTTCGAAGGTAAAGATCCTTATCTTTAAACTTTTAAACTACTTTACATCACTGCTCCCATTTTGGATTTTGTCTACCTTACATTAACGTAAAATAACTGTCCAGCATTTCATTGGGGTAGCTGGGACGGAGCCGGAACAGAGCCTGAGAATGAGATGACTATAGACCTGACAAAGCTAGAGTAGGCCATAAATTATTGTTAATCCTACGTGTGGAGTGCTTCGGCCTCTGGACAGTAAATTCCCCCTTTTGTATTTGAGTGATGGTTAGTGAATTGTGACAGTAAAGTATTAGCAGGGTGTTTGTGCCCCGAGAGTAAGTGCTCCTATCCTCCCCTGTTGAACTTTAGGTAACTGTTATAAGGAGACTTTCCCGGACTAAGTTCCCACTCAGAACGTAACCATTAAAAAATTCTCCACACGAGTGGTCCTTCGAACCGGATCTTTTACCTTTGACTTGTGAAGCATTAACGTAATTAATCAGCTTGATTAAGCATATAGTAACTCGCTATATCACTTACCCACACGCACACAGCCAGTTTGTCGAATGTGTAATGCCCAGACTTTAATTGGGAAGAGAAATTTGTAATCAACATGATCTTTTTGTATCGACCACGTGTTTAAGGAAAGAGCTATGTAGCCAGGTTAATTTGTTGCTTGAATGTTCTCTACAGAAAGACTAGAATTTGTCGTAGGAACTTCACTTTGTCTCGGATCCGTTCACCCACGTGTGGTGGAATCCTCTTATACCAGAAAGTTCTAAGCTACTTGAACTAAGGTTTTTTGTTGTTCAGACGCCCGTGTTTACTGCTCAGCTAGAGCGCCGGTGTACTCGTCCTGTCAACTAATTTTGCTAGCTAAGCATCTAATTTGTAACATTTTGTACCTTGGTCTACCTTCCTTTGTGTCGTTTACCTTCCCTAACCAACCTTAACTTTTCTAACTAATGTTCCCGTATACCTAGCACGTGTCCTTGTCCTACAGAGCGAATTGGCGCAACATAATTTTAAGTGTTCTTACAAGTAACGTAGAAACTTAATTTCACCAAGTCCGTTTCATTCCACGTGTTTGTTCCGAGATGGCGGATCTTGTTTACAGCCCAAACTAAGGGTCGTAATTGTTTGCTACCGTAAGTAAATAACTTCGTGTAGTTCATTTAAGTTCCTTTAGCGAGGAAATATTGTTTTTGTCCTTTAGCGAGGATATTTTTGTTTTACCTCCGCGTGAGGGAAATTTCATATTGTTTAGCCTCCAAGAGAGTGCACTTTAAAATCTAAGTCGCTGCCTTGTGCGCCAATCTACATTTTGAATAGTTCAGTGGTCGCCTTAGTGCACCCGTAATTGTGAAATCGTCACAACAGTGTCAGCCTCGACCTGTTATTTTCACTTTTAACTTACCCTTTTTGCATTCATAAGCCCATGTGCTTTCTAATATGCTCTTCTTTAAAGTAAATTAATTAGTCATTATCGCCACGTGCGTAAATAATTCATTTTAGCAAAGTCTTTCACGTCACGTGACCTGGGCATCGTCTGCTTTGTTGGACCCGGTCACTTTGAATTTTTAAAGTAATTTCATGATTTATATGTTTTTTGTCCATTTAACTTTTTCTCCCATCATGAGTAAATTTAGATATTCATTTATCACTCTTTCAAATTTGTAAAGTTTCATTTTTACATTCCTTTGAAAATTCAGTTACCCCTTGTTTGCTTTTACGAATCCGTTCATCCAACGTGGTCATTCCAAGATGGCGGACTTCATGTTTAACGTAAACAACCCTTCACCGCCTAAGGCGGAAACGCTTAGCCCCGAGGAGATTAACGCTAGGCTTAAGGAACAGGAGTTGACGTTCACCTTTGTGTGTGAGGACGCAGACCTAGCACTTCATGCTCTTGCTTCTGTAGATTTTCCCAGCATGGGTCCAGAAGCCGTAAACCATT
Organism: Palaemon carinicauda; assembly: GCF_036898095.1. Taxonomy (NCBI): domain Eukaryota; kingdom Metazoa; phylum Arthropoda; class Malacostraca; order Decapoda; family Palaemonidae; genus Palaemon; species Palaemon carinicauda. The sequence continues at coordinate 38,492,428 of NC_090763.1, forward strand.
TTAAAACCCTTGTTGGTAAAGTAAGAGATGAACTTAACCATTACAAGAATTTTTGGAGACGTCATTACGACCATCCCATTGTTAAATTAAATTATCCCGTACTTGCTGCCTGTTCGAGTAAAATTGAGATTGCTTTTAATAGCCTCATGGCTCATCCTAATTTAATAATTAAAGCTAATCAGTCTAATTCCTTTTCTAGGGTGACACCTTCAGTGACACGTCCTGTTGTAAACGCTATTAATAGTCCCCTAATTGTTACTTCTAATATATCAGCAGTCAAGCACAATTTTGTCTCAATTCCTCAACCTGTAAAACCATCACATTTCAATACTATGTTGCCAACACGGCATACGATTAGTGAATTTGTGTCAGTCACACGTGCTCCGTCCTCATCTCCAAACCTTAAGCCACCAGCGTATGATCGCCCTCCTCCCCCTTTGTCTTTGCCGCCGGTGACAGTCCGTCCCGGAGAAAACCCCATTCATTGTCTTAACATGGACCCCCCAAGTGGTAGCACAAATACCACCCAACTTAACCGTGTGCGTGATGGCCAGCAGAGGCCTGTACCGGTTGTAGATTCAATCATTAAAGTCGTATCATCCCATGGACCAGTGCTCACGTTGCCTGACTGTCCAGTTCTTAAGCCCGTAACTTCCGCTCCAACCCGTGTTGACGCTAGAACATCCCCGTTAGGATTTCAAACCCGCCCTCAGAAAGAGCCGCGTGATCGCAAGGTTAAGACTTTAGTTGTCAGAAATGAACCTTGTGCACTGACGGCGGATTTGGCGAAGGTCATACATGTAGACCTAGCACCGGAGCTTAGAGCCTGTTTACGATTCACTTTGCTTGAGGATAACGGTACCATGAACATCATTCATTGTTTTTATTCAGTTTTATATGGCGCAACTGTAAGCATTTATTATTATTTTTGCCAAGTCGTACAGCAGCATTTTCCAGGTCAATCACTTGCTTTAACTTCAAAGCGTAAATTTAATTTTTGCCTTGACAACTTGTCATGTTGCTATAATCCCCCTGACATCCTTCAGCTCGTGCTGAATATGAGCTTTGTTTTTAATGTTCACCTTGCAAACATTTCCCTTGAAGATGACATCCAAGACCTTAGCTGTCAGAAATACGATGTCCCCATGGACCTAGTTCGTCTCACTTTGTCATTCAAACTAGAGTCAGATGATTTTTCAAATTTTAACGCTGAGAATAAGATAACTTTTCTCCTTTTGTCAGGCGACAAATACAAAGTTTTCAGTACGCCAGTAATTTTATTTGTAGAAATATTCTATGTAAAACGTTGGGTGTCAGACCGGGATTGGGATTCACCCCCATAATTTTTAATTTGTCATTTGGCCTGACTTGTTGCTGAACTCGACCGTTATTGGCTTTCGTTTTGTTTGCTCTATCCGTACCCCTAGGGTGGGAAGAATTGAGTGTTTTTAATCCTTTAATTATTATTGCATCGTACGTTTCAAGTTAACACTGATCATTTACTTATATTAACGCTTCCGTGAAACATTGCCTGCGTGGTTCAATTTTCCCCAAATTCACGTGAAAGCATAACTTTTGATTAAATTGATTTCAATTAACGTTAAAGGCGTTTTGTTAACTTTAAACAGACGATGATGTGAAGAACAACTTCACTCATCATTCAGCCAGTAACCTTATCTCACTCATACTAACAAGTAGTTGAATCACATTTGCCGGAACTAACCCCTCTCCCTTTTTTCTCCCCTTTATCCCCAGGGTGTGAAGAATTTTCTTCACTCTTCTTCTTTTAATCGTATTTTTAGCTCTCTTCTACTAATACTATAGCTACCCCTTAAAAATTCTCTCCTACATCTAGTTTTCTTTAACGAAATATAGGGATGACTAATCTAAACTTGTTGACAGTGACGCACGCCATGCTCGTGACGTCACAGCGTAGATACGCACGTTAGAGGGCCTTAGTGTAACCACGGCGTATGTTGGTTCTTTCCTTAAGCTACGTGGGTCGAGATTAAATTCATAAACTGCACATTTTATATAAATTCCAATACTGCTGAATTAATGCATCTTATATTTCTCAATACCAATTAAGGTTTGTTAATTTTAAGATGTATGCCCATCGTACCAGTCCATTGCTAATTAATCATTTTAAATATTAATTTTTAGCAAGCCAGAATAGGTAGGATTGCTGTATATGTAACCTCCCTCAGAGCAGCAAGATTTATCTGAGTATTTAGTACAAAATCCTGCCTCCTCTGCACTCCTTTCAACAATATATTGCCCTGTCCTTAAGTCCCGATATGGCAACCCCAATGGATTACCATGCGCATCATGACCGTCACTTGTTTGGCAAGGTGAAGCCAGGTGATCTCCTCGACCTCAGTGTCGAGCCCATTCTACGAGGAGCTGCCCTGGCCTGCTGACCTGCCTGGTCATTGAACCCGGCCGATTCTGGCTCACCCCACTCTCTCTTCCAAAACGTGTCTCACCAACGAGTCCTGTTGCTGCCGGTCGGAGAGATTGAGAAGAGGAACCTGGTGTACCTAGTTGCAGCCAAAGTGAGATTCTTTGGGGTGAGCCAGGCAAGAGTGCAGCGTGCCCATTAGTGCGACAATCAGGTCAACAGCCACCACGGGCATAGGACTAAACTTCAAAGGAGTGCAGGTACTACATCAATGGCCATTTAGTTTTCCCCCATTTTTTATTAGCTTAGACTAATTTTAACTTTATAGGGAACCTAGCTAATTACACTATTCGGACTGTGTGCGGTGGGATTGTGTGTAAATATTTTTTCGTTATCATTTTGGTTTGAGACTAGCATAGTCTCTGGGTCACGTGGGCCACGTGCCAGACCCCATTTTGATTTTGATTGTTGCAGACCACGTGTCTAACTCATCATTTTCATTATTTGAATTGCATCTCTTTTTATACCATTTTTTGCCTTTGTTAAGATGTCCGTTTCTTCAATGTAAATTTGTGAATAAATCAATATTAGGTTAATCAAACCTCCTTAGTATTTTTGCTCCCTCATTTATTTTAATGTGTGAAATGAATAGTTGATCACGGGACAAAGTACCCAGTATTTAAAGAGAAAACCTAAGTAAGTCTATAGGTGGTAACAGCGAGGAACTTTGCATTAATATATTTGCTTCGAAGGTAAAGATCCTTATCTTTAAACTTTTAAACTACTTTACATCACTGCTCCCATTTTGGATTTTGTCTACCTTACATTAACGTAAAATAACTGTCCAGCATTTCATTGGGGTAGCTGGGACGGAGCCGGAACAGAGCCTGAGAATGAGATGACTATAGACCTGACAAAGCTAGAGTAGGCCATAAATTATTGTTAATCCTACGTGTGGAGTGCTTCGGCCTCTGGACAGTAAATTCCCCCTTTTGTATTTGAGTGATGGTTAGTGAATTGTGACAGTAAAGTATTAGCAGGGTGTTTGTGCCCCGAGAGTAAGTGCTCCTATCCTCCCCTGTTGAACTTTAGGTAACTGTTATAAGGAGACTTTCCCGGACTAAGTTCCCACTCAGAACGTAACCATTAAAAAATTCTCCACAAGCAATAATATTACACCTCCTCACCCAACCAAAAAAAAAAATTTCAATTTTTTTTTTTCTAAAGTGATTTGAATTACAACATACAGGTTATCACATTATGAAATATTAAACCAACACTCAGAAATATTAAATATTAAACCAACACTCAAAAATAATTATTAAACAAATTGCAAAAACATGACAAACAAAAGGAAAGAGGGGGGCAAGTACCAAGGTTTGCAGCTCACAAGGATAGCAATATATAACCGATACTAAAAAAAAATCTTAAACCTAAATTAATCACAAATAAACTTTCCAAAACCAGAAAACCAAAACATCACCATCTGATAAATAGGTACCCAACCTAAAAATTTCACATCACTCATATCGTTAATAAACTTAATTAAGAGTCATTGCACTAACAACCGGATTCTGTATATATAGTCCAAAAGCTATAACCTTTTCCACACACAATACACTGTTCCTTTTCAGGGATACACCTCACTCACTATCAATAAATGTTGATCACAAAAACCACTGTCTATTTCAGTGTTATATATCACACTTATCACCATAGTGTCCAATACATACACACACACCGAACGACACAGAGAAGACCACCACAAGACTCCCCTGCGCAAACAAACAAACAAAATCGATGAAGCGTAATTATTAGCCTGAAAATACAGAATACCAGATTAGTGCCTATCTCTTTTCTTAGCTTACTATAAACCTTATCGTACCTGACACCTCTAAACCTTAGTAGATTAACCTTAACTCAGTCTAGGGTACCACTCATACACCAGCCTGTAGCGCCTAAAAAACGGCTGTTGTGCTACAGACCCGTGAGCCCATGACCCATCTAATTAATCAATCATTGGAAAGTACCAGTGATCACCCTCACCTTTTAACCTTAAAGATCCTATATCATATACCCAGAACATTAGAGTCTTCTGTAAACAAACCATGATTAATAAATCTTAAAAATACATTTACTTCTACTCACTACGTGCCCCCTTCAACAGCACACACACCATAATTAGAGCGATACAGATACTACCTTTAATAACTGCATAGCCCTCTGTCAATCAACTAATATTCAACGCTGCGAGAGAGAAAATCGGCAACAATATTATCTTTTCCTGGGATGTGGGAAAATTCTAAATTCCACTCTTGCAGCATGAGACTCCACCTCATCAATCGTTGATTTTTATTTTTGTATCTGCTGATGAAGGTCAGGGGATTATGGTCTGTCAAGACCTTAATAGGTGTATCTGAGGAGGAGAGATAAACCTGAAAATGATTAATAGCGAATATTAACGCAAGTGTCTCTTTCTCCACAGTTGAATACCTACGTTGGGCGGAGGACAATTTTTTTGAAAAGAATGCGACAGGATGAGAAACTCCCTGCTCGTCATTCTGCAACAACACCGCTCCTACACCAACGTCACTTGCATCCGTGGCAAGAGAAAAAGGAAGGTCAAAATCAGGAGCTCTCAAGACAGGGAAATTAATTAAAACTCTTTTTAAATTATCAAAAGCCCTTTGCGTTTCATTCGTCCAGACAAATGCTACATTCTTTCTCAAGAGATTTGTTAACGGATCGGCTATATCCGAAAAATTCCTAACAAACCTTCGGTAGTACCCACTCAAACCAAGGAATCTTCGGACATCCCTCCTACATTTAGGGACTACCATATTTTCAATACTTTCGATATTGGCCTGCTTAGGAGCAACTTTACCATTACCAACCTCATGACCCAAATATACCACCTTCGCCTTTGCGAAATCGCTTTTCTTTAAATTAATTACCAAATTTGCCTTTTTCAACACCTCAAATAGTGCCCTAATACGTTTTAAATGGGTTTCCCAATCATCGCTATAAATAACAATATCATCAATATACACAACACATCCTTCTAAACCATGGACTAAAGTATTCATTAACCTCTGAAAGGTAGCAGCCGCGTTCTTCATACCAAACGGCATAACTTTACATTGAAACAATCCCTGTGGTGTTACAAAAGCAGACAGGGCCCTTGCCCGCTTTGAAAGAGGAACTTGCCAATAACCTTTCAACAAATCGAATTTGCTAATGTATTTGGCCTTCCCCATTCGATCAATACAATCCTCAATTCGAGGTACTGGATAATAATCAGATTTAGATAACTCATTCAACTTACGGTAATCAAAACATAACCTGAAATCACCGTCGGATTTCTTGACCAATACAACAGGTGATGACCAAGGACTTTGACTAGGTTCAATTAGGTCATGTTTTAGCATATAATCCACTTCCTTTGCTACAACCTCATTTTTGAAGGGATTCAACCTGTAAGGAGATTGTTTCACAGGAGTGGCGCTACCTACCTCTACATCATGTTCAAGGACCGAAGTCCTACCCGGTACATCCGAAAATAATTCTTTATAATTAGATACTAAATTTTTCAAAGACCTTTGTTCTTCCTTACCTAAATGTGAAATTACTCCCGAAAATTTTTCCAAAGACTTTTTATTATCCGACCGCCATTCACATCCATTAAAACAATTATCATCAATACCCTCCCCCTCTGAAAAAGAAAAATGGTTATTGTTCTCAGAATCTACCGTGTTCCCAATAGTTGCCACAGGAATGACTTTTTCCCGTTCCATATAAGCTTTCAACATATTTACATGACACAGTTGAAAAGGTTTCCTTCTTTGAGGTGTCTCCACTAAATAGTTAACTTCACTTACTTTTTTCAAAATTTTCCAAGGACCTGAAAAAGAAGCTTTCAATGGATTCCCTGGGAAGGGTAACAAAACCAATACTTTATCGCCTACCGCAAAGTCGCGTGCCTTGGACCTCCTATCAAAGAAAAACTTCATTCTTTTTTGGCTACATAATAAGTTTTCACCCGCAAATTTCCAAGCCTTGGTTAATTTATCGCCTAGATTAGACACATAATCCAATAAATTAACCTCAGGGACGTCTCCCTCCCAAGACTCACGAACCACATCAAGAGGACCTCGAACACAATGGCCAAACACAAGGCTGAAAGGCGAAAAACCTAAAGACTGACTTGGGACAGAACGAAAAGCGAACAACAAATAAGGTAATTCCTTATCCCATTCAGAACCATTAATCAAACAATATTTCTTTACCATGGATTTCAGGGTCTGATGAAATCTCTCCAGAGCTCCCTGGCTTTCCGGATGATATGGAGAAGAGGTCACATGTTTTATATTTAACTCTGCCATTTTATCTCTGAAATACCTGCTAACAAAATTAGAACCACAATCCGATTGAATAATCTTAGGCATCCCAAACCTGGTAAAAAAGTCAATTAGTACATCTACAATTTTAACACTTTTTATTGTACGTAGTGGTATTGCCTCGGGATATCGAGACATCCTATCCACGATTGTCAAAATATACTCATTACCACTACGCGTCTTCGGTAATGGTCCCACCACATCAATAATGACTTCCTTAAAAGGTTCGGAAACTACAGGAATAGGACATAGAGGCCATTTTGGAATCCGCTGATTGGGTTTACCGACCCTCTGGCACACATCACAACTATTGACAAACTTCTTTACATCTGCCTTCAACTTCGGCCAATAATAATTCCCTAACAATTTGCAAGAAGTTTTATGAATTCCAAAATGGCCGGCCAGACCACTTTCGTGCGCCAATGACATTAACTCCTTCCTGTAACCAAAAGGAACCATTATCTGTTTCACAATTTCATAATCAACATTATCCACCCCAATAGGCCTACTCAACCTATATAAAATATTATTAAATATCTTAAATTTGGGACCAGTCATATCAGACACCTCCCCTGACTCGATAGGGAGTTCCCGAAACTCCTTTTTCTGGGCTTTGATTAGCTCTTCAGTGGTCCAATTTACCTTGTCCGTTAACATTCCAAGATCTACAGCTAGGCTATCACTACGATCTAAACTACTTAAATCTACATCAATTGTTGACTCTGCAGCGTCAACAATTCTAGCACTAGAACGAGTAACTGCTGCTACTTCCCTATCAGGGTTTATCAATATCGGACAATTATTATTCTTCATAGCCACATCATTCCCTAACACAACATCAACCTCCTTAACCGGGAATTTATCAACTATGGCCAATTTCAAATCTCCTGCAAAGGAAGGGCAGATTAAATTAAAATTTTCAATAGCATATGACTTTACGGAATCAGGAAAACCAGCCAATAACACAAATTCCCCACTTTTGGGTACAAAATTACAAGGTAATGCCTCCCTTAGTATCAAAGACTGAGCTGCACCGGTATCACGCAAAATACGCACTCGTCTTTTCTCGGACGAATTGGCGAAGGAGACACTACCGAAGGACAAATATCTGTCAAAACAACCAGGTAGTCATTGATCAGCGGATGTTGTTGGGGTAGGTTCTCTCTCTCTCTCTCTCTCTCTTCCACGCCCATCACTGGCCTAACATTAGCATTTTGAGATTTTCTAAACGCATAACACATACTCTTTACGTGCCCCTTCTTATTGCAAAAGAAGCAAGTCAATGTTTTCAATTTCTCTGGATTGTATATATTTGGCCTATTGCCTCTGTTAGGAGAAAAATTATTATTAGCATTACCCTGATTATTATTACTTCCCTGATTATTTCTACTAAATACCTTAGCATTATTATTAGGATTAGCATTATTATTCCTACCCATCTTAACCCAACCAGAATTCACCTTTGTCGTTACTCCCCCTAACTCACTCTTATGAGACAAGCAATATTCGTCACTAGCGATGGCTACCTCCTGAACAGTCTCGAGTTTTAACTCTTCGAGGTGGACCTTCAGCTTATCCGGGACACACCTCTTAAACTCCTCCACCAACATTAACTCCTTCAATTTCTCAAAATCTCCCACCTCCTTGGACTTAAACCAATCGCTAGCATACTGTTCCTTCGCCCTGGCAAATTCAACAAAAGTTTGTTCCCTACATTTTTCTAAGTCTCGGAAGCGTTGCCTATAAGCTTCAGGGACTAACTCATAGGCCTTCAAGACAATAGCCTTCACACTCTCATAATCTGCTGATAGATCCTCCTCCAGCGTTACATATACCCTCTGAGCTCTTCCAACCAATTTACTTTGTATAAGAGTGGTCCAATACTCTTGGGGCCACTCCAACCTTGCAGCAATCCTCTCAAACGATA
>NC_090763.1:38506152-38511152 GCF_036898095.1 Palaemon carinicauda
CCTAATCGGGTAGTTGAATCAGTAGAACTTCAAAAGTTCAAAGTTGCAGCAAATGATTTTATGTTGAACAGGCTGACATAAGTCTTTTTATAGTTTATATATGACATATCTGTTTTGACCTTGTTACTGTTTTTAGAATGATATATTGTTAATTTGTTCTCATCATTTATATATTTCCTTATTTCCTTTCCTCACTGGGGTATTTTTCCCTATTGGAGCCCTTGGGCTTATAGCATCTTGCTTTTCCAACTAGGGTTGTAGCTTGGCTAGTAATGATAATAATGATAATAATAATAATGATAATAATAATAATAATGATAATAATAATAATAATAATGATAATAATAATAATAATGATAATAATAATAATAATAATATTACAAAGAAACGTGAAAATGTACAAGGATTTCCTGTTCCCCTTCCTCCAAAGAAAAGATTGAAAATGACTGACTTTATCCACTTTTCAGCATGAAACTAAGCCTGGCCTTGTTAGTGATTGGCGTGGCACTTTGTGCTATATGCGCCAATCAAAATACGCTCGTTTTAGCTCAGGCTCCAGCGAATGTAGAGGGTGACCTCATAAATGCTCAATCGGGGTCACCTTCGAACTATGAGCGAGGATGGGTCACTTATAATGGACCAGGAGGGGTCACTTATAAAGGTCAAGGCGAATTTCCTGTAAGGGGCTTGAAAGGTACGTGTAAATCAAGTCTTATATTTCTTTATTTGATAATTCTCATTATCATCATCATCATGATCATCATCATCATCATCTCATCCTACGCCTATTGACGCAAAGGGCCTCGGTTAGATTTCGCCAGTCGTCTGTATCTTGAGCTTTTAAATTTAATACTTCCCCATTCATCATCTCCAACTTCGCGCTTCATAGTCCTCAGCCATGTAGGCCTTGGTCTCCCAACTCTTCTAGTGCCTTGTGGAGCCCAAATGAACGTTTGGTGAACTAATCTCTCTTGGGGAGTGCGAAGAGCATGCCCAAACCATCACCATCTACCCCTCTTCATGATCTCATCCACATATGGTACTCGAGTAATCTCTCTTATAGTTTCATTTCTAATAATTTTTTTTTTTTTGTATTCCTTAAAGATCACAACAATGCAGTTTATTATATTATTTTCATGACGTGATATTTATTTTCTGTCGTTTTCATTTCTTTCAAATTCAAATTCAGATATATATATATATATATATATATATATATATATATATATATATATATATATATATATATATATATATATATATATATATATATATATATATATATATATATATATATATATTGTTTACCACAAGATTTCCTTCTTACTTACTATATTTCTCAACTATTATCTTATCTTTAGGTTATTGTTTATCAATGCAGTAATTTACATTTTCCAATTCACTCAAACAATAGATATTGTCTTTTAGATACCGACTGATATATTCCGTTTACCACAAGTTTTCATTTTTTAACTTATTATATTTCTTAGCTATCAACTAACCTTTTAGTTAATGCTTGTTAACTACTGCACTCTATTTGTTTAGTGGTTACTTTCCTCTTGGTTAGGGTAGAAGAGACTCTTTAGCTATGGTAAGCAGCTCTTTTAGGAGAAGGACACTCCAAAATCAAACCATTGTTCTCTAGTCTTGGTAGTGCCATTGCCTCTGTACCATGGTCTTCCACTGTCTTGGGTTAGAGTTCTCTGTACCATGGTATTCCACTGTCTTAGGTTAGAGGTCTCTTGCTTGAGGGTACACTCCGGCGCACTATTCTAACTTATTTCTCTTCCTCTTGTTTTGTTAAAGTTTTTATAGTTTATATAGGAAATGTTCACTTTAATGTTGTTACTTTCCTTAAAATATTCTATTTTTCCTTGTTTCCTTTCCTCACTGGGATATTTTCCCTGTTGGGGCCCCTGGTCTTATTGCATTCTGCTTTTCCAACTGGGGTTGTAGCTTAGCAAATAATAATAATAATAATAATAATAATAATAATAATAATAATAATATTGTATTAATTCGTCAAATCTTCTTCTGCAAACCTTCTTGTTTATTATAAACCTTCGTTACAGATACTCTGACCAAAGTAGGATCCACCGTGGCTAAGACCTTTGGCGCCTTGAGTGTCGTTAGCGACATTTTCTCGGGTGTCAAATTGGTGGCCAGCTTCTTCAAGACCAAATACAAGACGGAAACGAACGAGAACTACTGGGAAGAGCTCTCAGGTAATAACGAGGGAGAGAGAGAGAGAGAGAGAGAGAGAGAGAGAGAGAGAGAGAGAGAGAGAGAGAGAGAGAGAGAGAGAGAGAGAGAGAGAGAGAGAGAGTACAGTGTAATACTAAAAGTGTGGTAAATTATTTCAGCACTCAGATGTGACAGACCCACTTGATAAATCTTCGTAGATTAGTTAAAGACAATTTTCATTCTTTAAAGATATCTTCCAGTACCACATTGCCTTTCCAGTGTCAACTTCATTCGTAAATGATGCTAGTAGCCAACCTCCCGCTTTTCATTCATGATGCATAATCTTTCAGTGACACTTTTCATTATGAAATGAATAACCTGCCAGTACCACTTTTCACTCACATTGAATAATCTTCTTGTACTGCTTTTCAATCATGATGAATTATTTGCCAGTGCTACTTTTCATTCATAATGAATAATCTGCCAGTGCCACTTTTCATTCACAATTAATTATTTGCCAGTACCAATTTCCATTCATAATGAATAATCTGCCAGTGCTACTTTTCAATCAAGATGAATAATCTGATAGTGCCACTTTTCCCTCATAATGAATTATTTGCCAGTGCCACTTTTAATTTATTATGAATACTCTGCCAGTACTACTTTTCATTCATAATGAATAATCTTCCAGTGCTACTTTTCATTCATAATGAATAATCTGCCAATGTCACATTTCATTGATAGAATATTCCTCCACCACTTTTCGCTAATAAGAAAAAAACTACAATTCACTTTTTACTCATAGTAAAAACTAACAGTGCCATCTTGTCTTCTAAACAGAGACAGCCAGTGCCATGGTCGAAGAAGCCATCGACCACATGATCCTACGACAGACGCAGGATGCTGTCAAAAGGATGTCTGAGAATCTTGAATTTTACATCGACAACAACAGCACCGTAGGAGACTTTTCATTCCTGGATCTCAACATGGCTATGGATAACGAACGCGAGACCATCATGTAAGTGTCAATTTGAGTTTGGTTTATTCATATGTTCCTTTTCAACGTTTAGATATGTTTCATCAATTCGTTTATTCAGGTCAGCTTAAAGCAATCGTTTCTGTTGAAAAATAAATCTAGTTATCATTATGATTATTAGTAGATAAGCTATAATCCTAGTTGGAAAAGCAGGATGCCATAAGCCCTAGGGCTCCAACAGGAAAAAATTGCCCGAAAAAAAATCTAGTCATTATTATGACTATTAATAGCTAAGCCACAATCCTAGTTGGAAAAGCAGGATGCCATAATCCCTAGGGCTCAAACAGGAAAAAATTTCCCCAGATAGGAAAGGAAACAAGGAAATAAAATTCATTATACATTCATAGAGAACTTAAAAGCCTTGAGGTGTCATGAAGAACTTGTATAATCTCCTTGAATAAAGATAAATCCATTTTAGTGGCATTAAATACTTTATAGGTCTATGTATGCTGGAATCAACCACGCTGAAAACGTTGTGCTGCAGTACCTGGACATGGTAACAACCCGTCTCATGCTCTGGCAAGCCACGGCTTTAAGGTACATCAGCGATTACACGATTGCCGGCAAGGTAAGAACTAAAAATACCTTATATCTTTTTCTTGTAAGATCAATTCTATGCAATCTCTTCAGCTACGGTAAGCAACTCTTCTAGGAGAAGAGCTGCAATCTATCCAGGCGAAATAAGCCACGCCCACCTTATGACGTCACTCACGAGAGTTCCCCCTCAGCGCAAGCGCAACTTACGTTGTTTAACAAAAATTCCAGTAGATTTTGGCTTTTAATTTCTTTATTTACTATTTTAATTACAATTCCTACTATTTTCTTTCACAAAAAGATAACACTGATATCTATAACTAAAGTTAAAACTATTGAAAATACATTATATGTATGTATGTATGTATGTATTTATGTATCTATCCATATATATATATATATATATATATATATATATATATATATATATATATATATATATATATATATATATATATATATATATATATATATATATATACATAATATATATATATGTGTGTGTGTGTGTGTGTGTGATTTATAAATATACAGTTTTCATTATTATCTATTATAAATTAAACGAGTATTACGCCAAGTCCTGAATAAATTGATAATCAGTTGTGAATTTAATCCTGGCATCTGTTGCTATAGGAACCATATGTCTAAATATAATGATTTCCACCATTTTCGTAAATTCTAATGAAGAAATTTCTTGGAAACCACCAAAGGCGCCCTCTGGAGACTCCGTCTGCAGTATAGTCTACAAATGGAACATGGCCTACCGTACTGAGATCGACGATATTCATGATTTCTTATTGCCAGCACTTGCAAAGTGGAATACAGATTACAAAGACAAGGTAAGATTTCAGAGGCTACTTTTACGCCTGACGTATCAGTTACTTTCCTTACTTACTTTGATGGCTGCCTTTCCGGTCCCATTATTATTATTATTATTATTATTATTATTATTATTATTATTATTATTATTAGCCAAGCTACAACCCTAGTTGGAAAACCAAGATGCTATAAGCCCAAGGGATCCAATAGGGAAAAATAGCCCAGTGAGGAAAGGGAATAAGGAAATAAATAAATGATGAGAATAAGTTAACAATAAATTATTCTAACACAGTAACAACGTCAAAAACAGATATGTCCTATATAAACTATTAACAACGTCAAAAACAAGTATGTCATATATAAACTATTAACAACGTCAAAAACAGATATGTCCTATATAAACTATTAACAACGTCAAAAACAGATA
>NC_090763.1:38523851-38526351 GCF_036898095.1 Palaemon carinicauda
ATGGCATCCTGCTTTTCCAACTAGGATTGTGGCTTAGCTATTAATAGTCATAATAATGACTAGATTTTTTTTCGGGCAATTTTTTCCTGTTGGAGCCCTAGGGCTTATGGCATCCTGCTTTTCCAACTAGGATTATGGCTTAGCTATTAATAGTCATAATAATGACTAGATTTTTTTTCGGGCAATTTTTTCCTGTTGGAGCCCTAGGGCTTATGGCATCCTGCTTTTCCAACTAGGATTATAGCTTATCTACTAATAATCATAATGATAACTAGATTTATTTTTCAACAGAAACGATTGCTTTAAGCTGACCTGAACAAACGAATTGATGAAACATATCTAAACGTTGAAAAGGAACATATGAATAAACCAAACTCAAATTGACACTTACATGATGGTCTCGCGTTCGTTATCCATAGCCATGTTGAGATCCAGGAATGAAAAGTCTCCTACGGTGCTGTTGTTGTCGATGTAAAATTCAAGATTCTCAGACATCCTTTTGACAGCATCCTGCGTCTGTCGTAGGATCATGTGGTCGATGGCTTCTTCGACCATGGCACTGGCTGTCTCTGTTTAGAAGACAAGATGGCACTGTTAGTTTTTACTATGAGTAAAAAGTGAATTGTAGTTTTTTCTTATTAGCGAAAAGTGGTGGAGGAATATTCTATCAATGAAATGTGACATTGGCAGATTATTCATTATGAATGAAAAGTAGCACTGGAAGATTATTCATTATGAATGAAAAGTAGTACTGGCAGAGTATTCATTATGAATTAAAAGTGGCACTGGCAAATAATTCATTATGAGGGAAAAGTGGCACTATCAGATTATTCATCTTGATTGAAAAGTAGCACTGGCAGATTATTCATTATGAATGGAAATTGGTACTGGCAAATAATTAATTGTGAGTGAAAAGTGGCACTGGCAGATTATTCATTATGAATGAAAAGTAGCACTGGCAAATAATTCATCATGATTGAAAAGCAGTACAAGAAGATTATTCAATGTGAGTGAAAAGTGGTACTGGCAGGTTATTCATTTCATAATGAAAAGTGGCACTGAAAGATTATGCATCATGAATGAAAAGCGGGAGGTTGGCTACTAGCATCATTTACGAATGAAGTTGACACTGGAAAGGCAATGTGGTACTGGAAGATATCTTTAAAGAATGAAAATTGTCTTGAACTATTCTACGAAGATTTATCAAGTGGGTCTGTCACATCTGAGTGCTGAAATAATTTACCACACTTTTAGTATTACACTGTACTCTCTCTCTCTCTCTCTCTCTCTCTCTCTCTCTCTCTCTCTCTCTCTCTCTCTCTCTCTCTCTCTCGTTATTACCTGAGAGCTCTTCCCAGTAGTTCTCGTTTGTTTCCGTCTTGTATTTGGTCTTGAAGAAGCTGGCCACCAATTTGACACCCGAGAAAATGTCGCTAACGACGCTCAAGGCGCCAAAGGTCTTGGCCACGGTGGATCCTACTTTGGTCAGAGTATCTGTAACGAAGGTTTATAATAAACTAGAAGGTTTGCAGAAGAAGATTTGACGAATTAATACAATATTATTATTATTATTATTATTATTATTATTATTATTATTATTATTTGCTAAGCTACAACCCCAGTTGGAAAAGCAGAATGCAATAAGCCCAGGGGCCCCAACAGGGAAAATATCCCAGTGAGGAAAGGAAACAAGGAAAAATAGAATATTTTAAGGAAAGTAACAACATTAAAGTGAACATTTCCTATATAAACTATAAAAACTTTAACAAAACAAGAGGAAGAGAAATAAGTTAGAATAGTGCGCCGGAGTGTACCCTCAAGCAAGAGACCTCTAACCTAAGACAGTGGAATACCATGGTACAGAGAACTCTAACCCAAGACAGTGGAAGACCATGGTACAGAGGCAATGGCACTACCAAGACTAGAGAACAATGGTTTGATTTTGGAGTGTCCTTCTCCTAAAAGAGCTGCTTACCATAGCTAAAGAGTCTCTTCTACCCTAACCAAGAGGAAAGTAACCACTAAACAAATAGAGTGCAGTAGTTAACAAGCATTAACTAAAAGGTTAGTTAACAGCTAAGAAATATAATAAGTTAAAAAATGAAAACTTATGGTAAACGGAATATATCAGTCGGTATTTAAAAGACAATATCTATTGTTTGAGTGAATTGGAAAATGTAAATTACTGCATTGATAAACAATAACCTAAAGATAAGATAATAGTTAAGAAATATAGTAAGTAAAAAGGAAATCTTGTGGTAAACAATATATATATATATATATATATATATATATATATATATATATATATATATATATATATATATATCTGAATTTGAATTTGAAAGAAATGAAAACGACAGAAAATAAATATCACGTCATGAAAATAATATAATAAACTGCATTGTTGTGATCTTTAAGGAATACAAAAAAAAAAAAAAATATTAGAAATGAAACTATAAGAGAGATTACTCGAGTACCATATGTGGATGAGATCATG
>NC_090763.1:38533851-38553851 GCF_036898095.1 Palaemon carinicauda
TATATATATATATATATATATATATATATATATATATATATATGTGTGTGTGTGTGAATGTGTATAAATTATATATATATATATATATATATATATATATATATATATATATATATACATATATATATATATAGATAGATAGATAGATAGATAGATATGTATATAGATGTATGTTTACATTGATTACTATCCCAGCTACCACACACACCCAGGAACTTTCCAACATGGCGTCGATCTTGACGAATTAATTCCTTACCACTGGTCAGTATGGGTCACTTGGCATCAAGTGATAGTGTATCTATAGTTAGTCTGTAGGTGTTCAACTCTCTTATTTTTGCATAAAAAACATGTTTTTTCTGTTAGTTTCCTATTGGTTTCTGATATCCTTATCTTCCGTAATTCAGTGGTTTCCATTTTGTCCCACCCAAAATTTCCGATTGCCACTATCTGAATTTTACAGAATACAATAGTTTTCCTTAACTCTGTCAGACCGAAGCAAAATCCTAGGTTCACTTGACCAATCAGAGCCTTCATAACATACCAAGTTTACGAATAACCACTAATCAGAGCCGCCTTGTGTTCCAAATTTACGAATAACCACCAATCAGAGCCCTCATAACGTCCCAGGTTGACGAATAACCACCAATCATAGCTTGGCACCGCTCAGCCTGCTTGAATATTGACCAATCACAGCTCCCCCCCGCTCGTATATAAACCAATCAGAGCTCCAGGATTCCAAAAGCTTATACAATCTTACCGGTTCTTGATGTGTGAAAAGGAGTCTGTAGAATTAACAATCTTTATACTAGCGTCACGTTCACAATCTAATTATCACAGAAATTAGCTGGACTTAACACTGTAAGAAATCACACATGACATCTAGATGAATACCACTTTAAAGACTAAATCCATTGTATCCTAAGCAGACTCGCAGGGTTACCAAATTATTTCCACTGGATTATCATACATAAACCTTAAAATTATCGTTTTTAAACCAAAATTATCGTACACACTTTGAACAAGATTATTAAGGAGTAACATATATAGCTTATTTCAAGGTATTTTAGTATAATTGCTTAATCAAACACACACACATACATTGCATATACCCAAGGTATGTATCGTACATCGTACCGGACCCCAAATAATCGTACATGTACGATAATTATCGTACGAATGGCAACCCTGAAGCAGAGAAAAAGTAACTTCACCAACGTTGACTTGACATAGCCTACCAAGGATGACAAAACAACGAATAGTTTCTTTAGTGTCCTTGTAGAAGCAG
The DNA here is from genome assembly GCF_036898095.1 of Palaemon carinicauda. Taxonomy (NCBI): domain Eukaryota; kingdom Metazoa; phylum Arthropoda; class Malacostraca; order Decapoda; family Palaemonidae; genus Palaemon; species Palaemon carinicauda. The sequence goes on from NC_090763.1 coordinate 38,535,137, forward strand.
TAGCGCCATCTGTGTCTAAATTTCAGAATTTCTAGCCTTTGGAAAAAAATAATTAAGACTTAAATTTTCCCCCATTTAAAATTACATGAAACTAGTATAAAAACAATCAAATTTATAACCTTTATCAGGCCTATGATTGCCATAATTATATAAATCAACGGTGGACGAGTCGTAATTTTTAAGATCTGCCATTTATGGGAAATTATGACGTCACCTTGCAAAAAATCGTCTCTCTGGTATAATTTCTGTAAAGAACTTACAGAACATGACTGGAATAACACCAGCATGTCGGGTGATATCATAAAGATAATACTGGAGAAGCTCACTTCACGTAGACAAACTTCTTTACACAATTTAAGGAAGTTTGGCATTATACATCTGAGATGAACTTTATGTGAGCTGACTAAAATTAGCTTTAAGGGGTCGCGCCTTTCGTACGAGAGAGAGAGAGAGAGAGAGAGAGAGAGAGAGAGAGAGAGAGAGAGAGATTTTAAGCTAAGTATTCGTATAAAGCAATAAATATCGTGTACACATATATACCTTTTTGAATTTAATGAGGAGATTTTAGGTTAATAATTTGCGTCAAAGGTACATTTACTGAAGCATTGATTTCTTATATACTATTATTGACTTGGTGAAAAGGTTTATGTATCGTGATGTTAAGCAAAGCTGTACTAATCAGGGCCCCAATACTAGGTTGGTTTGCTGTGAGCGATCATCACTATCACCAATTCATTGTGGCCAGTCCATTGATGAATAGCCAAACCCCAGACATGAGTAAGGATATGTCTGAGGCCTATGTCCTGCAGTGGAATAGAGATAGCTGCATTTGGAGCTATTTATAACTAGTCCATGTTGACTGGAGGATACAAATGGCAGTTGTTCTCATTGAGAGTCTTGCAAGCAGGAACTAACAGTGGGTTGACATATAGTTCACGTGACTTTAGGCTTACTGTTATAACCTCCGCCGACAAAGTTGGAAGGAGGTTATGTTTTACCCCATGTTTGTGCGTTTGTAATTTGAGTTTGTTTGTGAACAGTTTCCTGTCCACAATTTTAATCGTAGAGTAATGAAACATGTAGGGATTAACTTATGTAAAAAGCTGGAAATGATTAAATTTTGGAAGGTCAAGGTCAAGAAAAATGTCCAATTCACATAATCAGCCATAAGTTTGGACATCGTTGTCACAGAGATTTCAAAATTGGTTCATATTTGAGTGTATGAAAATCCACGCCAATTAATGCATGTTGAGGTCAAGGTCGAGCAAAAGGTCAAGAAATAAGCTACTGCAGCTAAGGTCTGCGCTTTACTGAGTGCCCCTCTAATTTTAGCTGTATTATTGCCTGAAGAACTGCGCTACGTGAGCTTGGTTGAATCTATAGATTATTATTATTATTATTATTATTATTATTATTATTATTATTCTCCTCTCTCTCTCTCTCTCTCTCTCTCTCTCTCTCTCTCTCTATATATATATATATATATATATATATATAATATATACATATACACATATGTATATATATATATATATATATATATATATATATATATATATATTCACACAAATATGTATATATGTATATATTAAGTCCCCTCTCTCTCTCTCTCTCTCTCTCTCTCTCTCTCTCTCTCTCTCAAAGAATATGGGTGTCCTTATCATCATCATCCTCGGATTGTTTACGCTTCTTAAGATTCTCCGGCGTAAGTCTTTGGCTGAAGAAACTGTTCCCTTTCTTCCTTTATTCTATCTACAACTCTTTTCCACTATCCCCTCATTTCCCGTTCATTATCACGATTCTCTCATCATTCCCACCTTTCTTTCACCGTCCCCCCCCCCCTCCTCCTCTCAATTCTCACCTTTCTCTCATTTTTTACCATTTCATTTTTAATAATACAATAATAGCAATAGGAATGAAATAAGTATGAATAAAGTTTTGGGCAGGTAAAAGTACTGAGCGTAAGTTGGGTTAATGAATCTCAGAGAGATTAGCCTAGGCCTAGGCCTTCGGGATATCTTGGACTTGACCTAGGGAAAAAGTGCGTAGTCATGCCTTCAAATAAGGTACACACACACACACACACACACCCACACACACACACACATATATATATATATGAATTCATATATATATATATATATATATATATATATATATATATATGTGTGAATTCATATATATATATATATATATATATATATATATGAATTCATATATATATATATATATATATATGTATATATATGTGTGTGTGGGTATGTGTGTGTGTGTGTGTGTGTGTGGGTGTGTGTGTGTGTGTGTGTGTGTACCTTATTTGAAGGCATGACTACGCACTTTTTCCCTAGGTCAAGTTCAAGATATCCCGAAGGCCTAGGCCTAGGCTAATCTCTCTGAGATTCATTAACCCAACTTACGCTCAGTACTTTTACCTGCCCTAAACTTTATTCATACTTATTTCATTCCTATTGCTATTATTGTATTATTAAAAATGAAATGGTAAAAAATGAGAGAAAGGTGAGAATTGAGAGGAAGGGGGGGGGGGGTGTGAAAGAAAGATGGGAATGATGAGAGAATCGTGATAATGAACGGGAAATGAGGGGATAGTGGAAAAGTGTTGTAGATAGAATAAAGGAAGAAAGGGAACAGTTTCTTCAGCCAAAGACTTACGCCGGAGAATCTTAAGAAGCGTAAACAATCCGAGGATTTCCGTAAGAAACCCATTGATGCCGCTAAGGCAATCGCCTTCAATGAAAACTTTAAATGAATACATGTATACATATATATATATATATATATATATATATATATATATATATATATATATATATATATATATATATATATATATATATATGACATTGTCTATTCATTATAGACATCCGGAATCTTGAAGATCAAAGAGTTATTCATTCCTCCGCGAAGTTCAGAAATGATTCCTTTTATGGTTTTTCTTCCTTCTGAAGAGTCTTGATCTTCATCTTCAAAGAATCTTCGCCTTCGCCTGCAGATCCTCTGAAGACCCAGAGCTCCTTCAGGGAATCTGGAAGAACTCGGAATCTTCTGATTGCTTTCGTTCTTTTCAGTTAATTCTTATCGACTTTTTACCGCCAAAATACGATTTATTTTTTTTTCAAGAATCGTTCGATTCCATTTCTTCATATTCTTGAAAACTTCGGCTTCAAGGAAAAATGAGCGTTTTATAAATTTTCGCCTTTTCTGCACAATCTCGTCAAAATAATCAAAGTAAAAAGGGAAATCCTGCAGTAGGAAAATATCGTTTCAGCGTAAAAATGGGATCTTTCCCGTTGAAGGCAACTGAAGATTTCCCATCCTTTCTGATGTCTTCGAGGAAGTACTCTCTCTCTCTCTCTCTCTCTCTCTCTCTCTCTCTCTCTCTCACACACACACTCTCTCTCTCTCTCTCTCTCTCTCTCTCTCTCTCTCTCTCTCTCTCTCTTTCTCTCTCGAGTCCTATGGGCGTTGTAAGAAATCGAATATTTTCCGCTGAAGAAAACTGAAGATTTCTCATCCTCCCAGAACTGTCTTCGAGGAATTACTCTCTCTCTCTCTCTCTCTCTCTCTCTCTCTCTCTCTCTCTCTCTCTCTCTCTCTCGAGTCCTATGGGCGTTGTAAAAAATCGAATATTTTCCGCTGAAGAAAACTGAAGATTTCTCATCCTCCCAGAACTGTCTTCGAGGAATTACTCTCTCTCTCTCTCTCTCTCTCTCTCTCTCTCTCTCTCTCTCTCTCTCTCTCTCTCTCTCTCTCTGTTGAGTCTTAAGGGCTTCGTAAAAAATCGGGGATCTTTTCCGTTGAAGACAACTGGGAGATTTCTCATCTTTCCACAAAGATCTTTGAGGAATTTGTTGCGCTCTCCCTCTCTCTCTCTCTCTCTCTCTCTCTCTCTCTCTCTCTCTCTCTCTCTCTCTCTCTCTCTCTTGAGTCTTAAGGGCTCCACAGCCAGTTAGATTTGTCTGCAGGACTAAGTTCGTCTTCAGACGATTACTGCTATTCTTTTAAAAATATAGCTACAGTACATCGAGGGAGAGCCATCTGTATTTTTCGAACAATGTGGAACAGTGTTATTAATGGTGTTGTTTATAGTGTTATCAATGGTGTTGTTAGTGGTGTTACTAATGGTGTTACTAATGGTGTTAATGGTGTATTTAATGGTGCTATTGCAGCACTTTTTAATGGTCTTCAAGAAAACCATTTGGAACGTAAGTATGATGTTATACGACTCGAGAGACAAATTGAGGATATTCAATCCTCATTTGCCTTCCGTGCTGTATCTTGGTTAGGCCTACTTCCCGCGCGGCCAGACCAATCCGAGTGCGGGGTATGGGAAAACGTTTTCCAACGGCTGGTGTTCTCAGTACCAGTTATAGGAGACTATTTGAAGACAGTTAAAGATCTTCAGAGATGTGTTAAGCATATAGAAAGTCTTAGGATGGATTTGAACTCCGTTCCATTAATCGGCCCCTATCTCTCTAATTTTAAAATGGGAGTGCAGGATGGAACTCATTGTTTCAGGAGGGTGGGGGTTATGTTAGCCGGTATTTTAGGAAGCTTTTTATTGAAGAAAGTCTTATTTAAGAGGAAAAGCGAATCAAACGACGAGGAGCGGGGGCTTGAAAATGCAGTGGAAGAAGACGACATTAAATTTGAACCTCCGCCGCGGCAAAACGGAGAGACAACCGAACAGAAAAACCAAAACTTAGAGGAATTTCAGGAGGTGATTGAAAATTACGAAAAAAGAAGAAAATCCGCAGCTAATCGGGAGGATTACCTTCAAAGGAAAGTTCAACATCTAGAAGCTGATGCGCTCCTCAAGGAAAAGAAATATTTTGAGGAATATAATCGGTTACAAGAAGAACTATTGGGTTTGCTTAAAGAAGCAAAGGACGAAAATGCTACATTGAGAGAGCAAGTCTTTCACTGCAATAATAAATTTCAAGATAAGTTAGACGCGCTAACGATAGAAAATATTTATATTAAACAGAAGTTGTTTGAAAAAGAAGTGAAGGTTGAATCCCTTGAGAATCAACTGACTTATGAGAGAATGAATTATCAGACACTTCAGGTAAATTCAAGAGAAAAGGAGGAGAAGAAGGTGGAGGAGGAGAAGAAGGTGGAGGAGGAGAAGGTGGAGGAGAAGGAGGAGGAGGAGAAGAAGGTGGAGGAGGAGAAGGAGGAGGAGGTAGAAGAGGAGGAGAAGAAGCTGGAGGAGAAGGAGGAGGGGGTAGAAGAGGAGGAGGAGGGGAAGGTAGAAGATGATGAGAAGGAGAAGGTGGAGGAGGAGGAGGAGAAGATAGAAGAGGAGGAGAAGGAGAAGGAGAAGGAGGAAGAGGAGAAGAAAGTGGAGGAGAAGGAGGAGGAGGAGAAGGTAGAAGAGAAGGAGGAGGAGGAGAAGGTAGAAGAGGATGAGGAGGAGAAGGAGAAGGTGGGGGAGGAGGAGAAGGTAGAAGAGGATGAGGAGGAGGAGAAGAAGGTGGAGGAGAAGGAGGAGGATGAGGAGGAAGAAAAGGAAGAGGAGGAGGAGGAAGAAAAGGAAGAGGAGAAGGAGGAGGAGAAGAGCGTACAGCTGGTGCAAGGTAAGCAAATATTCAATTTCTTGATAAATTGTTCTGACAACTCTGTATTAAGTCATTTAATATTATATATGGGCACATTTGTCATGAGATCAATATGGTTAATTCCAGGTTATATGTGTTGGTACGCCACTATTCGCGCTATTCGTAAGCATCAGGGAGCGGGGAATAATATCTTTAATATACCGAAACTTTGTCTAATAGGAGCACATCTGTTTTTGGAAACATATGGATTTAAGGACCTTTATTTAATAAACCGCGATTGGCAGCAACAACCACCCGAGGTGGAATCCTTCTTGCAGGGGCTAATCGGGGAGGAGACTGACGCGGTACCAGGAGACTGTAGAGTCTTCCTACAATGCAAATATCTCAAGAATCCAAAATTACATATTTCAGCCCTTCAACGTTTAAATGTGACGCATATGCGTTTGGTCTTTGACTGGGGCACCAAGAAGCGTTACTTCGAAGGGCTTGATAAAAAACTGAATGATGAAATATATTTAGCGCCCATATATAGAACCTATGACCACGAACCTGGGGTATACGATCCTGTGGATGAAACCGTTATACGAAATGTGTCTCCTCTACAGCTATGGCAGACAGTGAGAGAATACTACGGCCCTAACCAAGTGCGCCCCTATCATTGGTTGACAAATAATTGTCAAACAATATTGAGGGATATACTTCTCAAGTTTGGAGTTATCACCCTTCTGCATAAAGATATTACACCATTCTTCATCTATAAGGGTGTTGATATAATACGGGCGATATACGAGAGCATAAAAACATCCCGTGTATCGAAAGAATAAGTGTTTAGAGTAGTGAAAGTCGTAGTGAGTGTTTAGTGTTCTGAACATAGAAGATAAAAAGAAAAAAAAAGTGTTCAATATTATTAACGTTTCGGTTGAAATTTGGAGAAGATAGTTTCAATTTACTTTTGTAAAGAAATAAGTTTTTATGTGAGAGACATTGAAAGACAGAGAATCGATACCGAGTGGTTTCCAACCTTTCAGAACTAAAGGGAATAATCTGCAAGATGGATTCAGCAGAGGGAAGAAGTCACAATTGTTCTAGTATGCATTATTCCTTGACAAAGATTCACCTGTACTGTTTCTTTGTCAGGTGAACAAATGCAGAAAAAACAGGTCGGACCTCTTCTAGTATGCTGTGTCCCTTGGAGAAGAACCCTTTGTACTGGAATAGTGGAACAGATGTGCCTTTGCTTGGGTGTGACAGCCATCTGGATCAAAACCCATTAAGAGACAGGGAATCAATGCCAAGAGGATTACGCCTTTCCAGACCTAAAAGGAATAATCTACAAGAAGCAATCAGCAGAGGGAAGAAGTCACACTTGTTCTAGTATGCATTATTCCTTGACAAAGATTCACCTGTACTGTTTCTTTGTCAGGTGAACAAATGCAGAAAAAACAAGTCTGACCTCTTCTAGTATGCTGTGTCCCTTGGAGAAGAACCCTTTGTACTGGAATAGTGGAACAGATGTGCCTTTGCTTGGGTGTGACAGCCATCTGGATCAAGACCCATTAAGAGACAGGGAATCAATGCCAAGAGGATTACGCCTTTCCAGACCTAAAGGGAATAATTTACAAGAAGCAATCAGCGGAGGGAAGAAGTCACACTTGTTCTAGTATGCATTATTCCTTGACAAAGATTCACCTGTACTGTTTCTTTGTCAGGTGAACAAATACAGAAAAAAAGGTCTGACCTCTTCTAGTATGCTGTGTCCCTTGGAGAAGAACCCTTTGTACTGGAATAGTGGAACAGATGTGCCTTTGCTTGGGTGTGACAGCCATCTGGATTAAGACCCATTAAGAGACAGGGAATCAATGCCAAGAGGATTACGGCTTTCCTGACCTAAAGGGAATAATATACAAGAAGCAATCAGCAGAGGGAAGAAGTCACACTTGTTCTAGTATGCATTATTCCTTGACAAAGATTCACCTGTACTGTTTCTTTGTCAGGTGAACAAATGCAGAAAAAACAGGTCTGACCTCTTCTAGTATGCTGTGTCCCTTGGAGAAGAACCCTTTGTACTGGAATAGTGGAACAGATGTGCCTTTGCTTGGGTGTGACAGCCATCTGGATCAAGACCCATTAAGAGACAGGGAAACAATGCCAAGAGGATTACGCCTTTCCAGACCTAAAGGGAATAATCTACAAGAAGCAATCAGCAGAGGGAAGAAGTCACACTTGTTCTAGTATGTATTATTCCTTAACAAAGATTCACCTGTACTGTTTCTTTGTCAGGTGAACAAATGCAGAAAAAACTGGTCTGACCTCTTCTAGTATGCTGTGTCCCTTGGAGGAGAAACCTTTGTACTGGAATAGTGGAACAGATGTACCTTTGTTTGGGTGTGACAGCCATCTGGATTAAGACCCATTAAGAGACAGGGAATCAATGCCAAGAGGATTACGCCTTTCCAGACCTAAAGGGAATAATCTACAAGAAGCAATCAGCAGAGAGAAGAAGTCAAAGTTGTTCTAGTATGCATTATTCCTTGACAAAGATTCACCTGTACTGTTTCTTTGTCAGGTGAACAAATGCAGAAAAAAGGTCTGACCTCTTCTAGTATGCTGTGTGCCTTGGAGAAAAAACCTTTGTACTGGAATAGTGGAACAGATGTACCTTTGTTTGGGTGTGGCAGCCATCTGGATTAAGACCCATTAAGAGACAGGGAATCAATGCCAAGAGGATTAAGCCTTTCCAGACCTAAAGGGAATAATCTAAAATAAGCATCCAGCAGAGGGAAGAATTCACACTTGTTCTAGTATGCATTATTCCTTGACAAAGATTCACCTGTACTGTTTCTTTGTTAGGTGAACAAATGCAGAAAAAACAGGTCTGACATCTTCTAGTATGCTGTGTCCCTTGGAGAAGAAACCTTTGTACTGGAATAGTGGAACAGATGTACCTTTGTTTGGGTGTGACAGCCATCTGGATTAAGACCCATTAAGAGACAGGGAATCAATGCCAAGAGGATTACGCCTTTCCAGACCTAAAGGGAATAATCTACAAGAAGCAATCAGCAGAGGGAAGAAGTCACACTTGTTCTAGTATGCATTATTCCTTGACAAAGATTCACCTGTACTGTTTCTTTGTCAGGTGAACAAATGCAGAAAAAACAGGTCTGACCTCTTCTAGTATGCTGTGTCCCTTGGAGAAGAAACCTTTGTACTGGAATAGTGGAACAGATGTACCTTTGTTTGGGTGTGACAGCCATCTGGATTAAGACCCATTAAGAGACAGGGAATCAATACCAAGAGGATTAAGCTTTTCCAGACCTAAAGGGAATAATCTAAAAATAGCAATCAGCAGAGGGAAGAAGTCAAACTTGTTCGAGTATGCATTATTCCTTGACAAAGATTCACCTGTACTGTTTCTTTGTCAGGTGAACAAATGCAGAAAAAACAGGTCTGACATCTTCTGGTATGCTGTGTCCCTTGGAGAAGAACCCTTTGTACTGGAATAGTGGAACAGATGTACCTTTGTTTGGGTGTGACAGCCATCTGGATTAAGACCCATTAAGAGACAGGGAATCAATGCCAAGAGGATTACGGCTTTCCAGACCTAAAGGAAATAATCTACAAGAAGCAATCAGCAGAGGGAAGAATTCACACTTGTTCTAGTATGCATTATTCCTTGACAAAGATTCACCTGTACTGTTTCTTTGTCAGGTGAACAAATGCAGAAAAAACAGGTCTGACATCTTCTAGTATGCTGTGTCCCTTGGAGAAAAAACCTTTGTACTAGAATAGTGGAGCAGATGTACCTTTGTTTGGGTGTGGCAGCCATCTGGATTAAGACCCATTAAGAAAGAGGGAATCGATGCCAAGAGGATTACGGCTTTCCAGACCTAAAGGGAATAATCTACAAGAAGCAATCAGCAGAGAGAAGAAGTCACACTTGTTCTAGTATGCATTATTCCTTGACAAAGATTCACCTGTACTGTTTCTTTGTCAGGTGAACAAATGCAGAAAAAACAGGTCTGACATCTTCTAGTATGCTGTGTCCCTTGGAGAAAAACCCTTTGTACTGGAATAGTGGAACAGATGTACCTTTGTTTGGGTGTGACAGCCATCTGGATTAAGACCCATTAAGAGACAGGGAATCAATGCCAAGAGGATTACGCCTTTCCAGACCTAAAGGGAATAATCTAAAATAAGCATCCAGCAGAGGGAAGAAGTCAAACTTGTTCTAGTATGCATTATTCCTTGACAAAGATTCACCTGTAGTTTCTTTGTCAGGTGAACAAATGCAGAAAAAACAGGTCTGACCTCTTCTAGTATGCTTTGTCCCTTGGAGAAGAACCCTTTGTACTGGAATAGTGGAACAGATGTACCTTTGTTTGGGTGTGACAGCCATCTGGATTAAGACCCATTAAGAGACAGGGAATCAATGCCAAGAGGATTACGGCTTTCCAGACCTAAGGGGAATAATCTAAAAGAAGCAATCAGCAGAGGGAAGAAGTCATACTTGTTCTAGTATGCATTATTCCTTGACAAAGATTCACCTGTACTGTTTCTTTGTCAGGTGAACAAATGCAGAAAAAACAAGTCTGACCTCTTCTAGTATGCTGTGTCCCTTGGAGAAGAACCCTTTGTACTGGAATAATGGAACAGATGTGCCTTTGCTTGGGTGTGACAGCCATCTGGATCAAGACCCATTAAGAGACAGGGAATCAATGCCAAGAGGATTACGGCTTTCCAGACCTAAAGGGAATAATCTACAAGAAGCAATCAGCAGAGGGAAGAAGTCACACTTGTTCTAGTATGCATTATTCCTTGACAAAGATTCACCTGTACTGTTTCTTTGTCAGGTGAACAAATGCAGAATAAACATGTCTGACCTCTTCTAGCATGCTGTGTCCATAGGAGAACCCTTTGTACTGTAATAGTGGAACAGATGTGCATTTGCTTGGGTGTGTTAGCCATTTGGATTAAGAGCCATTATAAGACAGGTAATCAATGCCAAGAGGATTCCGGCTTTTCAGATCTAAATGGAATAATCTGCAAGATGGATTCAGAAGAGGGAAGAAGTCACACTTGTTCTAGTAAGCATTATTCCTTGACAAAGATTCACCTGTATTGTTTCTTTGTCAGGTGAACAAATGCAGAAAAAACATGTCTGACCTCTTCTAGCGTGCAGTGTCCCTGGGAGAAAAACCCTTTGTACTCGAATAGTGGAACAGATGTGCCTTTGTTTGGGTGTGTCAGCCCCTTTTAATTAAGAGCCATTATAAGAAAGGCAATCAATGTTAAGTGAATTCCGGCTTTCCAGATCTAAAGGAAATAATCTGCAAGATGGATCCAGAAGAGGGAAGAAGTCACACCTGTTCTAGCAATCTTTATACGTGACAAATATTCATATGTAATGTTTCTTTGTCAGGTGAACAAATGCAAAAGAAAAAAAGTCTGATGTCTTCTTGTATGCTGTGTCCCTTGGAGAAGAACCCTTCGTACTGGAATAGTGGAACAGAAGTGCCTTTGTTTGTGTGTGGCAGACATCTGGATCAAGAGCCATTAGGAGACAGGCATCATTGCCAAGCGGATTCTGGCTTTCCAGATCTTCTTCTTTTTTGTCTGCATATCTTCCTGCTTTTATGTGGGCTCGATGTTTTTGGGCAGCTTTCTCCATCTACCACTGTCCCACACTTCATCACCGGTTAATCTCTTTGATCGAAGGTCAAACTTGATACAGTCCATCCACCTTCGCTTTGGTCTCCCTCTCCTTCTCATTCCCTGTACCTCCATCTCCATCACTCTCCTCCCAATATACTGTTCATCTCCCATGACATGACCATACTACCTCAGTCTACTTTTTTGGATCTTATCTAATATTTCTGTAACTCCTACGGTACCCCTAATTACCGCATTGCGTATCTCATCTCTTCTTGTCACCCCACACATCCATCTTAACATTCTCATCTCTGCCACATCCAGCTTCTTCTCTTCTGTCCTCTTTATTGCCCATGTCTCCGCTCCCTACATCATTGCTGGTCTCACAACTGTTCTGTGTACTTTACCTTCCAACTTAACGCATATTTTCCCGTCACATAGTACTTCACGCGCTTTTTTTTTTCCAATTCTTCCATCCTGCTTGTATTCTGTGGTTTATTTCTGCCCCCAGATCATCATCCTTTGCAACTGTTGATCCGAAATACTCCGAAATTTTCAACTCTTTTCAATCTCTTTTTCTGTAAACTTCTTCTTCCTTGTCTACATCCTTTCCCACATCTAAGAGGGGTCGATGTTTCTGACCAGCTTTCTCCATCTACCTCTGTCCCACACTTCATCACCAGTTAATCCCTTTGATCAAAGGTCATCCTTGATACAGACCATCACCTTCGCTTTGGTCTCCCTCTCCTTCTCGTTCCCTGTACCTCCATTTCCATCATCCTTCTCCCAATATACTGTTTATCTCATCTCATGATATGACCATACCACCTCAGCCTATTTTCTTAGATCTTATCTGATAGTTTTCTAACTCCTGTTGTACCCCTACTTACCTCATTCCGTATCTTATCTCTTCTTGTCACCCCACACATCCATCTAAGCATTCTCATCTCTGCCACATCCATCTTCTTCTATTCAGTCTTCTTTATTGCCCACGTCTCCGCTCCATACATCATTGCCAATCTCACAAATGTCCTGTGTACTTTACGTTCCAACTTAACGACCATAGTTGTTTTGGTCATTTTTTTTTTTTTGTTTTTTCATGGCCGGATGCCTTTCCTGCTGCCAACCCTCCCCATTTACCCAGCCTTGGGACCAGCACTAAGTTGAGGCTGGCTTGCCCCCCCTCAGTGTCTGGGTTCTGTTAGGCTTATACTGCTCTTAACATTTGCTTCTACCCTCTCATACATATCTTGGGTGATTCTTACGTATTTCTCAGGGACTCCCTTTTCTCTCATACATCTCCACAGCTCCTGACGTGGTACTCGATCGTACGCCCTCTCCATGTCAATAAAGACCATATGTAATCCTTTCTGTTGCTCCCGATGTTTTTCTATCTTCTGCCTCAAAGCAAATATTGCTTCTACAGTCCCTCTTCCAAGCATGAATCCAAATTGTTCCTCACCAAACAACAATTGGTGAGGAACAATTAATGCTAGGGCGTTCCCCTAGGCGACGCGTTGGGACCTCGTCTGATCCCTCCGAAAAATCAGGAAGGGCTACCCAGTCATGGGCGGGCTGAGTTACAGAGGCAAGCTCAGAGGAAAATATTTGACGAGAGGATGAGAGTAGCAACTCTGAATGTGGGGACAATGACTGGAAAAGTGTGAGACCTGGTTGACCTCATAGGGAGAAGGAAGATTGGAGTGCTGTGTGTGCAGGAGACCAAGTGGAAGGGAAATAAGGCAAGAGAACTAGGCGGAGGTTGTAAATTTTATTACAGTGGAACAAATATGGAAGGAAGACATGGTGTAGGAATAATATTATCGAAAGATTTGGAGGAAAGTTTGATTGGGGTGAATAGGAAAAACGACAGAATTATGAGTTTAAAGCTGGGACTAGGTGCAACAATAGTCAATGTGGTGTGTGCCTATGCCCCGCAAATTGGATGTACAGAGGAGGAGAAGGATACATTCTGGGAGGAGACGGACCAGGAGCTTAGAATAATTCCTGCAAGGGAAAGGGTAATTATAGGAGGAGATCTGAATAGCCACTTGGGAATTAGTAGGGAAGGGATAGAGAAAGTGCATGGAATTTGGGGTGTGGGCAAGAGAAATGATGGGGGAGAAAGAGTGATTGATTTTGCAGTGGCTTTTGACCTAGCAATGATCAACACTTTCTTTGAGAAAAAGATTAACAGACTGATTACTTACAGTAGCGGTGGCAGGGAGAGCCAGATAGATTTGCTGCTGTGTAAGAGAGCCCATCTAACGGAAGTTAGAAATTGAAATGTGATAAAGGGGAAGAGTGTAGCAGTACAACACAGGTTAGTGGTAATTGATTTGCAGACTAAGGAATTGTAGGAGAAGTAAAAAGACAAGAATGGACCCAAAGATTAAGTGGTGGAAACTGAAAGAGGCAAAACTTTGCTTCTTTCTTGGTTTTTACCCGTTCTTGCACCACCACGATTCTTTATCATTTGGGGGTCTTCTTCCTGATGACTTTCCAAGTAATTCCCCACTGATCCTTAGAATCCCTTTACTATTCTCGGTCCACCATTCTTGTACATCCTCATGTAACATTACTGCTTTAGCACTCTTTCCTTAGCCAAGACTCTCAGTTCTGCCTCTTTCAATTTCCACCACTTAATCTTTGGGTCCATTCTCGTCTTTCTACTTCTACAATTCCTTAGTCTGACACATATAAGGAAAATAAAAGATAGCAATGGCATATTAGTTCTAGCAGAAGAGAGTGAAATTAAAAGAAGGTGGGAAACTTATTTTGAAGGACTATTGAATGAGGAGAACCCAAGAACAGAATTTGAAGATGGACTCCCAAACGAGACAGTTACCATAGGAGTGACTAGAAGAGAAGTAGAACAAGCAGTAATGAAGATGAAAAATAGTAAAGCTGCAGGACCGGATAATATACCAGTAGAGGTATGGAAGAGTCTTGGAGAGGAAGGCATAGATATCTTGTGAGACCTGACACAGAAGATCTTCAATCAGGAAATGATGCCAGAGGAATGGAGAAGAAGCCTAATCATTCCCATCTATAAGGGGAAGGGACACATCAAGGAATGTGGAAACTACGGAGACATAAAGCTGATAAGCCATACTATGAAAATATGGGAGAAGATCATTGAGAAGAGACTCAGAGATGAAACAGCAATTGGTGAGGAACAATTTGGATTCATGCCTGGAAGAGGGACTGTCGATGCAATATTTGCTTTGAGACAGATGATAGAAAAACATCGGGAGAAAAAAAAAATTACATATGGTCTTTATTGACATGGAGAAGGCATACGATCGAGTACCCCGTCAGGAGCTGTGGAGATGTATGAGAGAAAAGGGAGTCCCTGAAAAATACGTAAGAATCTCCCAAGATATGTATGAGAGGGCAAAAGCAAATGTTAAGAGTAGTATAGGCCTAACAGAAAGTTTTCCAGTAAATGTGGGACTACATCAGGGGTTTGCATTGAGTCCTTACCTATTTGATCTGGTCATGGATGTAGTAACACAAGGTATTAGAGATCAGTCTCCTTGGTGTATGCTTTTTGCTGATGATGTTATACTGTGTAGCACTAGGCGAGAGGGAGTAGAAGAGAAACTGGAAGAATGGAGAAGAGAAATGGAAAATATGGGATTGAAAATCAGCAGGAAAAAGACAGAGTATTTGAGATTGAAAAATGGCAAGCATGGGGAAGTTAGTTTACATGAAGAGAGATTGAAGAGTTGAAAATTTCAGGTATTTAGGATCATCAGTTACAGAAGATGGTGACCTGAGGGCAGAAATAAACCACAGAATACAAGCAGGATGGAAGAATTGGAAAAAAGTGCGTGGAATACTATGCGACAGGAAAATCTGGGTTAAGTTGAAAGGTAAAGTACACAGGACAATTGTGAGACCGGCAATGATGTATGAAGCGGAGACGTGAGCAATGAAGAAGACAAAAGAGAAGAGATGGATATGGTAGAGATGAGAATGGTGAGATTGATGTGTGGGGTGACAAGAGGAGAAAAGATACGAAAAAAGGTAATTAGGGATACCACAGGAGTTAGAAAACTATCAGATAAAATCCAAGAAAGTAGACTGAGGTGGTACGGTCATGTCATGAGAAGAAATGAACAGTATATTGGGAGGAAATTAATGGAAATGGAGGTAAAGGGAATGAGAAGGAGAGGGAGACCAAAATTAAGGTAGGTGAACTATATTAAGGATGACCTTCGATCAAAGGGATTAACTGGTGATGAGTTGTGGGACAGAGGTAGATGGAGAAAGCTGACCAGAAACATCGACCCCACATAGAAGTGGGAGAAGATGTAGGCAAAGAAGAAGAATCTTTGGGTCCATTCTCGTCTTTTTACTTCTCCTACAATTCCTTAGTCTGCAATCAATTACCACTAACCAAGGGACAAACCATACTAGAATAGGTCAGACTTATTTCTGATTTGTTCACCTGACAAAGAAACAGAACAAATGAATCTTTATAAAGGAATAAGGCATACAAGAACAAATGTGACTTCTAACCTCTTCTGAATCCCTCATGCAGATTATTCCATTTAGATCTGGAAAGCCGGAATCCACTTGCCATTGATTGCCTATCTATTAATGGCTCTTAATCCAGATGGCTGCCACACCCAAACAAAGGCACTTCTGTTCCACTATTCCAGTACATGGCTGAGGACTATGAAGCGCGAAGTAGGAGATGATAAATGGAGATGTACTGATTTAAAAGCTCAAGATAGAAATGACTGGTGAAATCTAACTGAGGCCCTTGGCGTCAATAGGCGTAAGAGGAGATAATGATGAGTTGTTATCCATGGAAATGGGTGACAGACTGATTATAAAGACTTTTTTTTGCTCTCAATCTTTTTAGTAGAATTGCCATTAGGACTGAATGGCTTCAAGGAAAACTAGGCAGCTTTGCCAACTCTAAGGGAAGTCTGGACTACTTATAGCTAAACTATGGTACGAAGCCGTGGACATAAAAAATAGAATAAAAAAAAAGGAAGGAAACTGACGTTGGAGGAGAATTTATATCGGCAGTACTGCTTAACCCTTTCACTGCCATTGGTGACTTAGTTAAAATTTGAAAAACGGTTAAGGAAAAAACAATCACTATACAGAGAGAGAGAGAGAGAGAGAGAGAGAGAGAGAGAGAGAGAGAGAGAGAGAGAGAGAGAGAGAGAGAAAAAAAAAAATTTTCATGTGCAAGGATTTTCGTATCGGCGACAAGTTGAAAATATATCGTCCTTCTCTTACATCTTGATGTCACTCTATTATCTATTGGGGCGTACGGGCGGATGTGTAGGTGTTGTTGGGGGTTGGGGATTGGGGTAGCGGAGGTGGGGGGGGGGGGGGAGTTGAGTAGATTCAGTCAAAGTTGTCCCACCCAAGGGTCTTACGAATACATCCTGCAAAGATTTTCTTTTACTTGAATACTTTTCCTAGAGTGTGGCCTCGCCAACGTAGGATCCTGAGATACAAGTATTTTAGGAAAATCATTAGCATTCTTAAGTAACGATAAAAAAAGTCGTGCAAATTGAAGGACGTATTTTCTACTCATTAATTGTTGAAATTACTTCCACCAACGAAACTGAAAGGAGGTTATGTTTTACCACTTGTTTTTGTGTTTGTTTGTGCGTGTTTGTGAACAGCTTCCTGTCCACAATTTTAATCGTAGAGCAATGAAACTTGCAGGGATTAACTGTCATGTAAAAAGCTGGAAACAATTAAATTTAGGAAGGTCAAGGTCACGGTCAAGCAAACTGTCTAATTCACGTAATCAGCCATAAGTTTGGACATCGTTGTCACAGACTTCAAACTTGGTTCATATTTGAGTATATGAAATTCCAAGCCAATTAATATATGTTAATATTAAAGGTGAAGGTCAAGGTAGAGCAAAAGGTCGAGAAATAAGCTACTGGGGCGGAGGTCTGCGCTCTACTGAGTGCCCCTCTAGTTCTTTCTATAATGTCCATGATTCATTCATTTGATATAACTTTAATGTTTGTTTTGACACACGAATATCAAATGAATGAATCTTCTTCTTCTTATTCTTCTTCTTCTTTGTCTACATCTTTTCCCACTTCTATGTGGGGTCGATGTTTCTGGTCAGCTTTCTCCATCTACCTCTGTCCACACACTTCATCACAGGTTAATCTCTTTGATCGAAGGTCATCCTTGATATAGTCCACCCACCTTCGCTTTGGTCTCCCTCTCTTTCTCGTTCCCTGTGCCTCCATTTCCATTACTCTCCTCCCAATATACTGTTCATAGCTTCTCATGACATGACCGTACCACCTCAGTCTACTTTCTTGGATCATTAAAGCTATAAGTAATGTTTTCACCAATTGGCTTCTTTTCTTAACAAGATATGTTTACAGAAAAAAATAAGTCAGTGGTCACTGCCTTTTTCATCCACTTGAAAAATAAAAAACCGTAATCTTAATCGGAAATTCTCCTTAAAACTATGCCGTTCTCAGCGGTATTTCAGTAAAATACAGGGGACCGTAACTTTACCATACTTTGTTACTATATTTTACAGGTTGGTGACCGTAATATCACTTCTTTACGTCATTATATCCGTTTTTAAAACGGTAAATGACTGGCAACATTTATTCCAGGATTTTTATAGCTTTTTTTATGGGAAAATTTTAACGGTGTATCTTTAAAATTGAAGATGAACCCTTCGTGCATTAAACTTCCACAATTTTAATTGTCAGATAAACTTTACACAGAAAGCTCATTTGCGGGATTCTACCTCATGTACACTTATCTCACTTCCGGGATGATAAGAAGCCTCCGTTTCAAAGGTTCTTTTACTCCTTCCGTCCAGGAGGCAGACGGACAGAACCCGGAAAACAAGGAAGAGATCAGAAGCGAAAGAGCGAGATTTAAAAAAAGTAGAGTAAAACTTCCCGTAAAAAAAAAAAAAAAAAAAAATCGAACTTTGAAAGTTGAGTAAAACTTCCCGTAAGACAAAACCTCGATTTGAAAAATTGAGAAGTGGCGCCATCTTCATTTTCATAAACAAACCAGACAGTTTTCACATTTCAATGTTCATGAAATCAACAACTAAGGACGAAGCTGTTTACATTGGCAGATGCGTCCTACTCCAGCCCCCCCCCCAAAAAAAAGAAAAAAAAAAAAGCCGAGTTATTTTCATGGTTGTGTGCAGAGATGAGAATGTTGAGATGGAAGTGTGGGGTGACAACAGAGATAAGGTATGGAATGAGGTAATTAGGGATACCACCGGAATTAAAAAACTATCAGATAAAATCCAAGAAAGTAGACTGAGGTGGTATGGTCAGGTCATGAGAAGAGATGAACAGTATATTGGGAGGAGAGTGATGGAAATGGAGGCACAAGGAACGAGAAGGAGAGGGAGACCAAAGCTAAGGTGATGGACTATATCAAGGATGACCTTCGATCAAAGGGATTAACCGGTGATGAAGTGTGGGACAGAGGTAGATGGAGAACGCTGG
>NC_090763.1:38558851-38626351 GCF_036898095.1 Palaemon carinicauda
GGTGGGGATTCGAACCACCACCTTTTCGGCTCGAGACTATGCCTGCAGTGACTATGCCGACTGAGCTATCAAGGGAGACAAAAGTTTATGACAAGTTCCCGTACATATTCCTGTCGAATTCAGGAATCTGTTCACAGACTTGAAATAAACCCATCTCCACCATGATAGCTGAATAGTAAGTTTGCAACACGTGGTTATTTTAATGAACATATATCACAAGCACACGTGATTTTAATTAATGTAAATATCACCCACGAATGGCATTTAATACCGAATTCTATCTTGGGAAATACATATCCACTTGGAATTCATTTTATGGTAACAGCTTCTGGCCGGGTGGGGATTCGAACCACCACCTTTTCGGCTTGAGACTATGCCTGCAGTGACTATGCCATTCGTGGGTGATATTTACATTAATTAAAATCACGTGTGCTTGTGATATATGTTCATTAAAATAACCACGTGTTGCAAACTTACTATTCAGCTATCATGGTGGAGATGGGTTTATTTCAAGTCTGTGAACAGATTCCTGAATTCGACAGGAATATGTACGGGAACTTGTCATAAACTTTTGTCTCCCTTGATAGCTCAGTCGGCATAGTCACTGCAGGCATAGTCTCAAGCCGAAAAGGTGGTGGTTCGAATCCCCACCCGGCCAGAAGCTGTTACCATAAAATGAATTCCAAGTGGATATGTATTTCCCAAGATAGAATTCGGTATTAAATG
This sequence comes from Palaemon carinicauda, assembly GCF_036898095.1. Lineage (NCBI taxonomy): Eukaryota > Metazoa > Arthropoda > Malacostraca > Decapoda > Palaemonidae > Palaemon > Palaemon carinicauda. The sequence continues at coordinate 38,559,578 of NC_090763.1, forward strand.
CCATTCGTGGGTGATATTTACATTAATTAAAATCACGTGTGCTTGTGATATATGTTCATTAAAATAACCACGTGTTGCAAACTTAATATTCAGCTATCATGGTGGAGATGGGTTTATTTCAAGTCTGTGAACAGATTCCTGAATTCGACAGGAATATGTACGGGAACTTGTCATAAACTTTTGTCTCCCTTGATAGCTCAGTCGGCATAGTCACTGCAGGCATAGTCTCAAGCCGAAAAGGTGGTGGTTCGAATCCCCACCCGGCCAGAAGCTGTTACCATAAAATGAATTCCAAGTGGATATGTATTTCCCAAGATAGAATTCGGTATTAAATGCCATTCGTGGGTGATATTTACATTAATTAAAATCACGTGTGCTTGTGATATATGTTCATTAAAATAACCACGTGTTGCAAACTTAATATTCAGCTATCATGGTGGAGATGGGTTTATTTCAAGTCTGTGAACAGATTCCTGAATTCGACAGGAATATGTACGGGAACTTGTCATAAACTTTTGTCTCCCTTGATAGCTCAGTCGGCATAGTCACTGCAGGCATAGTCTCAAGCCGAAAAGGTGGTGGTTCGAATCCCCACCCGGCCAGAAGCTGTTACCATAAAATGAATTCCAAGTGGATATGTATTTCCCAAGATAGAATTCGGTATTAAATGCCATTCGTGGGTGATATTTACATTAATTAAAATCACGTGTGCTTGTGATATATGTTCATTAAAATAACCACGTGTTGCAAACTTAATATTCAGCTATCATGGTGGAGATGGGTTTATTTCAAGTCTGTGAACAGATTCCTGAATTCGACAGGAATATGTACGGGAACTTGTCATAAACTTTTGTCTCCCTTGATAGCTCAGTCGGCATAGTCACTGCAGGCATAGTCTCAAGCCGAAAAGGTGGTGGTTCGAATCCCCACCTGGCCAGAAGCTGTTACCATAAAATGAATTCCAAGTGGATATGTATTTCCCAAGATAGAATTCGGTATTAAATGCCATTCGTGGGTGATATTTACATTAATTAAAATCACGTGTGCTTGTGATATATGTTCATTAAAATAACCACGTGTTGCAAACTTACTATTCAGCTATCATGGTGGAGATGGGTTTATTTCAAGTCTGTGAACAGATTCCTGAATTCGACAGGAATATGTACGGGAACTTGTCATAAACTTTTGTCTCCCTTGATAGCTCAGTCGGCATAGTCACTGCAGGCATAGTCTCAAGCCGAAAAGGTGGTGGTTCGAATCCCCACCCGGCCAGAAGCTGTTACCATAAAATGAATTCCAAGTGGATATGTATTTCCCAAGATAGAATTCGGTATTAAATGCCATTCGTGGGTGATATTTACATTAATTAAAATCACGTGTGCTTGTGATATATGTTCATTAAAATAACCACGTGTTGCAAACTTACTATTCAGCTATCATGGTGGAGATGGGTTTATTTCAAGTCTGTGAACAGATTCCTGAATTCGACAGGAATATGTACGGGAACTTGTCATAAACTTTTGTCTCCCTTGATAGCTCAGTCGGCATAGTCACTGCAGGCATAGTCTCAAGCCGAAAAGGTGGTGGTTCGAATCCCCACCCGGCCAGAAGCTGTTACCATAAAATGAATTCCAAGTGGATATGTATTTCCCAAGATAGAATTCGGTATTAAATGCCATTCGTGGGTGATATTTACACACATATATATATATATATATATACACATTCATATATATATATATATATATATATATATATATATATATATCACAAGTACACGTGAGTTCAGTCAATGTAAATATCACCCACGAATGGCATTTAATACCGAATTCTATCTTGGGAATATACATCCACTTGGTAACAGCTTCTGGCCGGGTGGAGACTCGAACCCCCACCTGTGCGGCTGGAAACCATGCCTGCAGGGACACTACCGAATGAGCTATCAAGAGAGATAAAAAGTTTATGAAAAGTCCCATAAAATGAATTCCAAGTGGAAGTATATTCTAAAGATAGAGTTCGGTATTAAATGCTATTCGTGGGTGATATATATATATATATATATATATATATATATATATATATATATATATATATATATATATATATATATATATATATATATATATATATATATATATAATGCCGTATATCATATTCACTCAGATAAAGATGTAAAATTAATAAAGACACATACGCCTTGTTTAAATGCATTAGAGACTTTTAATCTATTCCAATTTCTTTTCCATTGGCCACCTGGGAAAAATAGCCGAAAAGGGAACTATATCCGGGATAATGACCGACGGAACTGCCCCGCCTTTAAGACCTTAATCCATCCCCTGCTTTAGGGCTTCTCCAAATAAAATGACCGAAATATTTTAGATTCGATGCGAAAAAATAAGCTCTCAGCTGCCACTTTCGTTTGGGAGCACTATAGTACAGCTTTGCTGATCATGGCGATAATCAAACCCTTTCACCATAAGGTATGATAATGAAAACTGGTCATAACCCATACATGAAGAATGACACGTCCGAGGCCTTTGTCATGCACTGGACTAAAAACGGCTGCATTTGTTGTGGTTGATGATGTTGTTTGTGTGTTTATATATATATATATATATATATATATATATATATATATATATATATATATATATATATATACACACACAAACAAATAAAATATATATAGATAAACAACAACAAACAAGTGAACAATACCTCCTTCTCTTTCTCTCTTGCTTTTAAGAGCTTCAGCCTCGTCACGACAATGTTTATCTGGTTGAAAAGTCGACTTCTTTGAGACTCCAATTCTCTATGGCATTATGCAAATCGCTATTCGGGAACCTCGCATTGAATCGGTCGCTATTTGCTGTCGGAATTCCATTCAGTTGAAAACATCGGGCCACAAAACAAACCACAAACACAAACGATAATGACAATATCTAAGCGGTATCCCGGTGTAAAGGATTCAAGTTACCCCCCGTTTCAAATTACCCCCCGGTAACTTGAAACCGGTTTCAGATTACCGGGGGGGGGGTTAGTTTGAAACCGGTTTCAAGTTACCCCCTCTGTTTTCAAGTTACCCCCTCATCAGAATGATAAATAATTCATGTGACATCGCAAATATGTATCATGCATTTATTGTTGGCTTCGCAGCAGTAGGAAAAGTAGTTTAATCTGGTATTTAAGACCAAAAATTGTGTATTAGTGAATTATATGACACGTTAAAAGTCACAGACTGTAATTCAAGGTTTTGTGATAAAGGCGAGGTAAAATTTTATTTTATTTCTGTTCGTGTGATTGTTGATATTTTCGTATTTAAGACCTAAATGACTTATTAGTTGACCCTTTTCTCCTTATCTTGGCTCACCCATAGATTAAAGCGGCTAAGCCAGGTGTGCTTTGAAAATGACCCAAGAGAACTGGCAATGCCGCTATTGGGCTCCGAGTTTGCTCTTAAAATGGTTTGACCATACCCATAGTTGCAATATAACAATAGAACTCCGTGTGTCCATATATCTCTTTGTTTATTCATTTATTCTGTCACTGATAATGCATAGTAACTTCGTAGTATTTGGATGCTATGCACGTAAAAAATAAAAGCTCAAATATAAATTACCAACATGCATGTCGTCGTGCAGACAGAATTAACGTTGTGTAAGCTACTGTTAGCTCGATTCAATTTAAACCAGAGGACATTAAAGATGGTATGAAGTCTCGATTACTAGGTATTGCTGTTTTGTCATTTGATGAAATGAGTAATAAGAAAGAATGGAGTTATGACAAAGGGGCAGAAGTGTTATACAAACCGCATGGAAATGTACAGGTGACTATTTGGCGAGGTCTTTTTTTTTTCTTTATGATACATTTCAGGTAAAATTCTTAAACATTTTATGACACCGTCTTTCAATAATTTTTCATTTCGAGATCAACAACAGAGAAGAAAATCCATACACGAATCCATCACTTACTACTCTGGAAGATGGTTTAAATAGGATTTGATTTAGCCCATGATAACACACAGCTGCCTGCCTTTAGGCTAAAATCAGTAACAACAGTTGTGAGATTAACACAAGCTGTGTTCAATGTCATCCAGAGAGGGCTATCAAGTGTAACGACTTTTCCGTAGTCCAGGTGTTTTCGTATACAAACAACCAATGTGAGTACAGTAGAAGCAAACAGCATGTACTGTATCTTATTTTATCAAAACTGGTATAATTGCTTACAATCTTGCTTTATTAAAAGTGTCAATTATTTACAGATATCATGAATGATATAGTATTTACAACATACATACAAATACATATACATGTATTATATATATGTATATATGTATATATATATATATATATATATATATATATATATATATATATACAGTATATATATATATATATATATATATATATATATATATATATATATATATATATATATATATATATATATATATATATATACTTATGATCAATATGTTGATTATACCTTATATAATATTTGCTTGCAATATAATTATGAAATATTTCAATTAATGGAAAAAATAGCCGTCAAAATCAAATTTCACCTCGTCTTCCTGTCTCGGTCAAATATGCGCCCATGACTGATAATGGAATATCCGACATTTATTAGCTAAGATATAAACATAAGACGGATAAAGGCTGGATATTAATAAACGATACCAATAGGTGAAACAGTACATGTATATACATATTACCTAATGATTGTGTTGACCCTGATCAAAAGCAATTTATTAATATTCATAAATGATGAGATCCTGCGCAAAAACGAGGGGGGTAATTTGAAACCAGGGGGTAGCATAAAACCGGTTTCAAATTACCCCCGGGGGTAGCTTGAAACCGGTATCAAGTTACCCCCCGGTAGTTTGAATCCGGTTTCAAATTACCGGGGGGTAAGATTTGGAGGGGGTAATTTAAAACCGGTTCACCGGGAAGTACTGACAAGTGACAAGTCATGTGATGATGCGAGAGACAATGTTTCTTAGTTTAGTCATGCGAAAGACCATGTTCCTAGTAAGATGGTATATTGATGCTTTGGAGTTGATTGTTTTATAAAATGATACCATAAGTTTTAATACCTAGTTTATATAAAACATATCGATTCAAGTTGATAAATAAAAATAAAATAAAAATTATAAATGAAGGAAAGTATGTTGTTAGGCCGATGAATAGACCAACTGAAATATGAAATTATAAAGTTTCAGGGCTATGTCCGGGTTAAACTGTTCCTGCTTTAGGAAAATCAAATCCGGCTCCAATGACAACAATAAATTGAATCAAAGTAGCATAGTATAGAAGAAACCATTGGTGAGAATAACGGTGGGATATTTCAACCGGGAGAAGAGTCTACACCAGCCTGCCAACAGAACTGGCCGTTGCGGGAGAAATTTAAAAGGACGTTTGCCCGGATTTATCTTTTTGTTTTCCCGCCTTTTCTTATTCACAAGAAGAAGAAGAAATAGTAGATAGGTAGGGGAAATACACTAATATTTAGTGTCACATTATGTCATTCTTCTTGTGAAATAAATGAAACGCTAAGAATTAGTACAGATAATTGATGTTTATACAAATTTAGATCAGGATACTGATTGCTAGAAGCGGTGCTAATCATATAAAAGCTTATTAATTATTCTCAATTGCTATGAATTGAAGCGAATCTATCAACCTGCTTTAGCCACATCTCTCTCTCTCTCTCTCTCTCTCTCTCTCTCTCTCTCTCTCTCTCTCTCTCTCTCTCTGTGTCTGTGTGTGTGTATGTGTTAACATAGACACTTACCCTTAGACTGCTTAGAGTTTGTGTCTCCAGAGAAGAACTAATGAAGTCATTCTCTCATTTGTTCCATCTTGACGAATTATACATTGTTTACTAAGATATAACTAGGATCTCTCTCTCTCTCTCTCTCTCTCTCTCTCTCTCTCTCTCTCTCTCTCTCTCTCTTCGCTGAATAACCTCAAAAGGAAGAAAAATAGCAACTACGAACCACAAATAGCAATTACATTGATTTAGAGAGAGAGAGAGAGAGAGAGAGAGAGAGAGAGAGAGAGAGAGAGAGAGGGAGGGAGAGAGAGATTCAGTGTTTGTGTCCCAATGCTAGGAGATGTTAACTGTGTCTTTATTCTCTTTAATTCAGTTTTGTGTTAAATCTGCAAAATGAAGATATTTTGTGCACGCTCTTTGCACTCCTCAAGAGAGATTAGTTCACCAAACGTTTAGCTGGGCTCCACAAGGCATTAGAATATTTGGAAGAACCAAGCCTACATGGCTGAGGACTATGAAGTAGGAAGTAGGAAATGATGAATAGCGAAGTATTTATTTAAAAGTTCAATATAAAGATAGTTAACTGAGTCCCTTTATATAATATATATATATATATATATATATATATATATATATATATATATATATATATATATATATATATAAATCAGTCACGTTTATATTTAACATGTAACATTACAGTGAGTCAATAACACAATGATAATGATTTCAAGAGAGTTATACTTTTAATTCTTCTAATGCACCAGCCACACGTTGAGATACTATCGCTAGAGCGTTATTGAGTCATCTGACTGGCCAGGCAGTACTACATTGGATCCCTCTCTCTGGTTACGCAGCTAACACCGGTAAGCCACTTCCAAAATTCTGGTTTTTGAATCGTAATATTTCGTATATTGATTATTTTTCAAAAAATGTAGTGTTGTAGGGTTCACTTTAACTTTGCTGACACATACACAGAACAGTCTGGCCAATTTTTTACACATTCTCCTCTTTCCTCATACACTTAACATACTGAAATTACCAAACGGTTATTCTGTCAAGAGGTTAACTACTGCATTGTAATTTTTTAGTGGCTACTTTCCTCTTAATAAGGGTAAAAGGAACTCTTTAGCTATGGTAAGCAGCTCTTCTAGGAGAAGGACACTCCAAAATCAAACCATTGCTCCCTAATCTCGGGTAGTGCCATATCCTCTGTACCATGGTATTCCAAGATATGGATTAGAGATCTCTTACTTGAACGTACACTCGGGAACACTATTCTTTTTTATTTCTCTTCCTCTTGTTATTTGGAAATTTTTATCCCCTTGTTATTTTCAAGTGTTTATAGTTTATATATGAAATATCTATTTTAATGTTATTATTGTCTTTAAACACCTCTTGAAGTTTTATCTTATTTCCTTTCTCACTTGGTTATTTTCCCTTTTGGAGCCCTTGGGCTTATAGCATTCTGCTTTTCCAACTAGAGTTGTAGCTTAGCAAATAATAATAATAATAATAATAATAATAATAATAATAATAATAGTAATAATAATAATAATAATAATAATGTGCCTACAAAAATAATGTACCAATAAAAATGAAGGATAATTGTTTAGATATATGTTGTATTTAAGCATTTTTGCAAATGGGTGATTATTGAAGTTAATGTACCAATAAATAATGTAAAAAATAGCCAAAGAAAAAGACCACCACTTTACCCAAATGATAAATAAACGTCTAAAGCAGCAAGTTCGACTATTGGAATCGAGTTAAAATGAAAAACTCGACCGAACCGCTTCGGAATGGTAGAAACTTCTGTCGACATAAGGTACTTCGATCGACGAAGCCGCCAGCCTCGACCTATACATATGCAAAATAAGTGTCATTTCCACTTGGACTCTTGGCCGAAGTCGAGCGAAGTCTGCCACTTGAAGGAGGATAATCTGGAGGGAAGTAATTGATAGAGACATGCAAGACACATTAGTTTTCAAATGACCTTTTCCGTCACACGTTTTTCTTCAGAGATGTAATCGATGGCTCCAATGGGACCTTTCTGGAAAGGTGACAGAGGAGACTTAAGGATATGTTATTTCTTTTTAAATGACTTCAGAATAATATACCTTTTTAAATGACTTCAGGAGAAGTAGCTTTTTTGAAAGAGTTGAGAATAGGTTGCTCTTTTAAAATGACTTCAAGATAACTTACTTTTTTTTTTAAAGGACTTCAAGATAAAGTAAATTTTGTTAAATGACTCGAAGTAGGTTACTTTTTAAATGACTCCAGGATAAGTTACCTTTTTAATGACTTCAGGATAAGGTATTTTTTCAAATGACTTCAGGATGTTATTTTTTTAAAGGACCTTAGGATAAGTTCTTTTTAAATAAATCTGGATAAGTCACTTTTTTAAAGACTTAATTATAAGTTACCTTATTTAAATGACTTCAGGATGAGTTACCTATTTTCAATGATTCTAAGATAATTTACATGCTTTAAATGATTTTAGTTTGAGTTAATTTTTTAAATGACTTCAGGATAAGTTAGCTAATTATCTTATAATCATTTCATAAGTATTATTTATTTGTTGTTTTTTACTCATCATTTATGATTTCATATTTATCTTCAGAATTTTTAGTCATTATTCCATAATTATTCTTAACTGGTTCCGTGCGTGCATTCAAGCATAAGGAAGTAGCGTTAAAGCAATTGTGGCACCAATTTCTTGATATTCCCTCAATAACGACATTTTATCATGAGATGCTGATTGTCACATTTCGGGAGAATGTTGAATGGGATTTTTGTCTAGTCATCAACTTGGAAAGGTTCTGAAAAATGATAATAACCAGGGTTGTGTGGCCTATTTGTAAAAGAGAGAGAGAGAGAGAGAGAGAGAGAGAGAGAGAGAGAGAGAGAGAGAGAGAGAGATTATGTTAGTTTATTTAAAGAAAACATACACCATTAACAAATTCTTTAAAAGACCACGAAAGTTAAGAGATAATTTTACAGGACTAAAAAAGGAACAATGTTTTTTTTTCTTCCTTTTTTTTACTTTAATTTTTCGTGTTTGAACTATTTCCTCTGTTAATTCTTGGGAATTCCACCATTTTCACTAGTGATTGAACTTGTTCCTACAACTCTAACTGAAGCCCTGAGCATTTTGAAACGAGACACAGGAAGCGATGTGGAAGTTTTCTTCTGCAAAGTTTATTCGGCGCCTGAATATGAAGAAGTTTCCCGCTAGTAATAAATGGTGTCTGAAAGTTTACTCTTATTATTGCAAAGTCTTTTGTAAATAAGATAGCGGAGGTGCAGTTTGTTGAAAGTGCCTTCCTAGCATCCATCTTCTACGTAATGTTATTGTTTTTTTTATATATATCTCGCTCTCTCCCGCAATGATATAAGAACCTGTTTAAGCTTGACATCGCATGCTTCACATTGTTTGAATTTTTGTGACTTTGTTGCCCTCAACTGGTCGTATATAAGCTCGTTATCTTAGTAAATAAAGTTAGTTACATTCACCTCGCCTTTCTGCTAGTACATAAACGAAATGGAGTTGGGCGAAGAAGGTAGAGATGATGAATAGAGAATCATTGAATTTTGTGATCTTAAGTAAACAGAAACCAATAAATTGATATCAATAACGATAAGATTAATAGACTATTGCATTACCATTGAAAATATCCTAAGTCACTGTAGTCAATCGAAATGATTTAAAACTAAGTAAACTATAGAATAATTTTCAAATAATTTCTTTATCATTTTTCATAAGATTAGAAAAACTGTCAAAATCCTATTTTCTTAACTTGATCATTACTCTATTTTGCTATTATTCTTTTGTTCTTATCAAATATACAAGTAAATTGCTCATATTAAATGTTATAAATGTGTTACGGAGAATTAACCTAAGAATATCAACTTATCTTAAGCGCAACTGGCAAAGCGTAATTCTATAAGCGACCTTACTGAAGAAATTCGCGTTTACCAATGTTGATTTGAGCAGTATATAATTCCTTTGTATTGAAAATCCCTTATTTAAATTTTGTAAGCTGAAGTAAATTGGGAAAGTAATCAGATATGTAAATCTTTTTCTAAATTTAATGAGAGAGAGAGAGAGAGAGAGAGAGAGAGAGAGAGAGAGAGAGAGAGAGAGAGAGAGAGAGAGGGGGGGAGGTTATTTATAGTCACCCTCTAACTAACTTACTGGATTACATCCAAATCCACCCCATATAATGATATAAAACAGAAATAAAAATGACTGTCAGGAAACCTTTGAAATCCTCCGTCGATTCCTGTTCCAGACACGTCTCAGATTGGTCGTGATTTTCTGCTGAGATAAGAGAAGTCTCTACATTGTCTCGTTTCCCACAAAAGAGAAATTCGTTGTTCCAACTTGGACAACTTGACAAAGTTATTAGTGACTATTCTCTCTCTCTCTCTCTCTCTCTCTCTCTCTCTCTCTCTCTCTCTCTCTCTCTCTCTCTCCTTCTCAGAATTTCCATGGATCCCAACTTCTTGTCTTCCTTCCACTCCATAACTCTCTGTTTTCATTGAGAGAAAATCTGCCTGATTCTCATTAGTAGAATCTTCCTCTCTTATACATAGTTTATTTATTCATGTTTTATATTTGACAACTTTATTTACACTCAAAAATTTTTCTAATTAGTTTTTAATCTTATTACTCCAAACACAGAAAAATGTGAAAATCTAAACATATTAAGACGGAAATCCACAAATGACATTTTCCTGATTATCCTTATAGGAATTATCACAATCTCTTAAACGTGTTTATAGCAACAATGTAAAAGTTAAAATGAAGAAGGTCAAGGCTATGGCAGAAAGGCCGGGTGTTTGTGATTCCCATAACTATTTGACCGAATCTCTTGAAATGTGGTGGGATGATTGGCCACGATCCAAAGACAATTTGATTATATTTTGGGAGTGATTGGGTCAAAGGTCAGAATAATGAAAATGACAAAAATGTCTTTTTGCTATATCGTGGTCAATTTTTTATACGATTTGCATCAAATTACTTTCCATGGCAACAAATATGGCATTTCTAGGTAGTAGGTTGGCTAAGGCACCCGCCTCCCGCTGACATACTACCGCTAGATAGTTATTGGGTCCTTTGATTAGCCAGACAGTACCACATTGGGTCCCTCTCTCTGGTTACGGTTATTTTATCTTTGCTGACACAGACACGGATTAGTTTGGCCTATTCTTCTCTTTCCCCATACACTTGACCACACTGAAATTACCAAACAATTCTTTTTCTGTCAGGAGGTTAACTACTGCACTGTAATTGTTCAGTGGTTACTCTCCTCTTTGTAAGGATAGAAGAGACTCTTTAGCTATGGCAAGCAGCTCTTAGGGGAGAAGGATTCTCTAAAATCAAACAATTGTTCTCTAGTCGTGAGTAGTGCCATAGTCTCTGGACCATGGTCTTCCACTGTCCTGGGTTAGAGATCTTTTGCTCGAGGTTACACTCAGGCACACCATTCTATGTTGTTTCTCTTCCACTTGTTATTTTGAAATTTTTATAGTTTACATATGAAAGATTTATCTTACTGTTATCAATATTCTTAAACTTCTGTTGTAGAGTTTCCTCATTTCCTTTCCTCACTTGGATATTTTCCCTGGTGGAGCCCTTGGGCTTATAGCATCCTACTTTTCCAACTAAGGTTGTAGCTTGGCCAATAATAATAAAAATAATAATAATAATGATAATAATAATAATAATAATAATAATAATAATAATAATAATAATAATAGCGAAGGTATGCACTCTACCGAGTGCCCATTCTAGTATTTTTTTTATATTAGATAATTCTTTCATATTGTTTTTTAAATTAATATAATTCCCTCTTATTCACACTAGAAATGGAAACTCACTAAACTGCATCACATTACTCAACTCTGTGAAGCCATTTCTTCATCTTCTTCTTCTTCTTCTTCTTCTTCTTCTTCTTCTTCTTCTTCTTCTTATTATTATTATTATTATTATTATTGTTATTAATATTATTATTATTATTATTATTATTATTATTAAAGCCATAATTATCCCAAGCAACTTTTCCTTCCGTTCCTAATAAAATTTCCTCCGTCAAGGGAGAAGCCCTAGCAACTTCAGCCAAGGCAATCCTTCCCCTTCGAAGGACTCCCAAGGAGAAGGGTGTCTCTCGAGAACTGTTGAGGATGTCCTTCGTAGGTTCATGGCGGAAACAGAGTATTTATTACCTTCTCGGATGGGCGGGAACGTGGGTGGGTTGGTGTGAGGGACCGGGAACGGGAGGTGGGAGGAGGGCTGTTTGGTGGTATGGGCAGGGGACGGGTGGGGGGGGGGGGGAAATCCGCAAACAAGGGGGAGTGGGGAATGGTAGAGGGGCCAAAGAAAATAATACAACATACACAGGGTTAACGGGATTTCCCCTTCAAGTCTTCTTGTAAGTTATGATGTCAATACAGAAAAGGAATTCTTTGAAGATATATCACTACATCAGTGACATTTTTACCTGCATAAGGGCCTACATGCTCGGACACTTCTGTATATAGAAGTGTATGTAGGCCATCACCATCTTCATCAAATCCTCCCATGCCTATTGACGCAAAGGGCCTCAGTTAGATTTCGTCAGTTGTCTCTATCTTTACCTTTTAAACCAATAATTTTCCATTCATAACCACACTTCATAGTCCTCAGACATGTTGGCTTTGGTCTTCCAACTCTCCTAGTGCCTTGTGGAGCCCAGCTGAACGTTTGATGAACTAATCTTTCTTGGGGAGTGCATAGAGCAGGCCTAAACTATCTCCATCTACCCCTCACCATGATATCATCCACATATGGGACTTGAGTAATCTTTCTTATAGTTTCCTTTCTAATTCTGTCTTGCCATTTAACCCCCAACATTTTTCTGAGCGCTTCGTTTTTAATTCTACAAAATCAGTTAGATATGTTTTAATATCATACCACGACTCATGTCCATACAACAACACCGATCCCACTAAACTACTATGGAGCCAGATTTTTATATTATGTAATTTCAAAAGATTTTGTTTAAAAATTTTAATCAACCTAGCTATTGTCTGATTTGTTTTTTTTTTTAATTTTTCATTAAACTCCAATTCTAAAGATACTCCATTAGAGATCATAAATCCTTTCTCGTTTCAATGACATCTCATCTTCCATTGCATATTCCGTTCTCATCATCTCTGTCTTTCTTCTATTCATCTTGAGCCCAACTTAATGCGATATTTCATGCATTCTGGTGAGTGAGCTTAGCAAGTCCTGTGGTGTTTTGCTGATAAGGGCAGTGTCATCAGCATAGCCTAGATTTTCTAATTTCCTGTTACCAATTAAGTCCAATCCTTCTCCGTTATCTCCAACTGTTCCAGGCATACAAAATCCATGAGGACAATAAACACCATAAGTGACAATACATTCCCTTGAAGTACTCCACTGTTCACTGGAAATTCATTTGATGAGACTCCAATAACTTTGCACTTGCTATGCTCATGAACATTAAATTTAGATATTTAAAAGGAACTCCATGATATCGCAGGACCCTCCACAAAATTGGCCGGGGCACACTGGCTTTTTCATAGTCATCAAATCCCATCAAAAGTTGATTTCTATAATCTATACGTTGCTGTACCACATGTCTTAAAACGAAAATTTGGTCAGTACAACTACCTTTTTGAGATCCTGCTTGTTTATCCCTCAGCATTTCATCTCTAGTCTCTTTAGAATGAGCAAACTATATATTTTCATGAAAAGTGACGTAAGTGTGATGCCTCTGTAATTATTGCAATCAGTCAGATCTTTTTTTGCCATTTTCACCAAAACTCCTGATTCACATTCATCAGGTTTCGTCGCTTAATTAAGGTTACATTTTACAAATTAATCTTGCAAGTATTCTTAGAGCCACTTCCTTTTCGGCCTAAATCATCTTCCACAGTTATTTAATAATATACAGGGGCTTTTTATAGCTTGAGTCTTTTAATGACAGCTTCGACTTCAACCACACTGAATTCATTCATGGGCACATCATTGTCTTCCTCAGCTTCAGGTACATTAATCAAATTGTTCCCTTCATGTCTTCTATTCATGGCCTAACTAAAGTGCCTTTCTTCATCTTCTGTTATTTTGACAGATCCGTCTCCCTTTTCAATGGTTATATGCTTCGTTTTTCTTGCCCCAGTAGAGATTGAATTAATAGTTCTGTGAGAAATTCGTACACCACAGTCAGTTCCTTAATTCATAGTTTTGTCAGCCTCACCTGCTTTACTGTCTAAATATTCTCTCCAGTTATTCCTAGCTTTTCTTTTAACTTCACTACCAATACTGAAATACTTAGCATGCTCTACCTTGTAATTTTCATTATTTCCTCGGCGACTTTCAGCAATAAATTTCTGTTTTTGTCTCCTTTTTTTTTGTAACTACGTTTCTCAAGACTTCACTACCATCTCATTGATATGTTGTTAATATCACACCATTCTTCATTAATTGTCTGTTTTTCGTCTCTTAGTTTCTTAGACTGTAAATCGATTCCTACACCCAATTGTAAATGTTCCTCTGCGCTCTTCTTCTGAAAGCTTAGTTTTATCGATCTTGGGTATTTTATTCATCTTTCTGTTTGGTGCTTTCAGTATTAACTTCAGTGTGGCAATGAGGAGCTGCACCTATATAGCTCCTTACGTTTCTCAGAGTGCTCCTTCTCTCTTTATTAATGGTAATGTGATCCATCTGATTTTTATAGTTGCCACATGGTGAAGTCCAAGAATATTTGTGGATGTCCTTGTGCTGAAAAAGAGTACCTACAATGACAAGATTGTTTGTTGAACAAAAACTTATAAAATGTGTCCAATTTTCATTTGCAACTTCGCTAAGACTCTCACAACCCATCACATTCCCTGTACCTTGATTATTCCTTCCAACTTTAGCATTAAGGTCATCAATCACAATTTTCATATCTCTCTCTGGGATCTCATCTATTATACTCTGCAGTTCTTCATAGGGAATAGTCATACATAATATACAAAAACACACACACACACGCACACACACACACACACACATATATATATATATATATATATATATATATATATATATATATATATATATATATACTAAAAGTATGTATGAACAGCCGATTCAGCAATCTCACAAGATTCGTTCGATTCCTAAAGGAGTCTTACAAACACACATAGACTACATATAAACACACATAAATATGGTACTTTTGCCCCCAACATTTGTAGGTCTACATACGGGAATACACATACACACCCACACATGAAAAAACACACCCACACACCTATGACACACATAAATTTTGAAAAAAAGTTGTCAGTTGATATTTATCGCTATAAAAAACCTAAAAGATTTTCAATTACTGTAAGATGAAAGATCATTTGCTCTAGGCCTTGTGAAATGCTATGCCATTGTGTCAAAGCCTAGTGACATATTAGGTCTTAGGCACAAAGCCTAGAGACATATTAGGTCTTTGGCACAAAACTTAGTAACAAATTATGTTATAAGCACAAAGGCTAGTGCCATATTAGGTCATAGGCACAAAGCCTAGTGACATGTCATGTCATTGGCACAAAGCCTACTGATATAATAGGTCATTTGCCAAAAGCATAGTGACATATTAGGTCATTGGCACAAAGCGTAGTGACATAATAGGTCATTGGCACAAAGCCTGGTAACATATTAGGTCATTGCCCCTAAACCTAGTAACATATTAGGTCATTGTCCGAAAATCTAGTAACATGTTAGGTCATTGGTACAAAGCGTAGTGACATGATAGGTCATAGACACAAAACCTAGTAACATATTAGGTCATTAGCACAAAGCCTGGTAACATATTAGGTCATTGGCACAAAGCGTAGAGACATAATAGGTAATTGACACAAAGCCTAGTGACATAATAGTTTAATGGCACAAAGCTTATTGACATAATAGGTCATTACAAAAAAGCCTAGTGACAAAATAGGTTATAAGCCCAAAGCCTAGTAGCATTTTTGGTCATTGGCACACAGCCCAGTAACATATTAGGTCATTGACAAAAAGACTAGTAACATATTAAGTCATTGACACAAAGCGTAGTGACATAATAAGTCATTGGCACAATGCCTACTGATATAATAGGTCATTTGCCCAAAGCCTAGTGACATAATAAGTCATTGGCACAAAACCTAGTAACGTATTAAGTCATTGGCACAAAGAGTAGTGACATAATAAATCATTGCCACAAAACCTAGTAACATAATAGATCATTGGCACAAGCCCAGTGACATGATAGGTAGTTGGCACAAAGAATACTTACGTAATAGTTTATTGGCACAAAGCCTGGTGACATATTCAGTCATTGGAACAAAGCCTAGTGACAAAATAGGTCATTAGTACAAAGCCTAGTAACATATTTGGTCCTAAGCACAAAGCCCAGTGACATATTAGGTCACTTGCACAAATCCTAGTAACATATTAGGTCATTGGCACAAAGCCTTGTAACATATTAGGTCTTTAGCACACAGCCTAGTAACATATTAGGTCATTGGCACAAAGCTTAGTAACATATTAGGATATTTTCACAAAGCCTAGTAACATATTAGGTCATTGGCATAAGGCCTTCTAACATACTAGGTCATTGGCTCAAAGCCTTGTAACATATTATGTCATTGGCACACAGCCTAGTAACATATTAGGTCATTGGCACAAAGCCTAGTAACATATTATGTCATTGGCACAAAGCCTTGTGACATATTATGTCATTGGCACAAAGCCTAGTGACATATTAGTTCATTGACACAAAGCCTAGTTACATATAAGGTCATTGGCACAAAACCTTGTAATATATTATGTCATTGGCACAAAGCCTAGTTACCTATTAGGTCATTGCCACAAAGCCTTATAACATATTTTGTCATTGACACAAAGCCTATTGACATAGTAGGTCACTTGCACAAAGCCTAGTAACATATTGAGTCATTGGCACAAAGCCTTGTAATATATTATGTGATTGGCACAAAGCCTAGTGACCTATTATGTCATTGGCACAAAGCCTAGTAACATATTAGGTCATTGGCACAAAGTCTAGTAACATACTAGGTCACTGGCACAAAGTCTAGTAACATATTAGTTTGCTGGCATAAAGCCTAGTAACATATTAGGTCATTGACACAAAACCTTGTAACGTATTATGTCATTGGCACAAAGACTAGTGATATATTAGGTCATTGACACAAAGCTTAGTGAAATATTAGTCTATTGGCACAAAGCATAGTGACATATTAGGGTGCTGGCAAAGAGCCTAGTAACATATTAGGTCATTGACACAAAGCCTAGTGACCTATTAGATCATTGGCACAAAGTCTAGTAACATATTAGGTAATATGCACAAAGTCTAGTAACAAATTAGGTTGCTGCACAAAGCCTAGTAACATATTAGGTCATTGGCACAAAGCCTAGGGACAGATTAGGATACTTACACAAAGTTTAGTAACATGATAAGTCATTGACACAAAGCCTGGTAACATGTTAGGTCATTGACATAAAGCTTTTTAACATAATATGTCATTGACACAAAGTCTTGTAACATATTAGGTCATTGGCTAAAAGCTTAGTGACATTTTAGTTCATTGGCACAAACCTTTGTGACATGTTAGGTCATTGACATATAGCTTAGTGACATAAAAGGTTGCTGGCACAAAGCCTTCTAACATATTAGGTCATTGGCACAAATTCTAGTAACATATTAGGTCATTGGCAAAAAGCCTAGTAACATATTAGGTCACTGGCACAAAGCCTTATAACATATTATGTCTTTGGCACAAAGCCTATCGACATATAAGGTTTCTTGCACAAAGCCTAGTAACGTATTAGGTCATTGGCACAAAGCTTAGTGACATAATAGTTCATTGGCAAAAAGCTTGTTGACATATTCGGTTGCTGACACATAGCCTAGTGACATATTAGGTCATTGGCACAAAGCCTTGTAACCTATTAGGTCATTGGCACAAAGCCTTATAACATATTATATCATTGGCACAAAGCCTAGTGACATATTAGGTCACTTGCACAAAGCCTAGTAGCATATTAGGTCATTGGCACAAAGCCTTGTAACATGTTATGTTATTGGCACAAAGCCTAGTGACTTATTAGGTCATTGGCAGGAAGTTTAGTAACATATTAGGTAATAGGCACAGAGTCTAGAAACATATTAGGTTGCTGGCACAACGTCTAGTAACATATTAGATCATTGGCACAAAGCTTTGTAACATACTAGGTCACTGGCTCAATGTCTAGTAACATATTAGTTTGCTGGCATAAAGCCTAGTAACATATTAGGTCATTGGCACAAAGCCTAGTAACATGTTAGGTCATTGACACAAAGCCTTGTAACGTATTATGTCATTGGTACAAAGACTAGTGACATATTAGGTCATTGACACAAAGCTCAGTGAAATATTAGTCTAATGGCACAAAGCCTAGTGACATATTAGGTTGCTGACAAAGAGCCTAGTAACATATTAGGTCATTGTCACAAAGCCTAGTGACCTATTAGATCATTGGCACAAAGCCTAGTAACATATTAGGTAATATGCACAAAGTCTAGTTACATATTATGTTGCTGCACAAAGCCTAGTAACATATTAGGTCATTGGCAGAAAGCCTAGTGACATATTAGGTTACTTGCACAAAGTTTAGTAACATATTAGGTCATTGACACAAAGCCTGGTAACATGATAGGTCATTGACATAAAGCTTTGTAACATATTAATGTCATTGACACAAAGTCTTGTAACATGATAGGTCATTGACATAAAGCTTTGTAACATATTAATGTCATTGACACAAAGTCTTGTAACATATCAGGTCAGTGGCTCAAAGCTTAGTGACATTTCAGTTTGATGGCACAAAGCCTTGTGATATATTAGGTCACTGACACAAAGCCTAGTGACATATAAGGTTGCTGGCACAAAGATTAAATTCTTCTTTTCTTGATCTTATTTTTTAAGGCAGTGACTTGAATAACAGGCCTGGGAATGTTAGTCTTCGTAATATAGATATAGCATATCTATCTTTTAATCTATATATCTGATTACCTAGATATCTGCTTATCTATCTATGTAAATATGTTAATCTGTCTGTCTAGATATCTATCTGTTTACCTATATATATATATATATATATATATATATATATATATATATATATATATATATATATATATATCTCTGTTTATCTCGCTATCTATCAATATATCTGTCTACCCATCTGCCGAATTATTGATTTCTATAAGCCTAGATATATGTCTATTTATCTACATATATCTGTCTATCTACCTAAATATCTGTTTATCTACTTATATATATATATATATATATATATATATATATATATATATATATATATATATATATATATCTACCTACCTCTATATCTGTCTATCTATCCACCTAGATATATGTATATCTATCTACCGAGACATTTGTCTATCTCTCTACCGAGATATCTGTCCATATATTTACCTAGATATCAGTTTATCTACCATTGTAAGTATCTGTATATCTATCTACCTGGATATCTATCTGTCTAACTAAATATCTGGTTATCTATCTATCTACCAAGATATCTTTCAATATACCTCAATATGCTTATCTATCTGCCTAGATATATGTCTATCTAATTACCTAAGTCTGTCAATCTACGTAAACATCTATCTAGCTACCTCATTATCTCTCTATCTACCTAGATATATGTCTATCTATCTAATGAGATATCTATCTATCTCTCTACCTAGCTACCTGTCTGTCTATCTACCTAGATATCTATCCATCTACTTATATATCTGTCTATTATTATTACTATTATTATTATTATTATTATTATTATTATTATTATTATTATTATTATTACAAGCTAAGGTTGGAGTTATTATCATTGCTATTATGAGGTAAGTTACAACCCTAGTTGTAAAAGCAGGAAGTTATAAGCCCAAGGGCTCCAACAGGAAATAATAGCCCAGTGGGGAAGGGAATTAAGGAAATAAATAAATAAAAGGAGTAATAGATAATCAAAATAAAATATTTTAAGAACAGTAACAATATTAAATCAGATATTTCTTGTATAAACTAGAAAAACTTAAAAGAAAATAAGAAGAAGATGAATTAGATAGAATAGTGTGCCTGAGTGTACCCTCAAGCAAGACAACTCTAATCCAAGACAGTGGAAGACCACGGTACAGAGGCTATGGCACTACCCAAGACTAGAGAACAATGGTTTAATTTTGGAGTGTCCTTCTCCTACAAGAGCTGCATATCATAACTAAAGTGTCTCTTCTACCCTTGCCAAGAGGGAAATAGCCAATGAACCAAAAAGTTCTAGTTAAGGTCTTTATTCACTTATATATCTGCTCATCAATTTACATAGATTTCTGTCTATCTGCCAAACCATATATCTATCTATCCATACATCTTTCTATCTTTTTTCAATCTATCTATCAAAAAATCGGTCTCTATATATACCAACTGCCCATCGATCTATTCTAGAAGGACAATAGACTCTCTCTCTCTCTCTCTCTCTCTCTCTCTCTCTCTCTCTCTCTCTCTCTCTCTCTCTCTCTCTCTCTCCCCAATACTGCTTGCAAGCGCTCCATTAGCCTTTCCAAAGGAAGGCTTCAAGACTTTATTGGTCATTGTAAATTCCCTTTTACTTTCTTTTCTATTTTATTTCTAGTTTAAAATTCAATCCGCTCTACCTAATTTACGTTTACTTAAAGTCTTGGGTTATACTTTTCTTTCTTGAGGGTACACTCGGGCGTACTATTCTATTTGTTTCCTTATTTCATTTCCTTGCTGGGCTATTTTTTCCAGTAGGAGCCCTTGATCTTATAGCATCCTGCTTTTTCAACTGTTGTTGTAGCTTAGATAATAATAATAATAATGATAATAATAATAATAATTATAATAATAATAAAAATAATAATAATAATAATAATAATAATAATAATAATAATAATAATAATAATAATAATAATAGTAAAAATAATAATAATAATTTGTTTACTATCATGTACATAAAAGCTGTGTTAATGTCACTTATTCGATGAGCGGTTTCATACTTGAGTAGGATCCTCTACTTATAAGTAAAATTGTGTTCCTTGCATCCAATCTTTCACACCGCAAAAAATGCAAAATGCAAAATGCAACATGCAATAAGAGGAAAGAGAGAAAAGTCTAAAGTGTCGATTTCTATGGACTGGACGAAGAATCCCTTGAAGGAAGAAAAATGTAAGAAAGAATTCGAGAAGGCTTTCGATTGACTGAAGGAGTTTGAGCGTTTGATCCCTTACCGGGACGGAGTCTTTCTTTATTTGAGAAGAAGCTCTCCATTTCTCGTCTCCTCTACTCGCCAGGGTTCAAGGTTCTCCCCAAGGGTTCCAAT
This sequence comes from Palaemon carinicauda, assembly GCF_036898095.1. NCBI lineage: Eukaryota > Metazoa > Arthropoda > Malacostraca > Decapoda > Palaemonidae > Palaemon > Palaemon carinicauda. Next base: position 38,580,795 of record NC_090763.1, read on the forward strand.
GAACGCCTTGCAGGACTCTGCAAAGGAGAGGACACACACAAGGGAACTCCTGTTTTCTCTTTTACACTCGATTTATTATTATTATTATTAATATTATTATTGTTATTATTATTATTATTATCATTATTAACTCCGCCAACGTAGTGGGAGGGAGGTTAGGCTTTCGCCCCTGTTTGTATGTTTGTTTGTGTGCGTGAGTGTGTGAGTGTGAGTGTGTTTGTGTGTTCGAGAACCGCTTCCTGGCCACAATTCTAATATTTATAAAACTTACAGTGATTAACGGTTATGTAAAAATAAGGTTAAGGTAAAAAATGAAGGTAACGGTCAGGCAAAATGTCCATATCACGTAATCAGCCATAAGTTTGGACATCGTTGTCACAGACTTCAAACTTGGTTCATATTTGAGTGTATGAAAATCTACGCCAATTAATACAAGTTAAGATCAAAGGTCAGTGTCAAGGTCTGCCCTCTACTGAGAGCCCTTCTAATTATTATTATTACTTGCTAAGCTACAACTGCGGTTGGAAAAGCAGGATGCTATAAATGCAAGGGCTTCCAACATGGTAAAAATAGCTCAGTGGGGAAAGGAAATAAGGAAGTAAATATACTACAATATAAGTAGTGAACAATTAAAGTAAAATATTTTAAGAACAGTAGCAACATTAAAATAAATCTTTCATATCTAAAATATAAGATTGAAAAAAAAAATAAGAGGAAGAGAATTAACATAGAATAGTGTGCCCGAGTGTACCTTCAAGGAAGAGCACTCTAACCCAAGACAGTGTAAGACCTTGGTACAGAGGCTATGGCACTACCCAAGACTAGAGAGCAATGGTTTGATTTTGGAGTGTCCTTTTCCTAGAGACTGTTTGTTTCCTGTGAGCGTGTAGCGAAGGACTTTGGTAAGGAGGTATGGAAGAGATGGAGAGATTGACCTAGGACTACTTGAGTAGACTGAGGGACATCTGTATATGGTCAGTAATTGGATAAATAAAAAAAAATGAGTAAAAATAGATTATTAATACGCTTAATAGAAATAATTTCTAATGGGCAGAAAAACATATAGTTTTTGGATAATTCTTACCACTCAAATTTGGCAGTTTATCGGATTAATTTGCATGTAATAATAACATCATTACAATGTTTAGATTTTAACTATTAAATTTTCGAGTTTAAAAGCTTCAAGTGATGAAAAATTGCAAATTGTAAACAATTTTGAATATTTAAATATTCATGGTGAGACCAAAGAATGTGCAAAGAGTAGGTAACTTTAAACTGTTATCAAGAATAGGTGTTAACTATCTTATAAGTATTAACAACCACATCAAGTGTTAACTACCTTATAAGTGTTTAACTGCCACGTCAACTATCAACAGCCACATTAAGTGACAGTGACAAAGCATAAGAGACTGACCACATATACATATGATTAGCGTCCAAGCCCCTCTCCACCAAATCTAGAACCAGGGAGGGCCGCGCAATGGCTGCTGATGATTCAACTGATAGGCCTATAATATCACCAAAAAATACCCACCCTTAGCTCACAAAGAAGGTGAGGTTGGAGACACTACGAGAAACTATCGAGCTTGAAGTGGTATCGAACCCCAATTATTATTATTATTATTATTATTATTATTATTATTATCATCATCATCTAAGCTATAACCCTAGTCGGAAAAGCAGGATGCATAAGCCCAAGGGCTTCAACACTGAAAATAGCCGAGTGAGGAAAGGAAATAAGGAAAAGTAAAATATTTGGAGAACAGTAACAACATTAAAACAAAAATATGTATTATTATTATTATTATTATTATTATTAGCCAAGCTACAACCCTAGTTGGAAAAGCAATATGCTATAAGCCCAAGGGCTTCAGTAGGGAAAAATAGCCCTCTGAGGAAAGGAAGTAAGGAAATAAATAAATGATGAGAATAGATTAATAATATATCATTCTAAAAACAGTAACAGCGTCAAAACAGATATGTCCTATATAAACTATTAACAACGTAAAAAACAGATATGTCATATATAAACTATAAAAAGATTCATGTCAGCCTGGTCAACATAAAAACATTTGCTCCAAATTTGAATTTTTGAAGTTCTACTGATTCAACTACCCGATTAGGAAGATCATTACACAACTTGGTAAAAGTTGGAATAAAACTTTTCGAATACTGTGTAGTATTGAGCCTCATGATGGAGAAGTCCTGGCTATTAGAAATAACTGCCTGCCTAGTATTACGAACAGGAAAGAATTGTCCAGGGAGATCTGAATGTAAAAGATGGTCAGAGTTATGAAAAATCTTATGCAACATGCATAATGAACTAATTGAATGACGGTACCAAAGATTAATATCTAGATCAGGAATAAGAAATTTAATAGACCGTAAGTTTCTGTCCAAAAAAATTAAGATGAGAATCAGCAGCTGAAGACCAGACAGGAGAACAATACTCAAAACAAGGTGGAATGAAAGAATTAAAACACTTCTTCAGAATAGATTGATCACCGAAAATCTTGTAAGACTTTCTCAATAAGCCAATTTTTTGTGCAATTGAAGAAGACACAGACCTAATGTGTTTCTCAAAAGTAAATTTGCTGTCGAGAATCACACCTAAAATTTTAAAAGAATCATACAAATTTAAAGAGACATTATCAACACTGAGATCTGGATGTTGAGGAGCCACCGTCCTCGACTTACTTACAATCATACTTTGAGTTTTGTTAGGATTCAATTTCATACCCCATAATTTGCACCATGCACTAATTTTAGCTAAATCTCTATTCAGGGATTCACCAACCCCAGATCTACATTCAGGGGGTGGAATTGATGTAAAGAGAGTAGCATCATCTGCATATGCAACACGCTTGTTTTCTAGGCCAAACCAAATGTCATGTGTATATAGTCTGAAAAGTAATGGGCCAAGAACACTACCCTGTGGAACACCGGATATCACATTCCTATATTCACTATGGTGCCATCAACCACAACTCTTTGAGATCTATTACTTAAAAAATCAATAATGATGCCAAGAAACGACCCACCCATTCCCAACTGTTTGAGTTTGAAAACAAGGGCCTCATGATTAACACGGTCAAAGGCAGCACTAAAATCAAGGCCAATCATACGAACTTTCTGACCACAATCAAGGGATTTCTGTACAGCATTGGAGATTGTAAGAAGGGCATCACATGCTCCTAGGCCTTTACAAAAACCAAATTGCAAACTAGGGAGTAGATGATTACCTTCAGCAAACCTATTAAGACGTTTTGCCAGAAGACGTTCAAAAACTTTAGATAATATGGGAGTTATGGAAATTGGGCGGTAATCAGTGGGACTTGAGCTACCACAAACACATTTACATAGAGGAGTAACATTACCAATTCTCCACGAAGTACTAAAAACTCTTGCTAACTTGTGCAAAATAACAGATAACTTTGGAGCTACGAAATCTGCTGTCTTTATAAAAAAACAAAGGAAAAATACCATTTGGGTTTACACCTCCATACGCATCAAGGTCTATCAACAGAGCTTTAATCTCACGAGATCGAAAAGCTAAACTAGTTAGTTTAGCCTCAGGAAAACAGGAATGAGGAAGTTCAAGTTTTTCATTACTCTGTTTACTGTCAAAAACATTAGCCAAACGGGTTGCCTTTTCCTTTGGACAGTGAGTGACTGAGCCATCTGGTTTTAGTAAAGGAGGAACTGTTGCATCTACACCAAAGAGTGCAGATTTAAGGGTAGACCACCATTTATGTTCCTGGGTTGTACCAGAAAGGGTTTCTTTTATGGTTAAATTGTACTCCTTTTCAGTTGAGGCATAAACTCTCTGAGCAAAAGCTCGAAGCTGAGTATACTGTAGTTCTTCCAGGTCAAATCTGATATGTTACCATTCCAAAGATGATAGGCCTCCTGCTTCTCCAAATAAGCACGTCTACAATCATCATTGAACCACGGTTTGTCCTTCACTCGGTACCTTAGCACACGAGAAGGGATACGCGTATCAATTATTATTGACTAGATTCTAATTCAAAGGGACAACAGGACCTACACTACTATATAATTGTGACCAGTTCAAGCACACACGATCATGCAAAATCCCATTTCAGTCTGCTTGGGATTTCATATAAATTTTACAAGAGTATGATATATCAGGGACAGGCTGCTCAGTCATCACTACTAATGAAATCAAGGCATGATCAGATTTCCCGACTGGAGAACCAACCTTACTAGTTATAACGCCAGGGGAGTCAGTGTATACGAGGTCCAAGCAATTACCAGACCTGTGAGTAGCTTCATTTATGATTTGCTCACAGCCTGATTCAGAAGCAAAGTCCAAAGATCTTAAGGCATGGTGATCGGTAGGAGAGATAGAACTTAACCAATCCCTACGGTGAGCATTAAAATCACCAACAAAGACAAAAGAAACCTTTCTATCATATTCTTGTATCTTAGCCATAATGGTAAAAAGACAATCGAAGATAGAATCATCCATGTCTGGATTCCGGTAGATCAAACACAAATAAAAGTTGTTATGCCGGCCACAAACTTTTATTACCTGAATCTCATGACATCCACATTGATAGCAGGACTTATGAGAACCAGGGTACTCGGTCCTAATATACACCACCATTCCCCTGGCCCTAGGGATGGCATCATGTTTCAACATTATTGGCTTCTTAAAACCAGTTATAAGGAGCTCAGATGAATACCTCATATTAGAAATATGAGGAAGAGAAATTAGATAGAATAGTGTGCTTGAGTGTACTCTCAAGCAAGAGTACTCTACCCCAAGATGGTCGAAGACCATGGTACAGAGGGTATGGCACTACCCAAGACTGGAGATTATTGGTTTGATTTTGGAGTGTCCTTCTCCTAAAAGAGTTGCTAACTATAGCTAAAGAGTCTCTTCTACCCTCACCAAGAGGAAAGTGGCCACTGAACAATTACAGTGCAATAGTTAACTACTTGGATAATGAAGAATTGTCTGGTAATCTCAGTATTGTCAGGTGTATGAAGACAGAGGAGAATGTGTGAAGAATAGGCCAGACTATTTGGTGTTTGTGTAGGAAAATGGAAAGTGAACCGTAACCAAAGAGAAGGATCCAATGTAGTACTGTCTGGCCAGACAAAGGACCACAAAACCCTCTAGCGCTAGTCCCTCAACGGGTGGCTGGTGCCCTGGTCAACCTACTACCTATCTAACAGATCACCAGGCAGCGACGTTAGCAGTTGCCTAGCCGCTAGCATAACCCATTATGTCCATAAGAAAAACATGTTCAAAATTCTAGAATATGATGTGAATTGAACTAGTACTAGTAGGTCTATTGAAACTATTTCATAAAACACAACATAATCTTGATACTTCATCAGATAGGTTACAGTTTTCACCTATTTTATCAAAGTATTAAACTGCATTAGTTAAAATAACGTGTTATCTATTCGCATCAATTACACAAAAACATACTGCTAATTACCTGCTCTGTGGAAACAACTTTTTTTACTTAACCGCAAAAACTTAGAATTGCTTTCTGGTTAAGTTGTGTGATTAATTAGACTCCAAAATTTTAATTTCCCCCAACTGATTCATGAGCATCTTTCTTCTTTTGTTTGCAAGTCTTCCGTGGGAGCAAACAAAATCTCATCTCTAAAATTTCTTTTTCATATTAATCCCTCATTAGTTTATTTATTTCCTTGTATCCTATCCTCACTGGGCCATTTTTCCTTTTTGGAGCCCTTGGGCTTATAGCATCCTGCTTTTCCGACCAGGTTTGTAGTTTAGCTAGTAATAATGATAATAATAATACCAAATACATATGAGTTATTGAGTAAAATAAAGAATACAAAGAAAGCATCATTCCTCTCTGCTTCTTAAGAGGAAGGAAGGTTATAAGATCCAGACAATGTAATTGGAAGAATAAATTCCAAAGCTTGGCAGTTAAGGGAAAGAAACAGCCACTGAACTGCTCAGTACTAGGACTTGGCGAGGCTACCATAAAGAAGGAACCGTTTGCTTTGAGATGTTTTGAACTGGGGTTAAGAAATCAAGAAAAAACGTGTAAATGAACAAGATAAATACACAAAGAAACATGAAAGGCATGGGGAAATTAGATTAACACAATAACATTAAAAAAATATATGGCAGAAAACGATAAGATACGTTATCCCCGGTATCCAAACACTGGCACCTTTTTATGGCAGACCTACAATCTTTCCATTCAGCTCTTTCAGATTTGTGAGGCCTTTTTAATAAGAAGAGAAGGAGGAGGAGGAGGAGGAGAAGGAGGAGGAGGGGATGGAGGAGGAGGAGGAGGAGGAGGAAATGGAGGAAAACTCTCCAAGTTACTGAGCGGGCCATAGAGAAACATTCTCGTAATTAATCAAAAAGTTTACCTCAACACGAACACACACATACTCACACACACACACACGCACGCACACAAACACACACACACACAGACACACACACACACACACATATATATATATATATATATATATATATATATATATATATATATATATATATATATATATATATACATATAAATTGAGGTAGGTCATTTCTCCTGGCAAGCTTCAAAGATAAAATAAAAAGGAGGACGAAGAGCCTGGACAACATCTTTCAGTTTATTGGTGCTGACGTTTCAGGACTCATCCCATTATCAAGGCTAAAATGGACTTATAAAACATTATAAGCAAAACTCAGTAAACATATATAAAACACCAAAAAAAAAAAAGACAGTCAAAATTAAAATTGAAATTGTAAACACAGTTACAAGTAAAATATGGAGATAAAATAAAATCAACTAAGAGAAAAATATTTTCAAAATAAATATACAAAAAATATAATTGTCTGAGGAGACCAACCTGTCTGGAACAGACGAAAGAACTGAGTGACTATCTGAAGGACAGCATTCAGGAAGAAAATCCTAAGTTTGCCGGCTTAAGCGATGTAAGGGGGGGGGGGGGCAGAGGATAATAGGCTGTTTAGTTGAGGAGCCTTTTCTTTAATCATTAACGAATCCAACATTAGTAGAGAGGAGTTGTTTGGCGCTTGAGCAATAATTTCAAAGTTTTTATATGTAATGTTGGTCTTGCATTTACTTGCATGTTCTCTGATGGTTGAAAATTCTTTGGTTTTGAGTGTACATCCAGTTCTATGACTCACTCCCCGATTAGCATCTATACGAACTTTCAGCAATCCTTTTGTGGAGCCCACATAATTTCAGAGATTACATCTCGGATAAGTACACATATAGACCACTGAAGAACGCATTAGATCGGGGAGAGAATCATTAATTTTAAACATAGATCCCACTGTCAGGGGATTCTTAAAAATAAGTTTAAAATCCAGACTCAGAAAATTGTTTAAAATGACTTTTTTTAATTTGTTTCCCACATTTTCCGTTATTAATAATAGGCAACGAGGCATAGAACATCATTTTTGGTACTGTAGGAACTTGAAGTTTAGGTTGGTAATTGTTGGTCAGAAATTTGTTAAATAATTTTTTAAATATTTTAGTTGGAAAACAGTTATCATTGAAATGCTGCTTGAAAAAATCTATTTCATTATGAAATTATGTCCAGTCAGACTAAAGATAAAATGCCCTTCAGATCAGGGTTGTTACGGCATTTAACTTAAAATTATAAAAGCAAAAGCTAAAAAAAATGGTGCCTAAACCAGTGAACGTCTCTTTTCTAAATACGCTAGTTTCTAGACGTGTCTGCCCTCGTGAGATGTTAATGTCAAGATATGGTAACTTGTTATTTTCTTCTTCTTCAATAGTGAACTTCATGTTTGGATGAACGTTATTGATGAAATCTAAAAACCTAGCAGCATGTTCCTTTTGTTTAAAAGTAGCTAACCTATCATCTATGTAGCGTTTATGAAATATAGGTCTAAATAGCAAAGGACATTGGTCTAAAAACTGCTCCTCAAGATGACACATATAAATATTGGCGAAGGTGGGCCCAAGAGGGCTACCCATAGCCATACCATCAAGTTGTTTAAACAAGTTGCCATCAAAAATAAAATGAGTGTCAATCACTGCAAGTTCAAGTAATTTTTTAAAATCAGACTTATTAAAACCGTGATATAAGTCGTTTGGAAAAAATAAAAAGTTTGTTTAAAATCATTTCAATGGTTTCTTGTAAGGGCACGTTCGAAAATAGTGATTCAGCATCATAGGTAACCATATTTTTGGGCTCAAGCCATGTCTTGCTGATGGAAGTTCCCCTTAAAGTAGCTTCCTAAGGGATATTTGTACTACAGTGATATTCCCAGAGAATTTTACCTTTAGGTATCCAGAATTCTAACTCCTGGCGCGAATATCCTTAAATTTTCTCTCAAGGATATCGCATAATATCAGGGACGTATTCTTGACACGCCTCATAGCAATCTGCACCCCTAATAGCGTTTTTGCTTCGAGGAGGTATGGCAAAATAAAAGGGAGCCGTATCATGGCTACCCCATTCTCGTACTACTATTGAGTATGATAACAGCCCCATTCCCACAATGGCGGACATTCCTTTTTTTGTAGCGATTATGCTCGGTGATATTCCCTGGTGATCTAACTTTTCGATCGTTTTACAGGATTATCATTATGCTTTCTCCATCTTCTTCACCTCTGGAAAGTTGAGTATCGGGTCCTCACTATGAGTATATTTTAGCTCGTGTTTCACAATGAAATTAAAGTATTTTATTGTGCCTAAGAGCTAGGCCAATTACTGGAGGCGACATGGGCGCCGTCGTTCATTAGGCATGTGTTATTTAGATAGCAGAACGACTTCCAGTTTTAAATATGCTTATTTGATTATTTCAGTTATTTAGCTATTTAGGCAATTACTCTTGTAAAGATTTGATAATGTGCATAATTTTTTCCTTTTTCTCTGTCGATCGTATAGTTAGGGTTTCGGTGATTTGGGTAACCGAGATCTCTTCTAGCCTGGGTAACCTAACCTAGATGTTTTACTATACGTTCAGACATTCCCTGGTTACCCTCGTGTATTGTTTTCATTCAGTGGAGACTGATACCTCCTAGAATGTTATGAAACATTACACGTCTCTTCAGAGATTTAAGGGTAATCTCTTTCTCCTCTGAGTGTAGCCTCAGGCTACAACCCTAATGGCCGTGCCTTGAATTTTATTCAGACATGGCTAAGTTAAGGTTTGTCCTGCCTCTACCCTTAACTGTTGTTTGTGGTATACCAGCAGGTTTTGGGATTTAGTCAGAATCTCAGAGTATTTAGTCTTATGTCGGCGACCTGCCGGCAGGGCGAATGGGTTGTAGGATGCCGGCTAGGTGACCGGTAATGGAGGTTAGCCCTCATTAGCCACACTCGAAGTTATGGTAGGATACCATCTTCTCCTTGCGACTAAAAAACTAGTCCTGTGCCCCAGTACTCTGGGCTGAAGAGTAATATTCTTTAGCCTAGGATAACGTGGCACTGGAACTCGGTTTCTTCTTTGTTGAGAGGAGGCGGCAGTACTGCCATCCCCTTAACTGTGTCGGCAATCTCTGGGATGGAGAACTGAGTCTCTCCTGTGACCTGGGGTTCTGCCGATACTGAAACGGAGTTTCTTTTAACAGGTGGTAGGACTGGCAATTTTGACAGTTCCTTTCACACTCGTTATAGGACCCCGTTCCCTACCCCTCTGTTCACTTTTGATGGCTGAGCCATTGTCTTTCTTTAGGCCGGCATCTTGCAACCTTACCAATGCCGGTAGGTTGCCGGAGCCTGCCAGACTCCCTCTCTAGCCTTGACTTTGGCTGACGGCAGGGCATACTGCCGTCAACCACATCGTCTGCCGGCTGCTATGGTCCCTGCCATTAGCTGATGACTGCCGGCAGCCAATATGGCTGCCGACAACTGGAGACTGTTGGCAACTGCCGGCCCAGCCGGCAACTGCCGGCTCAGCCGGCGACCAAGATGGCTGCCGGTAGCAGGCGGCTGCCGGCGGCCATGATGGCCGTGAGTGGGAAGTCCCTTCTGTCCCCAAGGTTCTTCAGTCCTCCCTTGGACTGCTGCTACAGGTTCTGTTGCTGGGGTACTGCCGGCAGGCCGGCAAAGATAGTGCTGACTGAGTTGGCAGCACGCCGACTGTACTGGTACTGCTGGAAGCTTGCCGGCCGTCAGTGTACCTTGCCGGCAATGGTACTGTAGCTGCATGGAAGCCTGAATGGTACCTTCTCCCCTTCTATTAGAACCTTCTTTCTGGAGAAAGGCAGTCAAATTAGACTTTTACATCCTTAATTACTGTATACATTCACAGTAAGGAGTAGCCTTTTTTCCATGCTATCTCTCTCTCTCTCTCTCTAGCTAGCATGCCGGGTATGCCTGCAACACCTAGCTATGCCGGCAACATGCCGGCTGAACTACTGTATATGTTATACAGGTAGCCAGTATATCTGCAGTATAGATTATACTGCAGATAGAAAACTACTATATATTTTATACTAGTAGTTATTTCCAATATATTTGGATATCCAACACAGGCATTTGCTGAGCCCAATCCTATATTGAATGAATATGATTTCTTCAATATCCTGATTAGAATCAGTATTAGGATTACCCTACAATATTAAACACTTCAAGGCAAGAGTAATACACTCCTAACCCTTAAAGAGTAGAGCCTTTTTCCTTTAGTCTCCCTGATCAGGAAACTATATTTTAATATAGTAGGAAGACTACAGCAAATAGGCTGAGTAGGATATACAAATATATGTCTTTATTTTCCTAGTCCAGCTGGCTTCATGCTAGATGGACAATACTGTCATATGCTACTATGAAGGCAGCATAATAACTAGACTACAATACATGATGTACAGTAGCCAGTAAATTGCAATGTAGACTTACTGCCATTAGAAAACTACAGTACCTTTATACAGTAGTATTTTCTGACATACCTTGGGTACCCTTGTAAGAGCATTCCGCTGGTAGCACTCATATATTGAATAAATAGTTTTCTTCAATATTCTGATCGAGAATCAGTCATCCTGACCCCACAGTATTAAAATTATTTTAGGACAGTGATTTGATACTTCTCTACCCCTAGGTGTAAGAGCCCTTCTACTTGGAGTTACTCAATAGAGAAATCTCCATGTAGTTAATACTGAGGGGAGGTAACAGCATTTGCTCACAGGGGTACACAAGTATGTATCTCCTACTATCCCTTTATAGCTTACTATCCTAGCTACCCTGTTGTAAAGGACATTTGCATGTTGATTGTCTAGGAGATAATCCATTGTATACTCATTTGGTTTTCCTTTCTTTACAGGAGGAACACCAGATACCATGTGCTGCAGTCCTCTGCAAGGCCAAGAGTAAGTATTTTTACGGTCATAATACTTGCAGGTTTCATGCCCCCCTGCAATATTATTTCCGGATCCCTACATTATTGGAACTCACAGGTTTGCAATATATGTCAGACATTAATGTCTGAAGTCTTTGAAAATCCCAAGTCTACGAAGACTAGGGATACGGCTCAATATAAATTACGCAACTGGGTGAGAGGCTTTCAAAAGATCTCTCCGGGACCTTTCCTACCTAATGATAGGATGCGTAAGCTACTATTTCTGGAAGCAAGTAAGAAAATAGTAGTGCCTCAGGAGCCAACTACATCCCCTGACGGCCAGAAAACCTTTGGGATTGAGGGCAAGAAGTGCCCCAGGGTAGAAGAGAAAAATTTTGTGTCGAAATTTCCTCCGCCTCTGCCGGCTAAAGAGCCATCGATGTCGACATCTTCATTTTCTACCCCTCTATTGGATAATGTGGTACAATTATGTATCCAGCTAAAAAATCAAATAGAGAGCTTTCGTAAACAAAACGAAAAGCAGGAAGATAAAACGCAAGACAGAGCCTCGTAAAGCTTCTCTTGTCGCTTCCCAGGGGTCAGTCAAACGACCCATGAATCAGGACCTACCAACATGTTCCATAACCAATCCCTGAAGGTTTGCGGAGCAGATGCCGATTTCAAATAGCAATCTCTACACCTCAGAGAAAATAGGTGCTATTCCTTTGGACAAAATTCAATTTTGGCCAAGCTTTGATGCTTTCCCTAATTGTTGGGTTCGACTGAAGTAGGAGCCAAAGTCAAGAAAAGGAATGGAACCAAAGGAGGTCATGATTCTCGAACATGATAAGGCACAGACTATCCTTTCAGGTAGTCTAAAAAAGGCGGGTTATTCAGAGTCGAAGGTATTCTCACTGAATAACAGACACCCTTCCTTTCTTGCTCCTACTTCACTCTCATTCCCCTCTGTTGCCAAAGCGGTAGAGGCGGGTAAGCCATGTCCCACACTCAAGCCTTTATCACCAGCTTTTCCCGGACAGGAAAAGGATTGGAAGGAAGTCCATTTGACATTTTCAGTAGGAAAATTAGACAAGGATGTCGCAAGTCGACAATTCAAGGTATGTCTCCCTAAATTGTCTGAGTTGCTCTTGTATATTGAACATGAGTCAAAGGAGAGACTTGCTACATCCTTTTCTCTACAAAACTACATGGAGTTGTGTATAGCCGACGAAATTACCCCAGACATGCTCATGGTCATAGCCAAAATGCATATGGCTACCCTGGTGAAGGACCTTTACGCCTTTATGAAGGCTAGGAGAGCATGTAGAGAGTTTGTGTTCGTTGCTGCAACAGTGAAACATGAAACAAGGAAACTAATATCTTCCAACATCTGGAGTAAAGACCTCTTCCCAAACGAGGTCATTAAGGAAGTAATTAAGAACGCCACCATGGAGAACATAAGTCTTCTAAAAAAACAGGGCATTCCTTCAAAGAGAAAATCTTCCGTGGTTGTGGGTCCCCAACCTAAAAAGAAGATCGAAAATACTGGAAATATCTGGGCTGCTCAACAACATCCCACTATTCCAGTGACCACGATGCTACAGACATATGGTCAAAAGTCTAAGCCTACTGACTATTCAAAGCATTAAGACGCTTCGGCTAGGAGGAACATTCCCTCAGGATCGCAGGACCTTCGATCCTTCAGTCCAAAGCCTATTCAAGAGGAGCCATTGATGGGAAACAGAAATGTCCCTAACATCGTTTCCTTACCTTCTCCTACAGTTCAAAACCCTCCTGGAGGAGTATACCTGAGAGTTATAGAGCATACAGGTGGTAAAAAAAAATATAGCTCATCGAGTTCCTGGGAAGGCTGTTTTGTGTTCACGAGAAGGACTCAAGAAATCTCTGAGTCACTCTGAACCTGTCACCACTCAACAAGTTCATAAAAAATAGCAAGTTCTGAATGTTAATCCTTCTGAACATATGGACCTTGTTCCAATTAGGGGTGTTCGTAGTCTTGTCAGACCTGAAAGGTGTCCTTCGGAACCCTTCAGTAGACCCCCCCCTTTCCTCCTATCTAGAATTCATGTTACAGAGAGTAACATTCATCCTAGGAAAGATACGTGTCGGACTCACAATCCTAAGTATCTTCGTAGGATTGACGAACTTAGTCATGTCAAAGTCAAGCCTAGAAATAGTTCAGGTATTAATATACCTGATCGAGAGGCTGGGGTGGGCAGCACCCGAAGTGTCTGGCCAATTTGCATTCAAAGAGATGACCCAGTTCCCGGGACATCACGGATGCTGGATAAGCTTCTAGAAGTCTCGACCTTTTCCAGCTCAGTGGTTTCGATAATTAAAAAACCATCGAAGCCCTCAGTCACATCATCTCCCCTTTCCCTTGGGAATATAAAAGGAGCTCGTGAGATCTGTCAAGAGACTCAGGTAATCAGTCAGATTGACATAATGCCAACAGGGGAAAGCGCTAAACTTTCCCAAGTTCGCAATAGTGACAGACTTGGTGCTAAGGGCACACCTGAAAGATGCGGTAAGAGCCTGGAGAAAACACTCATCAAACGCTTCAAGAGATAAAAAAGACTGAGATTGGTCCCTCTTTAATCACTTCTCTAACAAAAATTAAAGCACGAAAGTCCCAAGACTCCGCTGGTCCTTTCATGAGTTGGGAAGCCCCCTCCACCGAGATCTGACTCCCTACGACTGATCTGGGACACCGAAGCGATAATAAGACGTCACAATTGAACGTCTCATACAGTCTTGGTGAAGTTATCCCTCCCTCTCTTAAAGGGATGGCACCTACCTGCAGTTCATTTACAACTGATCCACAATGTGACGGTGGATACTTTATTTCGGTCCAAGCCAATAGAGTTGGAACGGTCCATGGACGCACACATATTCCCTCCCAGATGGGAACATGTCCCGGAACTGCAGATCGACCTCTTCATCACGAGCATCTTCAAGAAACTACCTCGATATGTAGCCCCATACGAGGATCCTCTAATGGGACTGATAGACGACATGTCTCTGGAACGAAAGGGATGGACTCAGGTATACCTGTTCATCCCATCCAATCACCTGCTGAAGGTCCTCAACAGGCTCAGATACTTCTAAGGGGGAGTAGCTCTTTTGGTTCCCAGATAGCCCAAGAGCAATCTCTCCTCCCTAATGAAGAAACTGAAGATGAGGCTGGTCTTAGTTCTGATCCTATGTATATTTCCGAAGGTTCAGAAATCAACTGCCTTCGTTTTATCACAGAGAACCCAAACCCTTCATTACATGATTTTCTAGCTCTAGCGATTAGAAAAAGGTTTGGGATCTCAGAAGGCAATATAGAATTCTTAGAAGAATACAAGGCCAAGTCAACTAGAAGACAATATGATTCTTCTTGGAAAAAGTGGGTCGGCAATCTCTGGGATGGAGAACTGAGTCTCTCCTGTGACCTGGGGTTCTGCCGATACTGAAACGGAGTTTCTCTTAACAGGTGGTAGGACTGACAATTTTGACAGTTCCTTTCACACTCTTTATAGGACCCCGTTCCCTACCCCTCTGTTCACTTTTGATGGCTGAGCCATTGTCTTTCTTTAGGCCGGCATCTTGCAAACTTACCATTGCCGGTAGGTTGCCGGAGCCTGCCAGACTCCCTCTCTAGCCTTGACTTTGTCTGACGGCAGGGCATACTGCCGTCAACCACATCGTCTGCCGGCTGCTATGGTCCCTGCCATTAGCTGATGACTGCCGGCAGCCAAGATGGCTGCCGACAACTGGAGACTGTTGGCAACTGCCGGCCCAGCCGGCAACTGCCGGCTCAGCTGGAGACTGTTGGCAACTGCCGGCCCAGCCGGCAACTGCCGGCTCAGCCGGCGACCAAGATGGCTGCTGGTAGCAGGCGGCTGCCGGCGGCCATGATGGCCGTGAGTGGGAAGTCCCTTCTGTCCCCAAGGTTCTTCAGTCCTCCCTTGGACTGCTGCTACAGGTTCTGTTGCTGGGGTACTGCCGGCAGGCCAGCAAAGATAGTGCTGGCTGAGTTGGCAGCACGCCGACTGTACTGGTACTGCTGGAAGCTTGCCGGCCGTCAGTGTACCTTGCCGGCAATGGTACTGTAGCTGCATGGAAGCCTGAATGGTACCTTCTCCCCTTCTATTAGAACCTTCTTTCTGGAGAAAGGCAGTCAAATTAGACTTTTACATCCTTAATTACTGTATACATTCACAGTAAGGAGTAGCCTTTTTTCCATGCTATCTCTCTCTCTCTCTCTAGCTAGCATGCCGGGTATGCCTGCAACACCTAGCTATGCCGGCAACATGCCGGTTGAACTACTGTAGATGTTATACAGGTAGCCAGTATATCTGCAGTATAGATTATACTGCAGATAGAAAACTACTGTATATTTTATACTAGTAGTTATTTCCAATATATTTGGATATCCAACACAGGCATTTGCTGAGCCCAATCCTATATTGAATGAATATGATCTCTTCAATATCCTGATTAGAATCAGTATTAGGATTACCCTACAATATTAAACACTTCAAGGCAAGAGTAATACACTCCCAACCCTTAAAGAGTAGAGCCTTTTTCCTTTAGTCTCCCTGATCAGGAAACTATATTTTAATATAGTAGGAAGACTACAGCAAATAGGCTGAGTAGGATATACAAATATATGTCTTTATTTTCCTAGTCCAGCTGGCTTCATGCTAGATGGACAATACTGTCATATGCTACTATGAAGGCAGCATAATAACTAGACTACAATACATGATGTACAGTAGCCAGTAAATTGCAATGTAGACTTACTGCCATTAGAAAACTACAGTACCTTTATACAGTAGTATTTTCTGACATACCTTGGGTACCCTTGTAAGAGCATTCCGCTGGTAGCACTCATATATTGAATAAATAGTTTTCTTCAATATTCTGATCGAGAATCAGTCATCCTGACCCCACAGGATTAAAATTATTTTAGGACAGTGATTTGATACTTCTCTACCCCTAGGTGTAAGAGCCCTTCTACTTGGAGTTACTCAATAGAGAAATCTCCATGTAGTTAATACTGAGGGGAGGTAACAGCATTTGCTCACAGGGGTACACAAGTATGTATCTCCTACTATCCCTTTATAGCTTACTATCCTAGCTACTCTGTTGTAAAGGACATTTGCATGTTGATTGTCTAGGAGATAATCCATTGTATACTCATTTGGTTTTCCTTTCTTTACAGGAGGAACACCAGATACCTTGTGCTGCAGTCCTCTGCAAGGCCAAGAGTAAGTATTTTTACGGTCATAATACTTGCAGGTTTCATGCCCCCCTGCAATATTATTTCCGGATCCCTACATCATTGGAACTCACAGGTTTGCAATATATGTCGGACATTAATGTCTGAAGTCTTTGAAAATCCCAAGTCTACGAAGACTAGGGATACGGCTCAATATAAATTACGCAACTGGGTGAGAGGCTTTCAAAAGATCTCTCCGGGACCTTTCCTACCTAAAGATAGGATGCGTAAGCTACTATTTCTGGAAGCAAGTAAGAAAATAGTAGTGCCTCAGGAGCCAACTACATCCCCTGACGGCCAGAAAACCTTTGGGATTGAGGGCAAGAAGTGCCCCAGGGTAGAAGAGAAAAATGTTGTGTCGAAATTTCCTCCGCCTCTGCCGGCTATAGAGCCATCGATGTAGACATCTTCATTTTCTACCCCTCTATTGGATAATGTGGTACAATTATGTATCCAGCTAAAAAATCAAATAGAGAGCTTTCGTAAACAAAACGAAAAGCAGGAAGATAAAACGCAAGATAGAGCCTCGTAAAGCTTCTCTTGTCGCTTCCCAGGGGTCAGTCAAACGACCCATGAATCAAGACCTACCAACATGTTCCATAACCAATCCCTGAAGGTTTGCGAAGCAGATGCCGATTTCAAATGGCAATCTCTACACCTCAGAGAAAATAGGTGCTATTCCTTTGGACAAAATTCAACTTTGGCCAAGCTTTGATGCTTTCCCTAATTGTTGGGTTCGACTGAAGTAGGAGCCAAAGTCAAGAAAAGGAATGGAACCAAAGGAGGTTATGATTCTCGAACATGATAAGGCACAGACTATCCTTTCAGGTAGTCTAAAAAAGGCGGGTTATTCAGAGTCGAAGGTATTCTCACTGAATAACAGACACCCTTCCTTTCTTGCTCCTACTTCACTCTCATTCCCCTCTGTTGCCAAAGCGGTAGAGGCGGGTAAGCCATGTCCCACACTCAAGCCTTTATCACCAGCTTTTCCCGGACAGGAAAAGGATTGGAAGGAAGTCCATTTGACATTTTCAGTAGGAAAATTAGACAAGGATGTTGCAAGTCGACAATTCAAGGTATGTCTCCCTAAATTGTCTGAGTTGCTCTTGTATAATGAACATGAGTCAAAGGAGAGACTTGCTACATCCCTTTCTCTACGAAACTACATGGAGTTGTGTATAGCCTACGAAATTACCCCAGACATGCTCATGGTCATAGCCAAAATGCATATGGCTACCCTGGTGAAGGACCTTTACGCCTTTATGAAGGCTAGGAGAGCATGTAGAGAGTTTGTGTTCGTTGCTGCAACAGTGAAACATGAAACAAGGAAACTAATATCTTCCAACATCTGGAGTAAAGACCTCTTCCCAAACGAGGTCATTAAGGATGTAATTAAGAACGCCACCATGGAGAACATAAGTCTTCTAAAAAAACAGGGCATTCCTTCAAAGAGAAAATCTTCCGTGGTTGTGGGTCCCCAACCTAAAAAGAAGATCGAAAATACTGGAAATATCTAGGCTGCTCAACAACATCCCACTATTCCAGTGACCACGATGCTACAGACATATGGTCAAAAGTCTAAGCCTACTGACTATTCAAAGCATTAAGACGCTTCGGCTAGGAGGAACATTCCCTCAGGATCGCAGGACCTTCGATCCTTCAGTCCAAAGCCTATTCAAGAGGAGCCATTGATGGGAAACAGAAATGTCCCTAACATCGTTTCCTTACCTTCTCCTACAGTTCAAAACCCTCCTGGAGGAGTATACCTGAGAGTTATAGAACATACAGGTGGTAAAAAAAATATAGCTCATCGAGTTCCTGGGAAGGCTGTTTTGTGTTCACGAGAAGGACTCAAGAAATCTCTGAGTCACTCTGAACCTGTCGCCACTCAACAAGTTCATAAAAAACAGCAAGTTCTGAATGTTAATCCTTCTGAACATATGGACCTTGTTCCAATTAGGGGTGTTCGTAGTCTTGTCAGACCTGAAAGGTGTCCTTCGGAACCCTTCAGTCAACCACCCCCTTTCCTCCTATCTAGAATTCATATTACAGAGAGTAACATTCATCCTAGGAAAGATACGTGTCGGACTCACAGTCCTAAGTATCTTCGTAGGATTGACGAACTTAGTCATGTCAAAGTCAAGCCTAGAAATAGTTCAGGTATTAATATACCTGATCGAGAGGCTGGGGTGGGCAGCACCCGAAGTGTCTGGCCAATTTGCATTCAAAGAGATGACCCAGTTCCCGGGACATCACGGATGCTAGATAAGCTTCTAGAAGTCTCGACCTTTTCCAGCTCAGTGGTTTCGATAATTAAAAAACCATCGAAGCCCTCAGTCACATCATCTCCCCTTTCCCTTGGGAATATAAAAGGAGCTCGTGAGGTCTGTCAAGAGACTCAGGTAATCAGTCAGATTGACATAATGCCAACAGGGGAAAGCGCTAAACTTTCCCAAGTTCGCAATAGTGACAGACTTGGTGCTAAGGGCACACCTGAAAGGTGCGGTAAGAGCCTGGAGAAAACACTCATCAAACGCTTCAAGAGATAAAAAAGACTGAGTTTGGTCCCTCTTTAATCGCTTCTCTAACAAAAATTAAAGCACGAAAGTCCCAAGACTCCGCTGGTCCTTTCATGAGTTGGGAAGCCCCCTCCACCGAGATCTGACTCTCTACGACTGATCTGGGACACCGAAGCGATAATAAGACGTCACAATTGAACGTCTCATACAGTCTTGGTGAAGTTATCCCTCCCTCTCTTAAAGGGATGGCACCTACCAGCAGTTCATTTACAACTGATCCACAATGTGACGGTGGATACTCTATTTCGGTCCAAGCCAATAGAGTTGGAACGGTCTATGGACGCACACATATTCCCTCCCAGATGGGAACATGTCCCGGAACTGCAGATCGACCTCTTCATCACGAGCATCTTCAAGAAACTACCTCGATATATAGCCCCATACGAGGATCCTCTAATGGGACTGATAGACGACATGTCTCTGGAACGAAAGGGATGGACTCAGGTATACCTGTTCATCCCATCCAATCACCTGCTGAAGGTCCTCAACAGGCTCAGATACTTCTAAGGGGGAGTAGCTCTTTTGGTTCCCAGATAGCCCAAGAGCAATCTCTCCTCCCTAATGAAGAAACTGAAGATGAGGCTGGTCTTAGTTCTGATCCTATGTATATTTCCGAAGGTTCAGAAATCAACTGCCTTCGTTTTATCACAGAGAACCCAAACCCTTCATTACATGATTTTCTAGCTCTAGCGATTAGAAAAAGGTTTGGGATCTCAGAAGGCAATATAGAATTCTTAGAAGAATACAAGGCCAAGTCAACTAGAAGACAATATGATTCTTCTTGGAAAAAGTGGCTCGGCAATCTCTGGGATGGAGAACTGAGTCTCTCCTGTGACCTGGGGTTCTGCCGATACTGAAACGGAGTTTCTTTTAACAGGTGGTAGGACTGACCATTTTGACAGTTCCTTTCACACTCGTTATAGGACCCTGTTCCCTACCCCTCTGTTTACTTTTGATGGCTGAGCCATTGTCTTTCTTTAGGCCGGCATCTTGCAACCTTACCATTGCCGGTAGGTTGCCGGAGCCTGCCAGACTCCCTCTCTAGCCTTGACTTTGTCTGACGGCAGGGCATACTGCCGTCAACCACATCGTCTGCCGGCTGCTATGGTCCCTGCCATTAGCTGATGACTGCCGGCAGCCAAGATGGCTGCCGACAACTGGAGACTGTTGGCAACTGCCGGCCCAGCCGGCAACTGCCGGCTCAGCCGGCGACCAAGATGGCTGCCGGTAGCAGGCGGCTGCCGGCGGCCATGATGGCCGTGAGTGGGAAGTCCCTTCTGTCCCCAAGGTTCTTCAGTCCTCCCTTGGACTGCTGCTACAGGTTCTGTTGCTGGGGTACTGCCGGCAGGCCAGCAAAGATAGTGCTGGCTGAGTTGGCAGCACGCCGACTGTACTGGTACTGCTGGAAGCTTGCCGGCCGTCAGTGTACCTTGCCGGCAATGGTACTGTAGCTGCATGGAAGCCTGAATGATACCTTCTCCCCTTCTATTAGAACCTTCTTTCTGGAGAAAGGCAGTCAAATTAGACTTTTACATCCTTAATTACTGTATACATTCACAGTAAGGAGTAGCCTTTTTTCCATGCTATCTCTCTCTCTCTCTCTAGCTAGCATGCCGGGTATGCCTGCAACACCTAGCTATGCCGGCAACATGCCGGTTGAACTACTGTAGATGTTATACAGTTAGCCAGTATATCTGCAGTATAGATTATACTGCAGATAGAAAACTACTATATATTTTATACTAGTAGTTATTTCCAATATATTTGGATATCCAACACAGGCATTTGCTGAGCCCAATCCTATATTGAATGAATTTGATTTCTTCAATATCCTGATTAGAATCAGTATTAGGATTACCCTACAATATTAAACACTTCAAGGCAAGAGTAATACACTCCTAACCCTTAAAGAGTAGAGCCTTTTTCCTTTAGTCTCCCTGATCAGGAAACTATATTTTAATATAGTAGGAAGACTACAGCAAATAGGCTGAGTGGGATATACAAATATATGTCTTTATTTTCCTAGTCCAGCTGGCTTCATGCTAGATGGACAATACTGTCATATGCTACTATGAAGGCAGCATAATAACTAGACTACAATACATGATGTACAGTAGCCAGTAAATTGCAATGTAGACTTACTGCCATTAGAAAACTACAGTACCTTTATACAGTAGTATTTTCTGACATACCTTGGGTACCCTTGTAAGAGCATTCCGTTGGTAGCACTCATATATTGAATAAATAGTTTTCTTCAATATTCTGATCGAGAATCAGTCATCCTGACCCCACAGTATCAAAATTATTTTAGGACAGTGATTTGATACTTCTCTACCCCTAGGTGTAAGAGCCCTTCTACTTGGAGTTACTCAATAGAGAAATCTCCATGTAGTTAATACTGAGGGGAGGTAACAGCATTTGCTCACAGGGGTACACAAGTATGTATCTCCTACTATCCCTTTATAGCTTACTATCCTAGCTACTCTGTTGTAAAGGACATTTGCATGTTGATTGTCTAGGAGATAATCCATTGTATACTCATTTGGTTTTCCTTTCTTTACAGGAGGAACACCAGATACCTTGTGCTGCAGTCCTCTGCAAGGCCAAGAGTAAGTATTTTTACGGTCATAATACTTGCAGGTTTCATGCCCCCCTGCAATATTATTTCCGGATCCCTACATCATTGGAACTCACAGGTTTGCAATATATGTCGGACATTAATGTCTGAAGTCTTTGAAAATCCCAAGTCTACGAAGACTAGGGATACGGCTCAATATAAATTACGCAACTGGGTGAGAGGCTTTCAAAAGATCTCTCCGGGACCTTTCCTACCTAATGATAGGATGCGTAACCTACTATTTCTGGAAGCAAGTAAGAAAATAGTAGTGCCTCAGGAGCCAACTACATCCCCTGACGGCCAAAAAACCTTTGGGATTGAGGGCAAGAAGTGCCCCAGGGTAGAAGAGAAAAATGTTGTGTCGAAATTTCCTCCGCCTCTGCCGGCTATAGAGCCATCGATGTCGACATCTTCATTTTCTACCCCTCTATTGGATAATGTGGTACAATTATGTATCCAGCTAAAAAATCAAATAGAGAGCTTTCATAAACAAAACGAAAAGCAGGAAGATAAAACGCAAGATAGAGCCTCGTAAAGCTTTTCTTGTCGCTTCCCAGGGGTCAGTCAAACGACCCATGAATCAAGACCTACCAACATGTTCCATAACCAATCCCTGAAGGTTTGCGGAGCAGATGCCGATTTCAAATGGCAATCTCTACACCTCAGAGAAAATAGGTGCTATTCCTTTGGACAAAATTCAACTTTGGCCAAGCTTTGATGCTTTCCCTAATTGTTGGGTTTGACTGAAGTAGGAGCCAAAGTCAAGAAAAGGAATGGAACCAAAGGAGGTTATGATTCTCGAACATGATAAGGCACAGACTATCCTTTCAGGTAGTGTAAAAAAGGCGGGTTATTCAGAGTCGAAGGTATTCTCACTGAATAACAGACACCCTTCCTTTCTTGCTCCTACTTCACTCTCATTCCCCTCTGTTGCCAAAGCGGTAGAGGCGGGTAAGCCATGTCCCACACTCAAGCCTTTATCACCAGCTTTTCCCGGACAGGGAAAGGATTGGAAGGAAGTCCATTTGACATTTTCAGTAGGAAAATTAGACAAGGATGTTGCAAGTCGACAATTCAAGGTATGTCTCCCTAAATTGTCTGAGTTGCTCTTGTATAATGAACATGAGTCAAAGGAGAGACTTGCTACATCCCTTTCTCTACAAAACTACATGGAGTTGTATATAGCCGATGAAATTACCCCAGACATGCTCATGGTCATAGCCAAAATGCATATGGCTACCCTGGTGAAGGACCTTTACGCCTTTATGAAGGCTAGGAGAGCATGTAGAGAGTTTGTGTTCGTTGCTGCAACAGTGAAACATGAAACAAGGAAACTAATATCTTCCAACATCTGGAGTAAAGACCTCTTCCCAAACGAGGTAATTAAGGAAGTAATTAAGAACGCCACCATGGAGAACATAAGTCTTCTAAAAAAACAGGGCATTCCTTCAAAGAGAAAATCTTCCGTGGTTGTGGGTCCCCAACCTAAAAAGAAGATCGAAAATACTGGAAATATCTGGGCTGCTCAACAACATCCCACTATTCCAGTGACCCCGATGCTACAGACATATGGTCAAAAGTCTAAGCCTACTGACTATTCAAAGCATTAAGACGCTTCGGCTAGGAGGAACATTCCCTCAGGATCGCAGGACCTTCGATCCTTCAGTCCAAAGCCTATTCAAGATGAGCCATTGATGGGAAACAGAAATGTCCCTAACATCGTTTCCTTACCTTCTCCTACAGTTCAAAACCCTCCTGGAGGAGTATACCTGAGAGCTATAGAGCATACAGGTGGTAAAAAAAATATAGCTCATCGAGTTCCAGGGAAGGCGGTTTTGTGTTCACGAGAAGGACTCAAGAAATCTCAGAGTCACTCTGAACCTGTCGCCACTCAACAAGTTCATAAAAAACAGCAAGTTCTGAATGTTAATCCTTCTGAACATATGGACCTTGTTCCAATTAGGGGTGTTCGTAGTCTTGTCAGACCTGAAAGGTGTCCTTCGGAACCCTTCAGTCAACCACCCCCTTTCCTCCTATCTAGAATTCATATTACAGAGAGTAACATTCATCCTAGGAAAGATACGTGTCGGACTCACAGTCCTAAGTATCTTCATAGGATTGACGAACTTAGTCATGTCCAAGTCAAGCCTAGAAATAGTTCAGGTATTAATATACCTGATCGAGAGGCTGGGGTGGGCAGCACCCGAAGTGTCTGGCCAATTTGCATTCAAAGAGATGACCCAGTTCCCGGGACATCACGGATGCTAGATAAGCTTCTAGAAGTCTCGACCTTTTCCAGCTCAGTGGTTTCGATAATTAAAAAACCATCGAAGCCCTCAGTCACATCATCTCCCCTTTCCCTTGGGAATATAAAAGGAGCTCGTGAGGTCTGTCAAGAGACTCAGGTAATCAGTCAGATTGACATAATGCCAAAAGGGAAAAGCGCTAAACTTTCCCAAGTTCGCAATAGTGACAGACTTGGTGCTAAGGGCACACCTGAAAGATGCGGTAAGAGCCTGGAGAAAACACTCATCAAACGCTTCAAGAGATAAAAAAGACTGAGTTTGGTCCCTCTTTAATCGCTTCTCTAACAAAAATTGAAGCACGAAAGTCCCAAGACTCCGCTGGTCCTTTCATGAGTTGGGAAGCCCCCTCCACCGAGATCTGACTCCCTACGACTGATCTGGGACACCGAAGCGATAATAAGACGTCACAATTGAATGTCTCATACAGTCTTGGTGAAGTTATCCCTCCCTCTCTTAAAGGGATGGCACCTACCAGCAGTTCATTTACAACTGATCCACAATGTGACGGTGGATACTCTATTTTGATCCAAGCCAATAGAGTTGGAACGGTCCATGGACGCACACATATTCCCTCCCAGATGGGAACATGTCCCGGAACTGCAGATCGACCTCTTCATCACGAGCATCTTCAAGAAACTACCTCGATATGTAGCCCCATACGAGGATCCTCTAATGGGACTGATAGACGACATGTCTCTGGAATGAAAGGGATGGACTCAGGTATACCTGTTCATCCCATCCAATCACCTGCTGAAGGTCCTCAACAGGCTCAGATACTTCTAAGGGGGAGTAGCTCTTTTGGTTCCCAGATAGCCTAAGAGCAATCTCTCCTCCCTAATGAAGAAACTGAAGATGAGGCTGGTCTTAGTTCTGATCCTATGTATATTTCCGAAGGTTCAGAAATCAACTGCCTTCGTTTTATCACAGAGAACCCAAACCCTTCATTACATGATTTTCTAGATCTAGCGATTAGAAAAAGGTTTGGGATCTCAGAAGGCAATATAGAATTCTTAGAAGAATACAAGGCCAAGTCAACTAGAAGACTATATGATTCTTCTTGGAAAAAGTGGGTTACGTTTGTCAAAGCTAAATGACCGAAACAAATTTCAATGAACTTCTGTCTGTCCTTCTTTGTCCACCTGCATAGCCAAGGTCTGGTGGCCAATACAATAAATACGTGAAAGTCAGCCTTGACTAGGCCTCTTCTATATGCCTTTCAAGTTGATCTGGTGAATGAAATCTTTAATAAGATTCCTAAGGCATATACTAGGCTTAGGTCCGCAGTCCCACCGAAGCCCCTCTCTTGGTCTTTGGACAAGGTCTTACACTATGCCTCATCTGTGAACAATTAAGATTGTTTTCTTAAGGATCTAACCCAAAAGGTTATTTTTCTGTTTGCTATAGCCTCTGGGGCTAGAGTTAGTGAAACAGTGGCCCTATCTAGAGATGAGGGTCACATTCAGTTCACGGAAGTGGGAGAACTGAATCTCTTTCCTGATCCACCCTTTCTCGCTAAAAACGAGCTACCCAATAAGAGGTGGGGTCCCTGGAGAATCTGCCCTCTGAAGGAAGATGTCTCTCTATGTCCTGTAGGGTGTCTAAAGGTCTATCTTCGTAGAGCTTCAGACTTCAGGGGAGGACAGCTCTTTTAAGGAGAAACTTCTGGATCAAATTTATCACTAAAACAACTAAGGGTGATCCTCACCTACTTTATTCGTAGAGCGGATCCGGACAGTACTCCCGCAGGTCATGATCCGAGAAAGATTGCTTTATCACTGAACTTCTTTCAGTGTACGGACTTTGAGTGCCTTCGTTCATACACTGGATGGAAATCATCCGGTGTTTTACAAACACTATGCAAAACAAGTGCATGAACTGAAACACTTCGTAGTGGCGGCGGGTAGTGTATTAAAACCTGCCCCCTAGTTACTGTGGTAAACAGTTAATGGTTTGGGACCTCACATGTCCTCGCACATGTTATGGATGAGAATCATTCAGAGTGTTCTACAAACACTATGCTAGACAAGTCTATGATCCGAAGCAATATGTGGTGACGCCAGGTACAATATTTAACCTGCCGTCTAAATTCTACGTTGAACAGCTAATTGACTGGGACTGTCAATTAAAGGGAGAAGAGGTCATCCTTTCTAGGTGTGACTTCTTTTGATCAAGTGTTACCATGATAACACTAGCTCTGTTCAAGATCCCAGGTGTGGAATTATACAGATAGCACTAGTGCCGGTGTACGAAGTACACAGTGCAGATAGAAGTAACCAGTACAGGAATTATGAAGAGAAACTGTTTTATAATTTTTCTTCAGTTTGAGAGTGGCTATCTTTATTTCTTACTTGAAGAAAGAAATATAGTCTCTGTACTCGTTACAAGTATAATCCCATTATCATACTACATTCGTTTTACTAAACATCTCTTTTAGTCATTTATTAGGAATACATGTAAATGTCTATTAGAATGTAGTGTGTCCACTTCCGCCAGATAATTATATGTATACTTTCCAGAGTTCTTCAACTTGCCAAAGTAAGTATCCCTCATATATTTGTATCCATCAAATAATAGATATAAGAGACACTGATGTTATTTTAGCAAAATATACAACTGAGACTATTTGTATATTCAGTGTATACTTATGTTTGATCATACAATATATGTTAACCTCGAGACCCCTTTTCTACTGTCTAGATGACTCTTCCCTGTAGGAGGCAGGAAGCACTAACATTGTTTATGATTAGTGATGGTGACGAATAACGGTGATGTCACTCGTCTCAATTAGTCCCCATGACCATAGAAAAGGTTGCTATAAGGTTAAGGCACATGAAAATCCATATATACACTAATGCTCTGGTATGCTTCAATCAGCACGACATGGCTTGATCCCAAAAAACGGATTTTGAGCGAAGCAAAAAATCTATTTTCGGGTGAGATAGCCATGTTGTCCTGATGAACCCACCTATTTCTTCTAAAAAGAAAAGATCTTCACAGTATCCCCCCCGTAGTACTGTATCTGTAACACCATGCTCAATGCTACAAGGAATATCCGCCATCATGGGAATGGGGCTGTTATCATACTCAATAGTAGTATGAGAACGGGGTAGCCTTGATAGAGCTCCCTTTTATTTTGCCACACCTCCTCGAAGCATAAACGCTGTTAGGGGTGCAGATTGCTATGAGGCGTGTCAAGAATACGTCCCTTATATTATGCGATATCCTTGAGAGAAAATTTAAGGATATTCGCGCCAGGAGTTAGAATTCTGGATACCTAAAGGTAAAATTCTCTGGGAATATCACTGTAGTACATATATCCCTTAGGAAGCTACTTTAAGGGGAACTTCCATCAGGACGACATGGCTATCTCACCCAAAAATAGATTTTTCGCTTCGCTCAAAATCCGTTAATTACACTTGTTTTGAGTGGTGATTTTAGGTAACAGAGAGGCAGAATTTGGCAGCGTATATTAATTTGAGGTAAGTGGTTGTAAAAGAGGCACAAGAAATTTGGCAATATTAAAATTTGGTGAATTATAAGCAGCTAAAATAGGTCTGAGTGGAACATTTTCTTTGTGAATCTTAGGTAAACCATACAATACACCATAAGAGGAACCAGAGGAAAATAGGTCTAAATATACCTGTTCAGTGATGGTACTATTATCCTTTAGTGTTTTCAGTGTTCGGTTAATTTTGTCTTCCATTTTAAAAATAGGATTAAACTGAGGAAGACCCAAGTCAGATAATTTAGTTGGGTCATTTAAAACTGTGTACTTTTGGCTACATAATCTACTTTGTTGAGTAATACTGTGCATTTACCTTTATCTGGTCTGGTTACAATGAGATTAGGATTCTTAGCCAAACTTTTCAACTAATAGAAATCATCCTTCTTGAAGAAAGGGGCCTAGTTAGTTTTTATTGATGAAAAGGTTTTATGGGTGATCTGGTGCAAGTTACGCTGAAAGTTGCTTATATCCGTGGGAAGCCGGAACTTTACAAAATTGGGAGCAACATTGCATAAGCGACAGTAGAGTAAGAAGTCCAAATCCAGTTGAGCCTCCCTTAGTTTCTTTTGAGTATATTCCAAGCGTCGATAAGATGATAAAACGGCTTCACCATATTTCGAGCGTAAATGTTGAAGTACGTCGTTGCTCCTGGCGAGCTTCAAAGATATAATGAAAAGAAGGAGAAGATTCTGGATAACATCTGTCACTTTATTGGTGCCGACGTTTTAGGACTCATCCCATTATCAAGGCTAAAATGGACATATAAAACATTATAAGCAAAACTCAGTAAACATATATAAAATAAAAAAAAAGACAGTCAATATTAAAATTGGAATTATAAACACAGTTACAAGTAAAATCTGGAGATAAAATAAAATTAACTCAGAGAAGAGTATTCTAAAATTAAATATACAAAAATTAAAATTGTCCAAGGAGACCAACCTGTCTGGAACAGATGAAAGAACTGAGTGACTATCTGAAGGACAGTACTCAGGAAGGAAATTCTAAATTTGCCGGCTTAAGCGATGTGGAGGGGGACAGAGGATAATAGGCTGTTTAGTTTAGGAGCCTTTTCTTTAATCATTAACGACTCTAATACTAGTAGAGAGGAGTTGTTTGGCGCTTGAGCAATGATTTCAAAGTTTTTATATGCAATATTGGTCTTGCATTTACTTGCATGT
Organism: Palaemon carinicauda; assembly: GCF_036898095.1. Taxonomy (NCBI): domain Eukaryota; kingdom Metazoa; phylum Arthropoda; class Malacostraca; order Decapoda; family Palaemonidae; genus Palaemon; species Palaemon carinicauda. Next base: position 38,609,566 of record NC_090763.1, read on the forward strand.
TCTCTGATGGTTGAGAATTCTTTGGTTTTGAGCCTTCAGTGTTAAAGGCGGTGGAGGAAGGAAAAACCAGCCCTACATTGGAAGAATGTAGGCCTCTCTCCCTCGCCATACCTCCCGATGATAAAAGCTGAAAAGACATCCAGTTAACTTTCTCGGTTGGAAAGCTGGAGGCTGACGTCGCTGTACGTCAGTTTAACGAGAACCTACCCAAGGTCACCGAGTACCTTTTGCATCGGGAGCAAGACACAAAAGAGAGGCTGGCTGCCTCTCTGTCTCTCCAAGTACAGCTTGAGACAATGGCCGGGGACATTCGGGTCCCAGGCTTCTACATGGTTCTTGCAAAGGCCCACCTTGCCACCTTTCTGAAGGACTTGTACAGCTTCATCAAAGCCCGGAGAGCCTGTAGAGAATTCTTGTTTGCGGATGCCACCATCAAACACGAACCACGGAAACTGATTTCCTCCAACATCTGGGGCAAATATCTATTTCCTGTGGACCTGATGAAAGATATTGTGGACAGAGCCGTCACTGAGAACAGGAACCTCCTCAACAAGTGGGGCATGTTCCGAAAGAGGAAATCTTCTCAGGATGACGTCTCCCAGCCTAAGAAGAAATCCAACAAGCCCCAACCCCAACAGTGTCAGGCCAAACGCCAGTTTCCGGCACCCACTACTCCCTAGCTACTGGCCCAGCCACAGCAGACCTTTCAGTTGGTCCCTCAGCCGGTGGTTGCCAAGTCACCAGTCTTTACCCCAGCCTATGAAAGGGAATCCACTACTTTTTGCCCCAAAGGTAGAGGCTCCAGCAAAGACTCCTCTCGACTTCCATCCAGAGGGAGAGGAGGAAGGGGAGCAGGCGGCCGAGGTGGTAAACCCTCGGGAAACCAGAAGCAATGAAGTGCTTCCGGTGGGAGGAAGACTCCGCCACTTCCAGGATCATTGGACCTTCGATCGTTGGGCCCACAGCATCGTCAAGAAGGGACTAGGGTGAAGCTGGATAACAACACCTCACACTTCCACCAATTCTTCCAATACTCAACCTCCATCCTGGAAGAATATGTCCTAGAACTCTTGAAAAAAAAAGTGATCAAGAGGGTAAAGTCCACTAGGTTCCAGGGAATACTATTCTGTGTTCCCAAGAAAGACACAGGCAAACTCAGAGTCATTTTGGACTGATCCCCTCTCAACAAGTTCATTGCGAACAACAAATTCAAGATGCTGACTCTTCAACATTTAAGAGCTCTACTGCCTAACAAGGCTTACACGGTCTCAATAGACCTGGCGGACGCCTACTGGCACATTCCAATGAATAACCAGGCATCCTCGTACCTAGAAGTCAGGCTTCAACGAAGACAGTATGCTTTCAGGGCCATGCCCTTCGGACTCAACGTGGCCCCAAGAATCTTCACGAAGCTTGCAGACACGATCGTCCAACAGCTACGCCTTCAAGGCGTCCAGGTGATGGATTACCTAGACGATTGGCTGGTTTGGGCGGCATCGTCAGAAGAATGCTCGCGTCCCTGCAAAAAGGTGACCCAGTTCCTGGAACATCTGGGTTCCAAAATCAACACCAAAAAGTCTCGACTGTCTCCAGCTCAGAAGTTTTAATGGCTGGGAATCCATTGGAACCTTCAGTCACACCGTCTTTCCATCCCTCTAAAAAAAAGGAAGGAAATAGCGGGATCTGTCAAGAGACTTCTAAAATCCAAACGGATTTCAAGGCACCAACAGGAACAATTGCTCGGCTCCCTCCAGTTCGCCTCAGTGACAGACCTAGTGCTACAAGCACAGTTAAAAGATGCATCGGGAGTCTGGAGAAGAAACGCATCCATCACTCGAAGAGATCTCAAGAGACCTCTGCCAACCAGGCTTCGCTCACTCCTAAAGCCGTGGTCGGAGGCAAAGAACCTGAAAAGATCAGTTCCTCTTCAACCACCACCTCCGTCGGTCACCATTCACACGGATGCCTCGCTAGAAGGATGGGGGGGGAGGTCACTCCCACCAGCGACAAGTTCAAGGAACGTGGTCTCCCCTACTCAAGACGTTTCACATCAACATCTTGGAGGCCATGGCGGTTCTTCTTACCCTAAAGAAACTGTTCCCTTGTCCTTCAATCCACATCCGTCTAATTCTGGACAGTGCCGTTGTGGTAACATATCACAACCATCAGGGCTCACGATCGCCCCAACTAAACCAAGTGCTATTACCCATCTTCCGCCTAGTGGACAAGAATAGATGGCACCTCTCAGCAGTTTACCTACAAGGATTCCGCAATGTGACGGCGGACGCTCTATCGAGGACAAGCGGAACTGTAGATCGACCTCTTTGCGACGAGTGATAACAACCAACTTCCTCTTTACGTGGCCCCATACGAGGACCCCGGAGCGGAAGCGGTAAACCCCATGTCCCTGGACTGGAACAGATGGTCCAAGATTTACCTGTTCCCTCCACTCAACCCTCTGCTGAAAGTCCTCACCAAGCTGAAAACCTTCAAGGGAATAGCAGCCCTAGTGGCACCCAAGTGGCCCCAGAGCAACTGGTTCCCTCTAGTCCTGGAGCTACAGCCCAAGCTGATCCCTCTGCCGGACCCAGTTCTCCCCCAGCAGGTTCAGAAGTCGACTCTCTTCTCATGAGTTTCTCTCCCTAGCCGTGAAGAAAAGGTTTGGAATCTCGAAGAAATGTTTACACTTCCTAGAGGATACAAAACAAATTCTACTAGAAGGCAATATGAGTAATCTTGGAAGAAGTGGGTGTATTTCGTCAAGGCAAAAAACCCTACGGATATCTCCATAGATTTTTGTCTGTGCTTCTTCATTCACCTTCATGGACAAGGCTTAGCAGCCAATACGATTTCCACTTGTAAATCGGCCTTGACAGGACCATTACTTTATGCCTTCCAGATAGACCTGTCCAACGGAATCTTTAACAAACTTCCAAAGGCATGTGCTAGACTCTCTCCTGCACCTCCACCGAGACCCATCTCCTGGTCTCTTGATAAGGTGCTCCATTTTGCCTCTAGCCTGGACAATGAATCTTGCCCTCTGAAAGACTTGACTCAAAAAGTTATTTTCCTTTTTGCTCTCGCCTCGGGAGCACAAGTCAGTGAAATAGGGGCTTTATCTAGAGAAGAGGGCTGGATATAGTTCGCCGAAACAAGGGAACTTACCCTCTTCCCTGACCCAACGTTTATCGCTAAAAATGAACTCCCCACTAAGAGGTGGGGTCCCTGGAGAATCTGCCCTCTGAAGGAAGATGCCTTTCTATGCCCAGTGGAGAGTCTAAAGGTTTATCTTCGAAGAACTTCAAACTTTGGCGGAGGACAACTCTTTAAAAGAGAAACATGGGGAAGTAATTTGTCACTCAAACAAATAAGGGCGAAGATCACCTACTTTATTCGCAGAGCGAATCCTGACAGTAAACCCGCAGGTCATGATCCCAGAAAAGTAGCCTCTTCCCTAAATTTCTTTCAAGCAAAGGATTTCGAAAGTCTTTGATCTTTCAAAGGCTGGAAATCCTCAAGAGTGTTTTTCAAACACTATGCGAAGCAGGTGCATGAACTCAAGAGTTTCATGGTAGCCGCAGGTAGTGTATCAAAACCTGCTGCTTAGTGCTGCGTAGGACAGTGAGTTATTTCGGGACTCTAACTCAACAGGTGCCTATGTTGACCCTTGTGCGATACATAGTGATTTTAAGTGCCACCTAGTGTCACGAGAGACTGTTCTTCTACAAGGTGAAGTAACATAGACTTGAACACGTGAGCCACATGTTTTTTTTTGGACATGAAGTGTAATTAAGACTTTAAAGGACCTTATACTTCCCTTGGAACTTATGTGTGTAATGGCAAGTTCTTCCTTTTCAGATTCCACAATCTCGTCTTATGTAGTCTTTAGTCTATGTTTGTTAACCAACAATTTTACTGTAATTTATTTACCTTATTTCATATTAACGCGAATATTTTCTTGAATAAAATAGAAATTTCGCTAAAATACGCGTCTTATTTCGCCCTACTATATGAAATACATTACTGTTAGAGAGTTTATTGCACCTATTTTGACCTTTATTATAATTCATGTTATAATATTGCTTCTATCTGATATATACTCACCCAAAGAAAAGCCAAATATTTGTTCCAACACAAGTACTAAACTTTCCTGATCTGTGTGCGAGACCGACAAGATCCTCGTCTACAGGTGATTTTTCTTCATCATGTTGCTTCAAGACGTTCCTTTTGTCCTAATAGGACTTCCCTGCCAGGGGGGCAGGAAGCCATGTCATAGTTTATGCCATTGGTAGTGACATGTAACGGAGATGTCACAGTCTCTAAGGTCATCAGACCAAAGGAATATTGTTTAGAAGTCGAAGGCACTACTAAAATGGGAAAAATCCGCGATACACTAATTCTCTGGTACACTTTCCTCAGGACGTAATGGCTTGAGCCCAAAAAACGGATTTTGAGCGAAGCGAAAAATCTATTTTTGGGTGAGATAGCCATGACGTCCTGATGGACCCGCCCTGATTCTTTATTCTGGCCTATCAGGCCCCTCCCTTTCTTATTGTATCATGGAGGCTGACAGAGACGCCGGAAGGAATGAGGATATGGCGCGCGGATGTGACGTCAGTCAAGATGGAGGCCAGCTATGGCGGCCCTTTGTTTACATCGCTAGGTACCGTAACAGTAACGCAAGAGGAGAGCTTAGCAACGGCTCCTCCCATAATTGCCACACTCCCCCTCAAAGCGTAAACGCTATGTGGGGTGCAGATAGCTATGTGGCGTGTCAAGCATACGTCCCCTGTTATTATACGATACCCTAAAGGGAAACCTTATGGGTACTCGTGCCAGAAGTTAGAATTCTGTGAAACGTTTAAATTAATTCTCTGGAATATTTACTGTAGTCATATATACCCTAAGGAAGCTACTGAAGGAACCTTCCATCAGGACGTCATGACTATCTCACCCAAAAATAGATTTTTCACTTCGCTCAAAATCCATTTTTCCTCCCCCTCTGTTCTTTTATGATACCGGTATCCTGCAACCTTACCGATGCCGGTGGGTTGCCGGTGCCGGCCAGACTCCCTCCCCACTGCCGTTGTCCGGCTGCCGGCGGCTTTGACAGCTGCATACAGCCATGACAATTGCCGGCGGCCTTGTTTGGTTGCCGGCGACTATGTGTCTTTCATCTGTCGGCACACTACTAGGAGCCATGACAATTGCCGGCAGCCATGACGGCTGTCGGCGGCTGGCGGTTGCCGGCAACCATGATGGCTGGGAATGGGAAGTCCCTTCTGTCTCTAAGCTTCTTCATTTCTCCCTTGAACTGCTAGCCACAAGTTCTATTGCCGGAGTACCACCGGCCAGACCGGCACAGATAGGTGCTGACTTAGCCGGCAGCATGCCAACTCTACTAGTACTGCCGGAGGCTAGCCTCCCGGCAGTGTGTCGGCGGGACCTTACCAGCAATGGTATTGTGGCTAGATGGAAGCCTGAATGTTACATTCTCCCCTTTCATTTGAATCTTATTTCTGGAGAAAGGCAGTTAAACTAGATTTTTCATCTTTAATTACTGTATACATACACAGTAATAGGTAGCCTTCACTCCATGCTATCTCTCTCACTTCTAGCTATCATGCTGGATGTGCTGGCAAGAACTAGCTATGCCGGCGACATGCCGGCTGATCTACAGTATATGTTTATACAGGTAGTCAGTATATTTGCAGTATAGGATATACTAGAGATAAAAAACTACTGTATATATTATACTAGTACTTATTTCCAATATATCTTGGGTTTCCTTACCCAGGTATTTGCTAAGCCCAATCCTATATTAGATGAATATAACTTCTTCAATATTCTAATAAGAAATCAGTTTTTTAGATTATCTTACAATATTAGATATTTAAAGGGCTTGAGTGTTACACTCCTAACCCTTAAAGGGTAGAACCCTTATCTTGAGTCTCCCTGATCAGGAAACTCTATGATCTAATTTTGTAAGGAAGGTCACAGCAAATAGGCTGGGTGGGATACACAAATATATGTCTTTTATTTTTCTTAGTCCAGTTGGCATCATGCCAGCTGGACTGTGCCATCAGATGCTTGCCACAAAGGCAGCACGATGGCTGAACTTCTTTATATATAATTAAACAGTAGCCAGTAATTTACAACATAGCATATGCTGCAAATAGAAAACTATAGTATGATTATACAGTAGTCATTTCTAACATATCTTGGGTATCCTTGGCGAGCTTCTGCTGGTACCACTCCTATATTGAAAGAATAGCATTTCTTCAATATTCTGATTGAGGAATCAGTCATCAGTACCCCACAGTGTTGGAAATAAAAAGGGAGAGTGACTTATACACTTTTTTACCCGTAGGGGTTAGAACCCTTTTAGTTGGAGTTACCTCGGTAGAGGAATCTCCCTATAGCTAACACTGAGGGGAGGTAACAGCAGTTGCTTACATGGGATACGCAAGTATGTGTCTCCTACTATCCCTTTATAGCTTACTGTCCTAAGCTACTTTGTTAAGAAATGACTTTTACATATTGATTATCAGTTAGATAATCAATTATATACTCATTTTGTTCTCCTTTCTTTACAGGAGGAACACCAGATGACTTGTGCTGCAGTCTTCTGCAAGATCAAGAGTAAAGGAGTTTACGGTCATAATACTTGTAGGTTTCATGCCACCTGCAGTAATATTTCTGAATCCCTACAGTATTGGAACCCGCAGGTTTGTAATGTATGTCGGACCTTAATGTCTGAAGGTTTCGAGAATCCCAAGTCTACAGAGACTAGGGATACAGCTCAAGACAATTTATGCAACTGGGTGAGAGGCTTCCAGAAAATCTCTCCAGGACCTTACCTACCTAATGATAGGAAGCGTAAGCTACTATTTCCGAAGGCAAGTAAGGAAATAGTGGTGCCCCAGCCACTAATTATATCTCCCGATGGCCATATAGCCTTTGGGAAGGAGGGCTGGAAGAGCCCACGGGAAGAAGGGAAAAATGTCGTGTCGGAATTGTTTCCACCTATGCTGGCTCTAGAGCCATTGACATCGACATCTTTATCTTCTATCCCTCTATTAGAGGGAACGGACCAGTTATGGGCCCAAGTGAATACTCTATTAGAGAGCTTTCGCAAACAACACGAAAAGCAGGAAGTAAAATGCAAGATAAAGCCTAGTAAAGCTCCACTTGTTGCTTCCCAAGGGTCATACAAACGACCCATGGATCAAGACCTCCTGACATGCTCCAAAACCAATCCCTGGAGGCTTGCGGAGCTGATGTCGATTTTGAATGGCAAACTCTACATCTCGGAGGAGATGGGTGCTGTTCCTTTGGACAAAATCCTATTTTGGCCAAGCTTTGACGCTTTTCCTAATTGTTTTGTTCAACTGAAGGATGAACTTAAGTCAAGAAAAGGAATGAAATCGAAGAAAGTCATGATTCTCAACCATGATAAGGCACAGGCTATCCTGTCAAGTAGCCTGGCAAAGGCGGGTTACTCGGTGTCGAAGGTATCCACACTAGGTAACTGGCACCCTTCCTTTCTTGCTCCTGCTTCAATTTCATTCCCCTTTATGGGGAAGGCATTTAAATCTGTTGACAAGGTAGTGGAGGCAGGTAGGCCATGTCCTGCACTCGAGGAGTGCAAGTCTCTGTCACCAGCCTTTCCCAGACAGGACAAGGATTGGAAGGAAGTCCATTTAACCTTTTCAGTAGGAAGATTAGATGCGGATGTCGCCAGTCGACTGTTTAAAAAAGTTCTTCCTAAACTATCAGAGTTTCTCTTGTATAATGAACAAGAGACAAAGGAGAGACTTGCAGCCTCCCTATCTCTACAAAACTACTTAGAGTTGTGTTCATCCCATAAAAATACCCCAGACATGCTCATGGTCTTAGCCAAAATGCATATGGTTACTTTAGTGAGAGACCTTTATGCCCTTATGAAGACTAGGAGAGCATGTAGGGAGTTTGTGTTCGCTACCGCAACACTGAAACATAAGACAAGGAAGCTAATATCTTCCAACATCTTGGGTAAAGACCTCTTCCTAGACGAGGTACTTAGGGAAGTGATTAAGAATGACACCACAGAGAACGTAGGTCTTCTCCAACAGTGGGGCATTCTTTCAAAAAGAAAATCTTCCATGGTTGTGGGTCCCCAACCTATAAGGAAGACGGGAAAGTCCAGTAATATACTTCGGGCTGTTCAACAACATCCCACTGCTGCAACGACCGCGATGCCACAGGCAGGTGGTCAAAGATTTAATCCTACTGATCATTCGAAGCCTCTGTAGGAGGAAGGTTCCTTCAGGATCGTTATACCTTCGATCCTTGGGTCCAAGGCCTAATCAAGATGGGGCTATGATGGGAAGTAGAAATATCTCCACCTTCATTTCCTTAACTCCTCCTACAATCCAAATCCTTCCTGGAGGAGTATACCTAAGAGCTCTAGAGCATAAAGGTGGTAAGGAAACAATAGTCCATCGTATTTCAGGGAAGGCGGTTTGGTGTTCACGAGAAGGACTCAAGAATTCTGGACTTGTCACCACTCAACAAGTTCAAATAAAACAGCGAGTTCAGAATGTTAATCCTTCTGAACAATTGGACCCTGTTTCAAAAAGGGGTGTTTCTAGCCTTGTCAGACCTGGAAAATGTCCCTTGGCAACTTCCAGCCAATCACCCCATCCCCTCGTATCTAGGTTTGAAGTTACAGAAGGTAACGTATATCCTAGGAAAGATATGTGTCGGACTAAACGCAGTCCTAAATATCTTCATAGAATTGGAAGACTTGGTCAAGCAGTAATCGATTCTAGAAAGGGTTCAGGCAACAATGTACCAAGACAAGAAGTTGGGGTGGGCAGCCCCCGAAGTGGCTGGTCTATGAACATCCAAGGAGATAAACCGGTTCCTGGAACATCGCGGATGCAAGATAAGCCTCAAGAAGTCTCAATTCTCTCCAGCTCAAAGGTTTCAATGGCTGTAAAATCATTGAAGTCCTAAGTCACACCAACTCTCCTTTCCCATAGGAATATAAAAGGAGATTGTAAGGTCGGTCATGAGACTCGGGTAATCAGTCAGATTTCCAAGGCGTTAACAAGGAGGAGTTCTGAACTCTCTCTCCAGTTCGCAATAGTGACAGACCTAGTGAGAAGAGCACAGCTGAAAGGTGCGTCAAGAGTCTAGAGAAGATTCGCATCAAACGCTTGAAGAGCTCTAAAAAGACCAATATAGGTCCTTCCTTAATTGCTTCTCTAACAAATGTTGAAGTCTGAAAGTCCAATGACCATGTTGGTCCTGTCATGAGTGGGGAAGCTCTCTCCATGCAGAACAGACTTCCTTCGACTGATCGGGGACACCGAAGCGATAATGAGTCGTCACAATCGACAATGCTAGAAAATGTCTCATATGGTATAGGTTACGTTAACCATCCCTTATTAAAGGGATGGCACCTGTCAGCAGTTCATATACAACCGATCCACAATGTGACAGTGGATGCTCTATTCCGGCTCAAGCCAATAGAGTTAGAATAGTCCACAGACGCAGACCTATTCTCTCCTAGATGGGATCAAGTCCCAGGACTGCAAATCGACCTCTTCATCACGAGCGTCTTCAAGAAACTACCTTGATATGTAGCCCCATACGAGGACCCTCTAGTGGAGTTAACAGACATCATGACTCTGGTATAGAAGGGATGGACTCAGATATCCTGGTTCATCCCATCCAATCGCCTGCTGAAGGTTCTTAACATGCTGAGATCCTTCCAAGGGGGAGTGGCTCTATTGGCTCCCAAGTAGCCCAAGAGCAATCTGTACTCTTTAGTGAAGGATCTGAAGCTGAGGCTGGCCCTAGTTCTGAACTCAGGACTATATCAGTGGGTTCAGAGTTTGATTGCCTTCAATTTATCATGGAGAACCCGAACCTTTCATTTCATGATTTCCTTGCCCTAGCGGTTAGGAAAAGATTTGGGATCTCAGAAGGCAATATAGAATTCTTAGAAGAATACAAGTCCAAGTCAACGAGAAGACAAAATGAATCTTCTTGGAAAAAGTGGGTTGCTTTTGTTAAAGTAAAAGGACTGAAAGAAATTTCGATGAACTTCTGTCTGTCCTTCTTTGTCCACATGCATAATCAAGGCCTGGCGGCCAACATGATAACTACGTGCAAATCAGCCTTGACTAGACCTCTTCTATATGCCTTTCAAGTGGATCTAGCGAATGAAATCTTTAATAAGATTCCGAAGGCATGTGCAAGGCTTAGGCCTGCAGCACCACCAAAGCCCACCTCATGGTCTTTGGACAAGGTCCTACATTATGCCTCATCTGTGAACAATGAAGATTGTTCCCTTAAGGATCTAACCCAAAAGGTTATTTTTCTGTTCACTATAGCCTCCGGGGCTAGAGTTAGTGAAATAGTGGCCCTATCGAGAGATGAGGGCCACCTTCAGTTCACAGAAGCGAAAGAACTGAATCTCTTCCCTGATCCAACCTTTCTTGCTAAGAACGAGCTACCCACTAAGAGGTGGAGTCCCTGGAGAATCTGCCCTCTGAAGGAAAATATCTCATAGAACTTCAGACCTCAGGGGAGGACAGCTCTTGAAAGGAGAAACCTCTGGATCAAACTTATTCCTAAAACAACTGAGGGCAAAACTCACCTACTTTATTCGTAGAGCAGATCCTGACAGTACTCCCGCAGATCATGATTCGAGAAAAATTGCTTCATCACTGAACTTCTTTCAGTATATGGACTTTGAGCGTCTTCGTTCATTCACCGGATGGGAATCATCCAGAGTGTTTTACAAACACTATGCAAGAACAGGTCCATGAATTAAAAAACTATGTAGTGGCAGCAGGTAGCATATTAAAACCTGCGCACTAATAACTGTCTATGACAGTAATTTCATTAGGACCTTGAATGTCCTCGCTCATATACTGGATGGGAATCATCCAAAGTGTTCTACACACATTATGCTAAGCAGGTCCATGGACTGAAGCCTTATGTAGTGGCGGCGGGTAAAATTTTTGAACCAGCTCTGTAAGTCTGCGATGAACAGCTAATTGACTAGGACTGTCAATTAAAGGGAGAAGGGGTCATCACTTTTTGAGTGACCTCCTTTTTATGAGTGATACCATGGTGACCCTATTTCTGTTCAAAATCCCAGGTGTGGAATTATAAATATAGCACTAGTACCGTGTGTACGTAGTACACAGTGTTGTTAGAATGTAACTGGTACAGAATTTTCGAAGAGAAGTTTTATTATGAAAATTTTCTTCAATCTGAGAGTGGCACTCATCATTTCTTTCCCTTTCAAGAAAAAAATATAATTTCTGTATACATTACGTGTATAATTCCGTTATCATGCTACATTCGTTTTATTGGTTAATGCATTTAGTCATTTATTAAGAATAAATGTCTATTAGAATGTATTGCGTCCTAATTCACCCGGCAATTACACGTGTAAAATGTCAGAGTTCTTTGACTTACTAAAGTAAGTGTTCTTCATATAGTTGTCTTCTCGCAAACAAAAGATATAAGAGACACTGGTATGGATTTGGCAATATATACAAACTATGAGACTGTTTGTATATTTTGTGTATACTTATGCTTGTTCATAAAATATATGTTAACCTTGACGCCCCTTTTCTACTGTCTAAAATGACTCTTCCCTGTAGGGGGCAAGAAGCACTAACATTGTTTATGATTAGTGATGATAACGGATAACAGTAACGTCATTTGTCTCAATTTGTCTAAATGACCATAGAAAAGTTATCCCAAGGTTAAGTCACTGATGAAAATCCACAGATACATTAATGCTCTGGTACGCTGCCATCAGGGCGACATGGCTTGAGCCAAAAAACAGATTTTGAGCGAAGCAAAAAATTTATTTTGGGTGAGATGGCCATGTAGTCCTGATGAACCCACCCTTCTTATCTAAAAAAGAAAAAACCTTCACAGTATCCCTCCCGAAGTACTGTATCTGTAGCACCTTGCTCAATGCTAAAAGGAATGTTCGCCATCTTGGATATGGCGCTGTTGTGATACTCAATAGTGTGAGAACTAGGGTAACCTTGATACGGCTCCCCTTCTATTCTGCCACTTCCCCCTCGAAGCGTTAACGCTATAAGGGGTACAGATTGCTATGTGACGTATCAAGAATACATCATCTGATATTATGTGATATCCTTGAGAAATATTTAAGGATATTCACGCCACGAGTTAGAATTCTTGATACCTAAAGGTAAAATTCTCTGGGAATATCACTGTAGTACATATATCCCTTAGGACGCTACTTATGGGAACTTCCATTAGGACGACATGGCCATCTCACCCAAAAATAGATTTTGAGTGAAATATATATATATGTATATATATATATATATATATATATATATATATATATATATATATATATATATATATATATATATATACACACACACACACACACACACACATATATATATATATATATATATATATATATATATAAATATATATATATATATATATATATATATATATATATATATATATATATATATATATATATATATACATGTAAGGGAATTTCATGTTAGTAACGCCATCTATTGAGTGGTTTTTTTAGTTACCGCATTTTCGAAGTTTCTGTTTATGATTTTATCCTTGTATTTTCAGTTTCATAATAGACTTTGAAAGATAAATTTTTATTTTCTTTAGTCACGTTATAATCACCTAGCCGTGCAGTAAGTGTATTAACTGCTTGTGTTTATATGGAATATTGTTATCAGTTTTGTGAAATGTGTTAATCTTTAAAATTTTTGTCTTTAAAAGTGTATCTAAAATTTTTTAAGTGCATATTTAATTAAGTCTTTACGAATTGTTATTAATCATAAGTGTTGTTAAATTTCACAAGTTATGTTCTTTCGTTTTCAGCTAGGGTAATCCTCGACCCTTGGGGAAACAGTGCACGACCTTAAGCAATCCCGAACCAAGAGATGCACTTTTTATAAATGCTCGAACTATAATCACAGGTTCCCGCTGTTATATCAAAGCATACGTTATATAGGTGACTCTGAATCCGAAATCCAAATTGGTGTTATTTAACGTATGATAAATGACAGACCCATGAACAGTGACTTGTGTTATGTTCTGTGTTGTAAGGGTTATTTTTCTCGAGCAATTGTTGAGGTATTTATTCGTAACAAGACCTTTGGTGATTTATTATTTTTGTAATGGATGTTAAAAGGGTGTCAGACAGATAAGTTAATTAATGGTTTATTGTTCGTCATTTGTTTATTTCTTTATTTCAGTATTAAATCTTTCAATTTCATAATCCATAGTGGTGTTAATAAATTATAAATTGTAAATAAACTTTGTTTCTAAATTTCTGAATTTGTTTTACCATACCTAATCACAAATAAGCAGTGCTATTTTTTTTACCAGGGAAAAATGTCTAAGGAATTCCCTGACATTAAGTGGTGTGCTCACCAGGGCTAATTTAAATATTTCCTTGTTTAATAGTGGCCTGCGTTACTTTGTGATTGGTTTGGTGATAGTCATTTATTTTCTATTACAACACATAAAAGTGCAATTAATTGGAGTGGCTGAAATTTATTTCGAGTATGTGGGCATTTTAAGAATACGGCTGGAAGGTCGCAAGTGGGAGACTTCCGATAGTTAATGGAATGTAGACCGAATTCTTGAAACAGTGTCCGGTAACAGTTGTTACGTAAGAGTCCAGTTGACTCTAGAGATATACTGGTTTGACAATTTTAAAGTTATTGTTTTGTACTTCATATTTATTTTTATTAACTTTATTGTTGAATCTTGATGCTTGGTGAATGGTTACTGTTATTTAATGAAAGTGTGTGATTGTCCTTTATTCATAATAATTATTTCTAGTACAATTCAGTTCCCGCTTATTGTCATTGTGTAACAGGTATCTTTAATGTTTCTTAAATTAAGTTGTTTGTAGGCAATGGTTAAAACTGGATAATTTAAAATGGAATTTTATAAATTCTGGAAGGATGAAGGTTTGTCCATGGGACTCTCGGATGAAGCTCTTTTGAACTTCATAGAGAAGAAAATCAAAGATAGTGATGAGCGTGATAGAAGACATGCTGAAAGAGAAGAAAGGGCTTTGATGATTAAATACCAAGAAAATGAAAAGCAGAGGGAAGAAAATGAAAGGCAGAGGGCACATGAACTTGAATTGCAAAAGATCAGAGGAGCAACAGCTAACCCTAGCCATGTAACAGTTGCTGTGGATACTACTAGACCTCTTCCATTTTGTGATACTGATGATATCACCGCCTACCTAGTAAGGTTTGAAAAGGTAGCAGTTTCTCTAAACTGGGAGCGGAACTCTTGGCCAGTTCAGTTGGCATCACTTTTAAGAGGTAAGGCATTAGATATCTACACGTCGCTCTCAGATGATGTTACAAGTGACTATGCATCATTGAAGGAAGCTCTTTTGAAAGGATTCAAGAAGACTAGTGACTGGTACAGGACAGCGTTTAAAACTGCAAAAATGGATTCCAAGAGCACATATGAACAATATTTGAATATGTTATTTCGAAATTTTGACTTATGGATAAATAGTCTTAGTGTAACGAAAGACTACGAAGTTTTGAGAAACATTATAGTCTGTGATCAGTTCATGTCTACTTTACCTAAGGAAATGCGTCTTTTTCTTAAGGAGCGTAAACCTAGAACTCCAGAGGATTATTCATCATTGGCAGACACATATGCTTCAGCACACAAATGTTATCCTAAAGATGAGCAGAAGTCCTTTAGGCATAATGCGAATTTATCTAGTTCCAGTGACAAGATCAGTGCGAGTGAGAAACCAGAGAAAACTAGTTCGTCACGTCCTGGTAAGATTGCATGTTACGGTTGTGGTCAGAGTGGACATATTTCGAGAAACTGTCCTAACAAGGTACCCAAAAAGAAATCTGAATCTTCTCTTGAGATAGGTCAAGTTCTGGATAACACTGGAGTATGTGGACCTATGGTATGTGGAACAGTGAATGGTGTTACAGTATCTACAATACTTAGAGATACAGGTTGTACAGGAGTGGTAGTATCAGAGGATTTGATTCCTGACCCTGGAACAAATTGTTCATATTCTACTCTTATTGATTATTTGGGCAGGAAGGACAGATTCCCTATTGTCAAGATTTATTTGAAATGTAATCTCTTTACAGGTTGGGTTAATGCTGTTCGGGCTCCAATAAAGTACTGTACTGTCTTATTAGGCAATATTCCAGGTGTACAGGACCATAATTTGTTTCCTCTGAAAAATACGGATTCTTCCATTGACGTAAATGCCGTAACAAGAGCACAGGTAAAAAGGAGAAATATTGTTCACCCTCTTGCTTTACCAGAACCATTTGATATATCCATTGATCATGAATCTTTTCTTAGAGAACAGCAGAATTGCAAAGCTTTGAAATATGCAAGAGAAATGAGTCAGTCTGGAGATGTCAAACGTTGCAAGAATGGTTTGCAGTACGAGTTCGTGATGAGAAATGGACTTCTCTACAGGAAAATACAGAAATGTAAAAAGCCTCAGTTACTGGGAAAGGAACAGTTGGTTGTACCAGTTAAATGCATAAAATTAGTTTTGCGCCTTGCACATGATATTCCGGTAAGTGGACATTTTTTCTCATAGGAAAACCTTTAATAAGATTAATGAAATTTTCTGGTGGCAGGGTATGACGTCTGACATATATAAATATTGCAAATCTTGTGATGTATGCCAAAAATCTTCCCTTGTTGGAAAAGTAAAGAAGGCTCAGATGGTTAAATTACCAGTGATCTCTACGCCATTTTATAGAGTTGCTATTGACTTAGTGGGCCCGATTTCTCCTCCTAGTGAAGCAGGGCATAGATATATTTTGACTATGGTAGATTATGCTTCAAGCTTCCCGGAAGCAGTTGCTTTGAAGAACATAACATCTGAAGACATTGCAGAAGCCTTAATATCTATTTTTTCCAGAGTGGGAGTGCCGAAGGAAATTCTTTCTGACAGAGGACCACAATTTCGATCAGAACTTATGTTGCAAGTACACAAGTTATTAGGAGTGAAACCTCTTTTTAGTACCCCTTATCATCCTGCTGCCAATGGAAGAATAGAAAGGCAACACCAGATTTTAAAGAGTATATTGAAGAAAATATGTGAGTTAAAACATAATCAGTGGCATCGTTTCCTTCCAGCAGCACTGTTCGCCATGAGGGAAATTCCAAGTGATACAACAGGTTTCTCACCATTTGAGATTTTATATGGCCGTCAAGTGAGAGGTCCCTTGACAATATTGAAGGAACTATGGACAAATTCGGATATGTCTACAGGGGAAACTGATCTTTATTCTTTTGTTTTGGAACTACGTGAAAAGTTGTCCGATGTTTCTGATTTGGCTGTTCAAAACATGAATATATCTTCCAGTACATATAAGTCTTATTTTGATTTGAAGAGTAGTAAGCGCCGATTTAAAGCTGATGATGAAGTACTTTTGCTTATTCCAGAAAAACAAGGTAAATTGCAGTTCTCATGGAGAGGTCCATACAAGATAATTGATAAGCATGGTCCAGTTGACTACTGGGTAAACGTAGAAGGTAAGAAGAGACTGTATCATATCAATCTTATGAAGAAATATTACCGTAGAGAAAATGTTAATATGTTACATGTAGCAGATGAAGATATCACTGCAATGATAAACACAGTTCATGTTAACAAAGTTGCTGTTATTAATGCTGATGAGGATGATTATCTGAAAATTGAAACTGTGGATACCAATCAGAGTAC